>NW_024734615.1:1923903-2348903 GCF_018991925.1 Homarus americanus | reverse complement strand
CACTGCAAGGTGTGTGGGTGTGTTTACCAGGCAGTCAAAAGCAATGTGTGTTCATGTTTCACTGTCTCGCTACACCGTCTCAGACACAGACCCTCATTAACATTATTCTTTTCTACACGATCACAAATAATTGTACAGATGCAAATGTACATACATGTGCACAAAGCCATATGTATTACACTATAGTTAGCCCCAAAGTGGTGATAGCGAACATTTTTAGTTCAGGTATGTATACGTATTAATATATACACACACACAAACACAAATTTTAGCAGCTAACAACGAAGTGAATATCTCTCTTGACTATTTCATCGGATCGAAACACTAGGCTAGGAACTTCACTATTACACCAATGTTCACGAAGGAGTGAGTAAAGTTATAGACGTCAGCTCCACCCGAGAGGAAGGAAGAGGAAAGAGGGCCGGCGGTAGAAAGGTTTAATTACCGAGGTGGTGTTTATCAACAAACATGACGTAGCAGAAACAGTCGCCCGAGACGGTGATGAAAGACGGTGTTTACAAGAGCGTAATTGAGAGATAAAGTATTTACAAACTGTGAGTTTAATAGTGCGTGAGAGCTTAGTATATCGCCTTTTGGCACCTGGGAGTGAAAAGGCGAGAATGTCAAACTAAACTGATAAGGAGTTAGGTAAAGGATGAATGTTAAAGGGGTGCGCGGAGGGTGGGAAGATTGTGGCCGAGCATTACACAAACCCATCACTCTGCCACACCCCTCTAGTCAAGCATGGGGTGAAGTAAATAAAAATACGAAAATATAAGTAATAATAATAAAAAAATAAGTCATTTGAAATACAGTAATAGACTGATCATGAAGTTTTGGTTACTTGTTAATTTCGTTCTGAGATTATGTATGACGATCGACTGAGTATAGATTTTTAGTTCTTGTTTAAGAAACAGGACCAGAGAGCTTATCACTTCCCTCTTTCAAGCTCTTGTTATCATAATATTCAGGATATAAAGACCAACAAAACTCATGTTTTGTTCCCATTGCTCAAGCTAAAGAATCTGGAGTAAATCAACAAGTATTCAGGACTTTCCAACTTTTTACATTAATGATGAAGGTTGTTGGCAATCTGAAATCTTCCTGTTTCTATATGTCTAAATTGCTAAGAAAATAATAATTATATATATTTCAAGGTTTCCTCAAACACATTCAGATAATTTTGAGACGACGGAAATTCAAGTTAGATATAAGTTGTAACTTATGAAAGGTAAGTATACTCGAGTGATGCACTGAATGGACCACTTGGTGTGTTTCACTGGGATATTCCGGTTGATTGCAGAATCAGTGATGAATGTCATAGAAATTGCTCACAAAAACATAACAGAGCAATGAATGTAACATCTGATGTCATTAGCTAGAAGACTGACGAACGGGCAGAGATTGAGACATACAGACGAGGAAAAAAATATGTATGTTAAATATTTCATGAAAGCAATAACACCAGATCCATAACTGAGAATAATTTTCGTATTGTATTTCACAAAGTTTAATGCAGCTCCACGCTGAAAAATTTAGGATTGACCATAATACAGCGGAAATCACTAAGTTTGTTGAGAGGAATATAGATGACCATTAGTTCTTATCGAGGTATAATAAGCTAAACAAAACTTCACCCGCTGAAAAAGAGGGAGAGAGGGAGGGATGGAGAGAAGGAGGGAGGGATGGAGAGAAGGAGGGAGACTAGTATATGTCACTCCACGACAATATTCCGAGAGTTTCCTCATCACAATAACAGCTCCCGGAGGTGACGAGGGGGCGCTCCAGGCAGCCTCCCCTACACCATTACATAAACATCAATATAATACTCAAGCAATGTTATACGAGTGAGTCTTTCTCTTAGTCTTACACATAGTATAGCGGCGACTGGGGAACTCTTCTCCATCCGGTTGAAGACGATAAAGACGAAGAGAGAGATCAAAATATCGAGTGTGGCAGCGGCATATTCATTCACAGGAGCAGGAATCGATCTATAGCTGGTTCTTAAGACGGCCTTGGTTTTCTTGAGTGCCGAGTCTGGAGGAGGTAGGATGAAAGACTCTTGGGCAAGGGAGACAAGGAGCACTGTGACATAGAGATCAGTTTCCTTTACTTAAGGAATAGGAACTACCACCACAGAGACGACGGTGACTTAGCTCAGTCTTGCCTCTGGAATGTCGTGAGACTGTGTGGTCGCCGAGTTGGTTTTCACTTCTTGCAGCGAAGTCAGCAGATCCATTTTTCTCGTTCAATTTCGAAGGTATTTTTTTTTACTCTCTCTTTCTCTTCCTCTCCACTCCTCTCCTCCTTCGCTCCCAAGTGGGTTTAACCTGAATGTGTTTCCTGGCATTTGATGCTGTTCCAAATGTTGTTCCTTGAATCACGCTGGTTGCAAAAAATCATTTTATTAATTACTGTATAATGAATTATTGAGGAATTGCAATATCGGTTGATTAATTACTTTTGAAAATTTTAAACTTACTACAAGTGAAAAGAAAATAAGACGAATCCTCAATCGCCAAGAAACCGAAAAAGCTCTCCTTACGATCAACTTGCAAGTTTAACGTCAGAGTTAAGATGGAATCACATACCCTATGTCTCGACTCTTGGTGTGGACCCTCAACACCGACAGATGAGTCCAGTGGAACCAAAATAAATATTCTCACCAAAGATTTCTTCAGTCGCTTTTGTAGCGGCTGGGAATTTTCCCCTCTTTACACGAGGAGCAGAAGGGAGGGAAGCAGAGTTTGTGATCGTTACCTCCAAGAATTTTACTTTAATAATCGAAGTGGAATTCTTTTAGACACGAGGCGGATCAATGTGCTGCTGAGACTGGTGGATGACGGGGTCTCTGGCTCCCCTGCCAGACCTTCAACACCATTATGACCGGAGTGAATGAGTGTGAAGGAGGACGACCGTGAGGATGTGTGGTGGAGGGAAAGGCGGTGAAGGATGTGTGGTGAAGGGAAAGTGGTGAAGGGTCTCTGGGGGTGTAGAATGGAAGTTGGTGAGGGACATGTGGTGTAGGACCGATATGAAGGATGTGCGGTGGAGGGAAGGATGTATGTAGAAGGATGTTGAAGGATTTGTGTAGGAGGATAGTGTAGGATGTGTGTTGGAGAAAGGATAGTTATGAATGTGTAGATAATGAAAGAGGGTGGTGAAGGATGTGGCGAGTGTAGGTGGTGAGGCTCGTAGCAGAGATGGTGGTGGTGGTAGTAGTGGTAGCATAGGTGGTGGTAGTGGTGGTAGTGGTGGTGATGTCTCCCTCTTGGGCCTACGTTACTATACTAAACTGTATCCTCAGGTAACTGTACCATACAATAAAAATATACAGATATTATAAAGTAAGTTATTATTTTTATCATCTCGTCATTATACTACATCACATCATTATATTATTACATCATTTCGTCACTGTATTACATCATTATTATTACATCATATCAGCAGAAAATATCAGATGCCCTCTATATTTCATCACTTCTCGAGGTAAAAGGACATTTGTAAAGTATTCTTAGTAAGCCACTCAACTTCAAAAGAACTTAGGATCACTGACTATCTTACTGTACATTTTTTTTTTAATTTTCTCTTTAATATTGGACCCATGAATAGTAAGATGATCAGGATACTTTTTCAATATTACAATCTGGACAAGCAGAAACGTTGCTGGTATGAAAGAGCTGTGTTGTACGAGATTGAAGGTTTAAGATATTGACTTAACGAGTAAACAGCCGTCAGTTAGATCTGTAGACATAAGACCTCCAGCGTGGCACAGAGTAAAAAGGATCGACATGTTAACACCTTTTATATAAGCTGAGCACCGTAGCCAGTTATATTTTTTTTCCTGACATGACCAGTTACGTTTTCTTTGTTGAACTATTCTCCATGCGCTAACCAAAGACCTACACATGAACCTACACATGAATAAAGTATTTTTTCATTAAAGCTGATCAACTATAAACGTTTAGCCTTAGAGAAGAGGTGGAGAGCTGTATTAAAGTAGTTTCTTGAAGCATCAGAAGTGTTAACAAGTTCAGAGAATGTTGCTAACCAGGGAGTTCGCCATTAGTTGCACGTAAAACAGGATAATTTAGTAAGGTAGATATAAGAAATTTATCTTTCTACCTAGAATGTTAATAAATGTGGTTTTCAGCCTCATTTTATTGCTGCTTTTATCTTCAGCCAAATAAAATGTCTAAGATCTTGTTAGACTGAATACGTAGAGACAAAGGTTGTAGTGGTGGTGACATGTGCTTGGCGCTTTATCAAAAGACGTGATGGAAAATATTTTGACATGAATACGTGATTTTTTTTTTATTTGTGAACATATCTGAAAAGAATATTTCAATGAAACAATGATATGCATAAGGAACATATTCCGTTTAAGGTCAACTTATTTTACTTTGTAGAAGTTGTTATACAAGTCAGTTTAAATAGCTACATCCAGTCACGCATATTCCCTGAAGAAATATGTCGATAAAATGAATTTCCATAATAATGATACAAGTTAAACATAGACTAGAGGAAATGTTCCATGCTAATTCTCAGTCAAAGGCAGACTCGAAGACTTAATCCTCAGACTTATATCCACACCTTTGGTATATAGGCAGTTATTAACAGTAGCATAACCTCTTTTTTGTGCGAGTAAAGGAACTATTTGTCTATTAAGGAAAATTTCTTAAACCATTTCGTAACATTTCCTCATCAATGGTATTCAGTCTTTCAAAAGTATTAACTATCATAGAAATGTTATTTTCCGTAAAGTAATATATTCTCAAAGAAATAGTTTATCACAGCAGTCTTAGCATTGGATGAAATCAAATAAGTTATGTGTTTTGTGTTTAATGTGATATTGAAGCAATTACTTTTCTTGTGTTGGGGCTCATGAGGTTTAAGTTGGCCTATTTTCTGCAGAAAACCTTACTGTAACAGTAATGATAGTGGGATATAACTGTGTCTGGATTCTGTTTATCTCGTTTCATTTCTGATTTCAGCATCAGATTTTGTAAACATATCTTGTTCTGGTGTAACAGTGTATGTAAAACATTGCATGAAAACCTCTACAATTAACTCAAGACGAGGAATGGAGTTTTGTTCCCCAGCAAGAAAGTAACATTTTCAAAACCATAATTATTCTGCTCAATGTGGAGTCGCGTGTCACCCAGGTATTAATCAGTGTAGCTAAGCTATCCTGCCTTAACTGTGAATAAATAACACCGACAGTTGACGCTCATCAGATATAACGAATGACGATTAGATGACCGTAATTATCTTACCAAATTAGTAAGGTTCACATCGTAATGCAGAATGTTATACACCAAATATTTACGAGTTTTCCTATTTACTAGAATCATTTTGCTATAGTTTTCATTCTTTACGAGTCCAGTAAATTCCAGACGAGTCAAAAAAAAAAAAACTTTGTATTCTGTTAAAATCCATACCAAGAGGAACACGATGACAATGCTGGCAACACAGAAGATGATAATAGTGGTTCCTTTACTCACAGGAAAACCAGCCAGTCTTGCCTTTCACTCAGTGCTCTCCGAGGCGTAATGCTCGAGGTCTTCTTCTAGCTGATGCCTCTCACTCAGTGCTCCCTGAGGCATAATACTGGAGCCTTCACCGTGTTATGTCAGGATCTGGCGTCAGCTGCAAGACCCAAACGAGATCTTTCGGCTGGTGTGACAAGGTCCATCATAATAATGCCGACTTAGTGATGCAGAAGCTGAGGGACTTTGATGTGAGCTCAGGTGTAGACTGTGCCACCTCACGCGCGCGCGCACGCGCGCGCGTGTGTGTGTGTGTGTGTGTGTGTGTGTGTGTGTGTGTGTGTGTGTGTGTCTCGTGTGTGTGTGTGTGTCTCTGTGTGTGTGTGTGTGTGTGTGTGTGTGTGTCTGTGTGTGTGTGTGTGTGTGTGTCTGTGTGTGTGTGTCTGTGTGTGTGTGTGTGTGTGTCTCGTGTGTGTGTGTGTGTGTGTGTGTCTGTGTGTGTGTCTCGTGTGTGTGTGTGTGTGTGTGTGTCTCGTGTGTGTGTGTGTGTGTGTGTGTGTGTCTGTGTGTGTGTGTGTGTCTCGTGTGTGTGTGTGTGTGTGTCTCGTGTGTGTGTGTCTCGTGTGTGTGTGTGTCTCGTGTGTGTGTGTGTTAGTGAGTTTTGTCAGATCAGACCAAGCCAGTAGAAAACCATACATATCAGTAACTTTGAGGTTATTATTTGTAAAATGTGAGGTTGCAGTATCGCCTCAGGGGCTATTCTAGATACTGCACATGATATTACCATGATCACTGTCTGTGTGTCATAACTTCTCTGGTATGGAAGCTTTGGTCGTGGCGCGCGTGTTCCATCTTGCGTTTCCGCATGTGTAAATTCAAGTCTTTAAAACTGGTACATCCGATGTTGTTAAAACAGTTAAGATTTCTTAAATGTTGAACAAGGAAAAATTCAACACTGGTGAAAATGCTTCAAAAGATCAAAACAAACTAGATGGATTATTAATGCTCACGAAGTCACTGTGTATGTCGTGAAATTTCGAAACGAAAGCGTGTGATTACTGAGGGTGTAACTCATAAAATGACTCGTAAAGTAGTGGTTAACTTGAATATTACCCAAAACTTTGAACATGGAAGCGTTTAGAATTTAATTTGAGATAAGTTCCACTCTTCATTCTTGGAAAATTTTGTAAATAAACTTGTCTGAAAAAGTTGTTGAAACTTGTTGCAAGATCAGTATTCTTCAGTCCTCAACTTTGTACCGGCCTGGGATACGAGGCTTTTATACTATATGAAAGCATCTCTTGGAGGCCGTGTATGTTAGTGACAATGAATATATATATATATATATATATATATATATATATATATATATATATATATATATATATATATATATATATATATATATTATATATATATATATATATATCGTCTTTTTGTCCAAATTTAGTGGTCACAACAATACTAATCTTAAGTACCCACATATATGGTGGTCCTAACATCTTTGATCTTATTGTGTAAACATCGTGGTCCCAACACGCAAGGGTGGTCTCGCTAACCTCAGTGCTCAAATATATTGGTTACACCATCGCTGAACAGTGTCCAAATATGGTGGCTGCAACACACGAAGATGATATCACAAACCTTAGTGCCCATGCGCAGGATTCAGGTGTTGGCCCGGAACATACTCACGACTTGAGCGTCAGGGCGTGACCCGAGCCGTGAGTTGTGAGGGACCGCGCCACTCACTAGAGCTCGTAGATGTGCACTTGCGGACCCCATATCCCTTGATACACAAATGTTTTAGTAAATGACAGAGAACGTAAACCGGACTATTGAATTTCATCTTGAATTTGAAAGGTAATTTCAAGATTCATGTTACATAAAAAAAGCCATTCCTCCTGTCTCCTCTGTTGTATCAGCTAATACAATATTTCACTAGCTGTGTATATGTAGTTTTTCCAACAACCCTGAAGTATAAAATCATACGATCGAGATATATATATATATATATATATATATATATATATATATATATATATATATATATATATATATATATATATATATATACACACTGTATATCATGAACTGGCACGAGTTGCAGGTTACAGGCAACAGATCATGGAACAAATATCGGGAATGATAAAAAATATATTTATACCGTAGCGCTACAACACACGGTCTGTCACAATGTGTTACTGTGCCTGCACACCGTCCACAACAAGTGACTCGAATAGTAAAACAAACACAAAATTAGAGAATACGAAAAATATAGCATTACAAACTACGACTTGTCTGTTTGCATTACTGTGAATGCAATCTGTAGACTACAAAATCGAAACGAATGGTAAAACAATACACGCGTATATCAAAAGGATTTACAACTGGAAATATGTGCCCCAACCCCGCAACAAATTGACGCTATCCTACCGAATATACAGCCAACGGAATGAAAATTGCCCCAGGAAATTTTTTTGGGGGGTGAAATAAAAAAATGTCTGGGTAAAATCTGTAAAAAAAAAAGATAGGGATTCGTTACACACGACCCCCCTTAACAAAAATGAAAAAAATACAATTTTAAAAATAAAAAATAATAAATATCATAAAATATCTCCAAGTTTAAAAATTATCCTTCAGGAAATACAAAGAGAGTGAAGTTTTACTATTGCAATACTTTAAAGAAGAATAGCCAAAGAAAAACTACAAACCACAAGATATTCAGTGTTCGTTTAACTACTCTTTAAGGAGTAATACTTTATGACAGAGCCAGAGGTACTTAAATAATTATATAAATTTCTCTGAGCTTTAAACAAGTGCTCTTTGTATGACTATTTTAACAAATCTTCATCAATAGCAATTACACTATTAAAGTACTAAAACACACATAAGTACAGTACACACTAGTATAAGCAAGTGCGAGTGATACTCTGAATAATGAACAAAGCGCTTTGACACTCGCATATCTCTTTCCTAGTATTTACCTGCATATTTCCATGAATCTCTCTCTCTAGAGTGAGTTAGTGAGTGAGTTAACTCGTAAATAACTTGTCAACGACCAACCCAACAAAAACCTGTAACAGTATAGAAACATGGTAAGTTGTACCGTACGTCGCTCTCTTAAAACCAGGACTCCATACTGCTATTTTGTCACTATTTAGAAATTATCTTATCAACCAAAACATGAAATCATTATAAATATCGCCTATTTCAGGTAAATTGCTCTCCGCACGTTACAGATTTATTCATAAAGTGATTACTACGCTGCCACATGTTCGGAAAGGCGACTGAGGGGTGAAGCATCAGCTGCCGGGGTTATAAGTACATAATTCGTTTCTTACATGTTGAAGGTCCTTATATCTCTTTACTTCTGCCCAAAGCAACACGAGTTAAGACAAACTAACCTCAACTCCCAGAGTCGTTCATAACTTCTCTGTCATCACAAATAAAGAGTTCGAAGTTCTAAATGTTGTTCTTCGTATGTGCGAAATATAAAGAGACACTTCCTCTAAAAAATTTTCATAATGCTGAATGGTCAAAATGGGCAACCATTACAAGAGAGTATAGTCATGTTAGCCATACTCCGAAACAAGATCTTCAACCCTATCGCTCCCCTCTCACCCTCGGGGAAAAAAAAAATATATATATCCGAAATTGAGAAGAAAAGTGTGCCAGCCCCTAAAATTGTTGGTAAGAGTTTAACAAGTTTTCTAAAAAAAAAAAAAAAAAATTATATATATATATATATATATATATATATATATATATATATATATATATATATATATATATATATATATATATATATATATATATAATAATATATATAATAATATATATATATATATACATATATATATATATATATATATATATATATATATATATTTATATTTATATATAAAGTCTAAGAGAAAATACAGTCGGACACTACGCCACCTAGTGAGTCAGAATATACAACAAGAGAGTTATACGTCGCTGGAGGGTCGTGACAACAGCGTCCCCTGGCCCTGGTGGCGAGACCCGGCCGCTGGGGAGATAACCCGGATTTATACCCACCTTTTACTCCTATTAATTGCTACGGTATCTGTGTCGGGAACCAGGAGACCCACCACCACAATGGCGATTGTTGTCGCTGGCTCTCGCACGTTCAGCGAGGATATATCTCCCTTGGTGATTGTATGGGTAGACACGAAAACGTGTGGAAGTGTTTTTGTGTGAAAAGTTTTTTTTTATGCGCGTTGGAAGTCCGAGTGAGAGTATGAATGGGTATTTGAGAGTTTTTGTCTTTGCTGTTTGTTTTGCTTGTGTGACGGGTTATTTGTTTTCGAAAGTATAGTGTCGTTTTTTGTGGTGAACTGATCCTTTACCAGTGAAGGTGAGCGCCCCCCCCTATATTCTCAACTTTGTTTTTCTATTTCTCTATTAAGTAGTGTTTTGGAGACCAGGGTTTGGGCCATCCATACTCTCTATTTCATCTCTTGCCCTTGAACAACCATGGACAGACATAATAAACGATTTTCGGGCGTTCCTGTTGGACCAGGATCACTTAAAGGTCCAACCACATTGCCTCCCGAGCTTGCAGGCAGTTTGCCACCAACAGCTATCAAGTACTATCAAAGCAACACAAAGCCTTGGATATTAAACACTACTAGAAAAGTTCAAGAAAAAGCAGGAAAAATCACAATGGGAAAGTAGAAAGAAAAGGACATTTTGAGGGCGGGAGGCTTGCACATGTGTGCAGGAGATGAAAAGCTTGAAGTGGGACATTCTAGGGTGAAGGACAATGTCAATACAAGAAAATACGTTGGCCACTACTTAAAACATGATATTCTGGTGCTGGAACCTTAAACCGTAAAAACAACTAAAGTGGAAAACAAAGTGGAAGGCACAAAAAAACACAATTCTCGTAGAGTATGAATTTTAGATTTCTCCTGACCGCTCGGTTGGTTGTGTGGAGACAAGAATTTTCATTTTAAGAATTTTCCCCTCCTTTACTTTCCCATAAATCTAAACTGATGGCTATTTCATGCCCTCATTTTATAACCTGAAATACTGTTTTTTTTTTTTTGTCACAACGTGTACTCGAGTGATATATTTCTTGCAGTATGATTTGTGATCCCGTGAGCTTGATTATACACCTATTCTTTTCTTCGGTGTTCATGCTCTCTCCTTGCAAAATTGAGCGACATGACGATACTGACTATTTTTAAACAAGTTAGTAAGATTTTTATTGTTCACGTCACTAATTTTGTTTTTCTCCATGTGTTGAAACAATTTATTTCTATGCATTAACATAGTTATATAGAGATAGACAGACTATATATATATATATATATATATATATATATATATATATATATATATATATATATATATATATATATATATATATATATATATATATATATATATATATATATATATATATATATATATATATATATATATATATATAGCTGTTTATTGTATTAATGATAGTCAATATATCTAGCGAGTTTCTCTCCTTTCAACACAAATTATGTTGTATCTCTTATTATAACCGTCCACGCGTAGTGCAATAATTCGCTTTAGACATAGACACTGTATGGAGGAGTCAGTGCCTTCGCTTGTTAGCTTTCATACAGGTCGGACACTCAATCAGCGCTACAGTATCTGTTGGCTTTGATACAGAGGGTCAGCCAATCAGTGCAACAGTCTCTCTCTCCCCATTTGGACAACAATGTGGTCACAGCCAATCAAGACTAGTTTGCTTCTCTAGGCCTAGGTAGAGGGAAGATTCATTCAAAACGCTCTGATGCAACTTCGTTCATGGTATATAAACTATGTCAACTTCCACTCACAATGGATTATGGTTTATCAAAACCATCTTAAAAAAAGTGTGTTGAGAGCTTTAATGACTAAACGAGCAGCTGAAGTGGCATTACACATGATATATATCATTCTCCTTCTTGCTGCCCCAGCTATTCTCCACAGTGATAACGGATCTGAATTCACGTCACATGTCATCACTGAATTGAAACAGATGTGGCCAGACCTATTATTGGTCCATGTAAAGCCTCTGCATCTCCAGAGCCAAGGATCTATTGAAGGGGCCAATGGAGATATCAAAGACATGTTGGTCGCTTGGATGGTAGACAACACCTCATAAGATTAGAGTGTTGGTAGCAAATTTGTGCAATTCCACAAAGAAACAATGTTTACCATGCCGGAATAAAGTGTTCACTATACTAAGCTATATTTCGGTGTGACGCTGGAATGAGCTTGACTTCATCACTGTCAACAGAAGTCAGTGGAAGATTAGAAGATGATGACCTCCAAGCTCTTGTGACTCGGTCTGATCAGCCGACCTAGCCACTCCCTGATGAGGACAACCCTGATGACCAAACTTATACTAGTTCTGCATCAGGGAAGTCCTCCGTTACACCGCAGGATGGAGAAGGTAGCAGACAAGTAGATGAAAGCATGAATAGAAGGTCATTATATCATCCTATGTTGTGTAATCAATCTTGTGCGCCCACCCATCACCAAAATGCCTTATGGTCACTATATAATGGCTCAAAATCACCCGAATAACTGTGTGACCTTAACACACCGTCCTACGTTGTTCCTCTTGAAACTTTGACTAATCCATGAAATATCAACATGATCACTGGATTCTCCCTTACATAATTCCTAAGCAACCTGGAGGCGGATATATCAACCCTAGGGAGGACGTCTTCAGCTGCGGCACCACCATAAAATATTACACGTATCCAAAATAAATTAAATGAATAAAAAAAGGCATTACTTAAAATGTAATTTTACTTTTGAGATTTTAAGTGTGAAACAAAATTATGTCGATCTCATCTTGGAGTTTTAAATGATATTCAAGAATTTAAGAAATGAAGATATATTCCCTCCGTCTCCCTATATATTGCTTCCTCTCTTGCTCACTTCCCTCTTTTTCTTAATTCTGTCTCCCTACCTCTCTCCTCTCCCTTTCACTTCTCTCTCTTTCTTTCGCCTCACTCCTCCTCACTTCACTCACTAACCTTCATCTCTCTATTGAAATATCTCACTTCTAAACAAGGACACAAATAAATAAAAATATAAAATAAAAACATGAAGAAAATACAAACATCAGGTGATAGATACGAGAAAAACAACGAAAACAAGTGAAGGAGAGAGAGAGAATCTGGCGAGGGAGTGAGTGACTGAGGGAAGACAAAGGGAATGTGACAGGAATTGCAGGTAATCTAATAAGAGGAGACAGACCAGTGGTAAGAGAGACCAGCAGGGAAATTCATCTATGTTACAACCAACAAACTATTCCGGATATATATGAAATATTGGCTAAAATATATATAAACCTGCCTCTACAGCATATAGATAATGTATATTGTACACTCAAGCAAAAATGAGTGCACTAGCGGGTGATTTTCCACGACGGATCAACAACGAGTTCGGTGGAATAGCATACTTCCAAATGGCTGGCTAAATCACTAACTATTCAGTGATGAGAATGAGATCAGCACCTGCCTGCCCATCTTGCACTAAAGCCGTAAATAGCTCTTGGTATAAGACAACACTCAATATGGATCACGTGAAGATTAGCCATCCAGTTTATTTCACCTGATAATTAAACAACGTAACTTGGGGTAGGTTAGATTAGCGTGATTAATCTTACACTGATATAAGCTGGGAGGTTAATCTTACGTTATAAGTAAACAAAAAGACAAGACATTGATTGAGACCAACAGAACAACGATATGAAGACACCATACCAGAGTACAACACAAAAGTGAGAATGAAAGTGTAAGTCGGTACCGTTCGTAAATTTGTTCTGATTGAAATAACCTTCACTGAAGTTACTGTCTCGCACGATGTGTCACCCGCGGCCCTTTTGATCTGTACATCCCTTCCTTGTTTCTTCCATCAGTCGTCCATCTATATTCTCCTCCACTCTCACTCTTCAATTATTCTCCAATTCCATTTCCCCCCCTTCTGTTTTTTCTCTTCATGTATTTCTCTTATATCTATCAATTGCATTTCCCTCCAAGTCCCACTGTTATCTATCCGGCCATCAATCGAACATACTCACCCATTCTCTCATTATACCTCCAGAAGTAGTACAGCTGACTGAGCAAGTTGATGGCGGTTATCCTGAATGCCTCGCTCGAATGAAACTGTTAAAAGCTAAAGCCCCATATTGGTTATCGTTGTTCACCGAGTTCCTCTAAAACATCATCCTTAAGTGTTTGTTAAGAGTAGGGACACCTGCTTAATAAAATCATATGACAAACTCTTCCGACTAATGAACCACGTGCTTATTTTCATTCACAGGAATTAAGTAATCTAGTTATCCTTTCCAGGAAACTTAAAAAAAAAGAACACCTGCTTCATGTGCATTGGCCAGAACATGCGGACTTTTTCAAGTTTTACTAAAGATGCAAAAAATGTTCACGAGAAAAATAATATTCGTATATGAAAATATATATTATGAATCGGAAGCAAAATCTGTAATCAAATAATCAGCATACAAGCGTTGCTCTTCCAGAAAATATCTTGTTAGCACGAGTACCAACCATCGGCTGTAATCTATCAATAATCTTCTCGTCCCTGGGAGTAAACAATTCAGTAGAACGTTGGTCGAAGCTATTAGAAAATTATAAAAGTACAGAAGACGCGCTTTTAAGTATTAATCCTCAAATGAATGAATCCATGAATCAAGGCGTTCAGCTTCATGTCTAAGGGTTGGCAAACATGACCCACCACTCCAATATTTTAAGATCGACTAATTCTCCCAGACTTAGCAAATTACCTTCTCACACACCATCGAGTACGCTACTATTAACTCCGGTAAACTTCGAGTTGCATAAAACTATGAAGTTATACATCGGATATACGTTACAGGTAATAGGGAACTTATTTAACTACTGCAAACGCCAATAAACAAAGTCGTCATAAAAAGCTGGTTCAGAGTTACTGTCGCGCGTCACACAGGGGACTGGTTTAATTCAAAGGACAAAGCAATAAATATTAAGTTAATAGTCAAGGAGTTAATAACCCCCTCCCGACTCTGAGCGCGTGACCTTGACATACAAACAGTCGGCCAAAGAGAAATAAGTCACCTCATCGCTGTTACCTTCACTCTCTAACTCGATGTTCTCGTATCTGCTCGATATTTCTGTTGGTTGTGTATCTTTCATAAAGCTTTAATTTGTTTTATTTGAATGTAGACACCATGTGTGTGTGTGTGTGTGTAAGAACTCTTTAAAAACAAACAAGTTCAAATGAGTGAACAGATTGGAACCTAATTTCACTCGGCACATAACACTTTTAAACGACAAACGACCTTGAAAACATCGTTAGTATTATGTGATGTTATGAATTATTGTGACACATGGCTAACACATGGCCTGAACTATGTGGGTCTTAAACCAACTGTACGCCATTTTGAGAGGCATAATTGGTAACTTAACGAACACACTCCTCTGGTTCTATATTAAACATCAATTATTTCAGCGGCTTACTGTGTTGCGATGGTGAATCCCCAACTTACAGATAACTGGACCTGTGCTTTAAAAACATTTTTAGAAAAGAATTGGAAATGTTTGAAGGCCAATTTGCATTTTAAAGAGTAATTTGTTATATGATGAAACCATTTTATAAAATTAAAATTATTCATTGCCAACACTGAATTAAATGTATGATATAACAGCTGCATATATAATTAATGTCTTAACATATAAAAAACATTTGATAAATTTCTATATTTATTAGTATTTTTTCCTTCATTTTTTTACAATATTTTTCAGATTTTGTTAACTCACCCGGCAGGTTGTTATAGTTCGCGTTATAGTCAAACCTAGTTTCGATGGACGGGAGTGCACTGCCCTGCGAGGCTTAGCGCTAATCCTTTTATTTTGATGTCTGACGTTTTCACTTTTTTTTTTAAATCTCGAGCTTTGGTACATGTTTTCTTAGACTACACACAATACATAAACGAGGGTTTGTGTGAATCAGAATAACAGAAGAGGTGTGAATAAAGCAGAGGTCAGCAAGTGCCATGTCTCTGTGGGCTGTCTAAATTTTCTGAGAGAAAACTGAATTGATACAGTTCAGTGGCACTATGATGATGTCAATATTTACTATCCATCGGTATGTATATGTATATATATATATATATATATATATATATATATATATATATATATATATATATATATATATATATATATATATATATATATATATATATATATATATATATATGTGTGTGTGTGTGTCCGTGCTGATTATATTGATGATGTTACTGTAGTAAGTGCAACGAACACTTCTTATGTTTTGAATAAACAAAAACTTAAAGTACCAGGATATAATCAACAGTCCGATGTACAAGCTACAGCCCCAATAAATAGATGGTAATTAAAGTCTGTGCAGTAGATTTAATTATTCATATACATATCATGAAATTAAAAATAATACAAATTATTCAGTAGTTGGTAACTCGCATATTAATACTAGCTGGCAAATATTTACTCATTTTATTTAATACTGATTCCTTATCGTACACGGACTTCAACCCCCTAAAAAGTCTTTTACTTATAATATCAAGACCCCCTTTTACTAATTAGGACTTTTTGCATATCACCAAAGCTTGGCCCCAAAGTGTTCATCTGAATATTCTCTCCTCCAACCACCGTCACAAAGACAAAACTTGGTACAATATGCAGTTATAATCCTTTTTTTTCTTTTTCACCAAACGTGTCCCTCGTTGTATGGCCGAGAAGAGTGCTTCCATCATCAAAACGAGTATTATTTATGGCAATTCGCATTTTATTCTTAAACTACTTAACAAACCCAGCCTTTGTTTGGAGATCATGAGGTTGCTCTTTTGTGCTATGGCTATGGGAGAAGACTCCGATACCAACTTTACTACACGGTATTGTAAATAATTTGACCTTTCAGCGCGGCGAGAAGCTTCTACAGTCAACTAACTCGTGCCTTTATCACAAAAGACTATAATTAGCACTGAACCAATGCATAATGTTACCGTGCATCAACTTTGGCAACAATACAGCAATACTGGCAAGGAGACACTAGGGGCATTTGTGGTCACGCCCCCCAGGCTGAAGACGAAATATTAATAAGTGGTTTATGACACGAGCTTTGGTCAGTTAACTTCAGGCGCGTGGCTGCTCTTTGAGTGCATGTATGTATGCATGTATTCATACAGAGGTGCATGCATGCGTGACTGCACTCCTGCATGCATATATACATGATGAATGAAAACCTTTACGCTATATGCCTTAGAGCGGTTTGCAATGCAACGAGTGTTTCCTTCCTCTAGTCCTGCATGTGTGCCTGTACCTACCTTTTTCTAAGCCACTCAAATGATATATCATTCACTTTCAACAACTTTAAAAAGTATCTGAGAGTCTCTATGATATATACAAGTTGTGTCGGTACAACAGCCACTCCAGAATACCTTTACACGTTCTCTCTCTTGAAGTAACTACCATTATATCACCCGTTCGCTTTTCTAACACTAATGAGTACAAAAATAAGTCTACAAATCCGGTAAGTCCAAATAATCATACGCCTTAAGTCCCCTGATGAGGGTCTTCTCCTACCTGACCATCACGAACTTAATCCCCTCGTCAGTGAGACTCTCGCTTCCTGTTAACCTGAGCTCGTGTTTGTAACCATTTGCGTTTGTTCTATATACAGTACAATAGGTTCTCTGTTCCTTCATCACAAAAGGTGCGGAAGCAACCGTCAAAACAAACAACTCGACAGCTGTAGAAGACAGCATCCGTGTGTATAACTTAGAAAAGTAACTAAATTTATAACCTAGGCATACATCCCATCGCCTATCCAAATCGTCCACTTGAGATAAATCCAAACTTGGCCGATTTAGATGAACCAGGCTGAGGCCACATTTTATAGAGGGCGGCTTACATCTTCCCTTCCATAGTCGACACTAACTTCAATAACACTTTTAAGTTGCTCAAATACTCTGACCTCTACAATCAGAGATTCAACAATGCAACTTCCACCTACAACACTGCACTCCAAACTGTTCCACACTGTCTCTTTAAAAACTCTACGGTGATACCCTCGTGATCCCCGTCTGGCATCAGCTATCACGAAACCGTGTGGGTGAGACACATTGAATAATATATATTTTTCATGAGAAATTAATGGGTTCGTGTATTAATGACCTTTAACATAACTTTCACAAAGGTTAACATGATTCCTAATTCCTAAAACTCAAAAGTTTCATAATCGAGTTATTAAAAAAATGGATGGTCCACGGAGAACCCTCCCTCAGACCAATCTAGCACCGAGCTGATAATTTTTTACAAAACTACAAAAACAATTACAAAAATATGCACACATACACCCATATCCCTCCAACGAATATATATATTTTTTTTTTTTCACAAGGACACACCTGTGTGGTCGTGAGTATTTAGTGCTAGACTCTCCCTTTACCATCCATTTTTTTATTATAAATTTATATATATTTAAAAAGAAATAAATGATGAACTCTTGCTAAGTGGAGACTGAAGAACAAAGCCTTTTGTACACTTGAGCTGGACCCGGCAGATCATTTTTTTTCACCTATAGTTCCAACTCATTGATATCGATAACCATGTCGAATACCACAAAAATTCAAGTCGGTGTCCTATGAAATATGCATATGAATTTTATATTTTTCTTAAGGAAATAATTGGTCTTATTTGCTAATATATAGAATGGCTCAATTTATATCTTACAAACACCAAATGATACAAGTAAACAGCTTTTGCTATGATGAATAATTACGGACACAAAAGAAATTTGTTTTTAACACGTCTCTAATAATATACATAAAGGAAAACTTTTCCTACAAAGTCTGCAGCATGAGTTGGAGTATAATAAAACATAAACAAGTCATATTCTCGTGCGAAGAATGTAGAAAATTTGACTCCCAACGAACTATCAGCTTTAGTGCTTTTCAAAACTATGTTCAAAATAAGCTTATGAAGAAGCACAAATTTAACTTTTGCTATTCTATCAGCTACCTCAGATGTCGAAACCTGAATTGATATGTCTCACATTTCAAACTAATAAATTTTATCGGCTCTGTTTTATCAGTTTTTCAAGCTTTAACAACTTTACTGATAATGTGGATCACCTTTGAGCCTGAAAAAGGTCTCATCATACTCTAACAATCTAAAACATCGCCCAAAGACATCAGATATACACGGTTTTTTATTTATCTTCATCTGTATTTCGTATTCTGTACATAGAATCAAGGTATCTTTAGCATGATGACGCTGTCAGGCTCTGTACTGAATATCCCATTCCTCTATTCCGCGTCTTACATTTGTAAATTCAGTGAAGACAATTAGGACTTCTCACAATTGCTTTTACCTTCTAATCCACTAATCCATTTTAAGATTGCGTTTATATTGCATCTTACACCTATCTATTCCGGGTCCTTTATCTATAGAACATGTGAAGTAAACGTTTTCTGGAAGCTCCTCAGGGTTTCTTGCCGCTATTGTAGTATCATCTGTGCACGCAGCAGAAAATTAAAGCTGTCTCGTGCGATGCTTACAGTATACACCCCTCCCCCCTTAGCTCAGCCCCACGGTGAAAAATAAACGATGAGTTTGTTATGGCTTTCCATCACGACGCTGTTGTTGTCTGCCATAAAAAGGTTTTGATGACACAAACTTGTTACACGACGGCAGGCAACTGGTTGAGGGTTGCACTATTGTGAGCAACCGTTAAATGGAAAAGATTTAGAACATAATCGACAAAAACCAAGAAAGGACTCCACTTATGCCAGTGAAGGACTAAATTGCCTATGAGAATATTACATTTGAAAAAACAAGAAATACTCTGTACATTGGAACATGAAAATATCGTATTGGAGAAACACAAAATAAAACAGCGAATGAAGATATTACAATAGAAAACAATTACAGCTCATTGTTTAAGTTAAATTATGTCTGCAGTTGTAAATATCACCATTCCATGCATGCAATAGTTGTGCAGTGAATTTTTCATGTTACTTTGTATTCTACAGGCGAGTTAATTTATTTTTGCTTTAATTTCATTAAATAAAAAACCTAACCAAAGTGTTTACTTGATTCTCTGCTAGCTTCCACTGTACGAAAGCACCAAGAAATATTAAAGTAAATTAATACATTGCTAGAGAATTAATGACTGAAATGAACAAATAATTCATCTACGTAAATACTAGACGTCTTCACCGTATGCAACCTAATTTGATTAAGATGAATGAGTTGTAGCAATGACTTTACATAAGGCTCCATAATTTTGCTATCTAACCTTTAAAACTGAAACTGTTAAACATACCGTAATGGAAAAAAAAACGAGATTCACCAATCATTGATACAACTGTAAACCTTTAGTTTTCTCGCCGGTCTCCTCCTTTTACAATATACACCAGAAAATGCTAAAATACGCCTCGGCCCACTAAAAACTTGGGCATATCTAGATAACAGCATTTGGCTTGGTTCCCTTCTTTTCAAACTATCAATAAAGTCTCTCCTCTCATGCTTTCTCTTGAGTCCTAATATTTCTGTAGTAATAGACAGGTGTGCATTGACTTTCTGATCTACCTCAGGGATGCGCATTGACTCCGACACTGTTTCTCCTAATCTTTTTATCTGCCCCATCCAACCTTACTTATGCTCCGTAACGAATGCTTCTCTTAGTAACAACGTAACAGTACGTAACACAGTAATGGTGAGAACAAAATATCTCTACTCCTACCAACTGTGTATCTCTTGAGGTGACTGTTACCATGAATATAACAGTTACTTGTGAAACTGTCAAATATGTAACATCTTTCCTGGGTTGTCACCAATTGTAACAATCACTTGTGACGCACGTTACCTTATATTTTAGACATGCTAAAATGTAGATAAAAGATTATTGGATCTTCTGTAGTGAAATCCAATATGTTCCTTTTGGTTGTATAAATTATAAAAGGTTTCTATGTACACTTTGAAAAAGGATTTAACCGTAATTTACTCAATGTAGCTATGAGTGTTAAGTGAGACTGGAGGCTATGTTAAACAGCTCTGCTAAGTACGTCCTGTCGATGTGAGAGTTGAGTGAGAATTGAGTAGAGACCAGTCGAGGGAGAACGGAAATATATCCGTCATCCTCCCTCTAGGAAGACGGGTCACCTCAACGATGGCTCTCAAAAACGTCTTCCTCTCGTGGGTGATATCAAACTACTGCCCGCAATAGATGGCCAGAGAGCCGGCTACTTAATCCTTAGTTCAGCACTAAGTGACGTGACTTCCCGTGGGCACACCTTATCACGTGCTCTGAACACGAGCCTCATAGCTAGTGAAAGTTACAGGGGATGATATTTATACAAGTCTGATGTAAGTAATCCATTTTTAAAAATACTTCTGCCTATAAGACAGGGGCTAATACACCACTACAGGGGGGTACATCATACTAGAAAACTATTCACGTTACACTACTATAATGGTATATTTCAAAGCCTCCAAAACCAGTTATCTTTCACAAATTCCTGCAACAAACCTTTCACGGCATTGGATACTCTTGGCCTAACACTTGCAATCTCTTGAGGACATTTTGTGCACTATTATTGGTGAATTGTCTTTAGAAATAATGAAAGACAGACATGTAGTATGACTTTATACACGACCATAACACGTGTTCAAGAGTACCTGTAGTAAGTCCACTTGGTGATAAGCATTTGGAAACATACCTTTATATAATGACTATTTAATATTTTCCATGTGGCTAGTCACTAATTTCTCCGTAAAATTTTTCAATCAAAAACAAATCATACAGCCCGCCCAATACTTGGACTACAATGAATAAAATGGTGAACTGAATTTAGATACAATAAAAATAAACTTTGTTACGGTCAGTTATCTGCCGTTATTCGGTGGCAACAAAATGTTAGTTTCATCCTTCATCATTTCAAACAACTAAGAACACTAAAATTCACTGACAGTGTGAATTTATCGATTTTTTTTTAATTTGAAATGTTTGCTTAATTTTCATGATGTCCTAACAAAAAGATATAATAACGAGTGAAAACCTTTATCATGCCTGACCCAGGCACCCACTTGGACCTCAAGCCATAGTTGCCAGTGGGTTGCAAACCTCTTGTCAAAATAGTCCCTTTTTAGAATTGCCGCACTAGGTGTACAGAAGATAATAAATAAGCCGAAGTGTCACATGCTTACTCTTGTTTTCGCCAACGGCTTTGCCAAAACAAAATTCTCAAAATCCTGAAGAGACGAAGAACACTATTATCAAAGACGAAAATAAAATAAATTGTTATTTAGATAAGGAATTTTTATAGTACAGTACTTAAAAAAATCAAGTTTGTTTTTTAATCACAAACATAAAAGTAGAAAGGGCGTCAATAACGATACACATACCGGACCAGATGATGGCACGCTACAACTAGGTTTGTACGCACAAACGATTTTCTTGGTATGTCATTTTGTATTACTGGTTCTAGACTTTGTGATGTATATGAGGGTTAGACGAGATATTTTCATCACTGGAAAGTATATATTGGTCATCAGATTCACCGACTGATTTCGACATCGACATTTGATTTCCCAAAATACATTAAACTTCCACGAATATACACTATATAAATTAAATGTATCATTTATATAATTTTGGCTGCAATCTGTTTCAAACGACATTTTTTTTCTTTTTAGAAATAAAGCAGTTTTTCCCGTCAACTTCTAAATTTCCATTATTATGAAACTGATATGTAAGTTAAAGACACGAGACTTAAACATGAAATTATGGATTAAACGTCCACTTATGGTAATCATAGCTATGCTTAAAAGATTATAAAACCATCTTATATTTACTGGTGGAGGCCAGTATCCTCAATAAACTTAACTCTCCATCCTCTACAAATGAAACATCTGCTCCAAATACAAGGACAGGCGGTAGTCACCTCCCCTCCTCGATTCATGAAGAGTTGCTACCGTTTAAGGTCCCCGAGACTAGAACACTCGACCAGCAAGTGCTTAATACTCAAGGGGACCAGGCAGTCTTCATATATTGACTTTAGCTCTCGAGGCATTAGGTATCAGTGCGTCAGCCGATGTGAAGTCTGGCCAAGGTTGTGACCCATCTCTGTTACATTCGGGTATACGTCCAGAGAAGAATCTCCGCTGTAATCTCCCGGGGCTTCTTTGGGCACAGCAGTGGCATTCCAATAACGCTGTCAGGCATTACATGCGGCGTTTCTAATCCCAGGACACATATCCCAATATGGGAGTAGTTAATGTAACGGAGTTAGACGAGACACACCGTCTGACCATCTTATCTGCTTTCTCATTTCCAGACACATCCATATGTACTGGTGCCCAGCAGAAACTTGTATGAGATGAATTCGATACGACAAACACCGGTGGGTCACCCCGCAAAGAGGAATTCAATCTTTACCATGAAAATATTGAGGTAGCGTTTAAATACCCATAACAACAAAATTATACGATGTTGAAAGCTGTAACCGGATAATGCCTCTGTTCAGGGGTAGTTGACTCGGAATTTTCGTATACTGTCAGAGTGACAGCAACCACAAGCAGGCGGCTACTTCCTACACCCTGATAAGACGAAGGCAACTTGAATAGTTATCACGAGAATTATGCTAAACTTGAATAGCTATCACGAGAATTATGCTAAACTTCAATAGCTATCACGAGTATTAAGTTAACATGGAATAAACTAACCTGGTATTTTGTTGCGTGCAGTCATTCGATGAACTTACCTGAAATGGTAAGAACAATATTTAATAAACAAATAATGGAAGTATGGTGTGCCTGCCTCCCACATCCCATATGAACACTTATTTTATCTTATTTTGTTTAAGATAACCCTTTGAAAGTTAGCATGTAGATAATTTTATCTGCACCAAGATTACACGGTCTTAGAAGGCAGATTTAATTTGTAAAGCGTTTACCCTGTAAGATGGCTAATTGTTGTGAATTTTCAATAAAAAATAATTAAGTTAGTACGAGCTTTCACTCTGTGTATCTTTATATTGAAAACTATTCTTATAATTATATTCAGGTGGAGAACAGCTTAAGAGAAGTAGGTATTGTATTACGTATTGGTATGCATATAAACCACGAGCTGGGTAGTTGTGTAAATGGATACTAGATAGTGCCAGTTCTTTTGTCAAGTTTGATGCTAAACCCATGGACTTGGTATTAATTCAGGTTTATGCACCAACAATTATAGTACAATGAAGAGATTTTAAAAAAGGTTTTATGAATATTTTATGAAAAAAATGTGAAGTTTCAATGTTTATATGTAATCAATAATATTAATGTGAAAGCAGTGAAGAGGAAAGAAGTTCTAAACGTAAGGCAGCATGCGTAGGGCGATATGACAGGCAAGAAGGTAAATGTTAGTTGGTAACCAAAGAAAACAAGATTATTGGAAATATATGATTGTAGTAGCACCACCCAAGGTGTTTTGTTAAACGGGAATCCAACCAAAAATATTTTAGATTAACTTCTAATTCAGAAAAAAATAATTCAGGAACTAAGACTTATCCAAATTCTGACTGTGGTAGTGAGACTAAAACTTCAGATATTAATAAGAAAGAGGTTGGATAAAATCATTTAAGGTTTATAAAAGCTAAAGACAGATACGGAGAGACTGTGAAACAAACCCAAAATACTTTTTAGAAACATTGAAGAGAGGACTTGAAGATCAAGCAATAGACTTCAGTCGAATGAATTAAAAAAAATGAACATTTGAAACCAGGGGAAATCCTTTAGAATTTAGAATAAAGAGGAACCATACTAGAAAGTTTAGACATCCCGACAAAGTTTGTATTGGAGGACAAATATGAGAAAGGAACCTCGTTTAATTCATTATGCACATGCACTGTACACATTTCTGAATCTGCACAGAACATGCGCTGCTCTCTGTACTAATATATCTAAATCAAAGAACATTTAAAACCGAAATGAAAACAACAGCTCACCTTGTGACAGTGGCTCCACGGGCGGTGAGGGAGGTTGAAGGCTTGTTGATGGTTAGGTTCTCTTGGAGCAACACAACGGGGGATCTGAAATACACCACAATCTATAATAATGATCATAGAACAAATACAATTGCATAATAGTGTTACGGAAACTGAGCAATCAAAAAGGCAAATGTCTTAAGTCACTATAAAACAGTGAAATTGCGGCGTTTTATAATCGCTTTCTGTGAAAAATCTGCCGTGTCAGTCGTCAATAATTATCAAAATGAACGAAAATTAACAATGCCTTCTGATGTCAGCCATCTCTTCCAGGATTACCAAATGAAATATTTACATAATTATGGCGCCGTCTGCTATATAGGAGTGTACGGAGTCTTTGTTTGTTATATAACGAACGACGATCTCATCGGAGGTGTTTATTACGATTTATATTGGATTTAATTGATTAATTTTGTCTTGAGATGTAAATTGGGTGATAGAAAGTCGAAACGACAATGCAAAATTTAGGACGGGGTGAGGTTAGATAGGTTAGGTAACGGTAGGCAAGGTTAGGTAACGTTAGGTAAGGTTCGGTAAAGTGAGGCAAGACTGGGTAACGTTAGGCAAGATTCGGTAACGGTAGGCAAGGTTAAGTAACGGTAGGCAAGGTTCGGTAACGGTAGGCAAGGTTAAGTAACGTTAGGTAAGATTCGGTAACGGTAGGCAAGGTTCGGTAACGGTAGGCAAGGTTAAGTAACGTTAGGTAAGATTCGGTAACGGTAGGCAAGGTTAGGTAACGTTAGGCAAGACTGGGTAACGTTAGGTAAGATTCGGTAACGGTAGGCAAGGTGAAGTAATGTTAGGCAAGACTGGGTAACGTTAGGCAGGTGAGGTCAGGTCAGGTTAGGTAGCAGCTGCCCGTCTCCGGTCATTTTTCGTTAACCTTTTTACGATTTTTTTTTCTCTTGCCATTTAAGAGACATCTTCGAGAAACGAAAGAATATACTTGAATTTAGCGGGCCATTCCAAAAATAAACGTGATATTGGAGGGTCTAGGGAAGGAGGGCGAAACCCCCCGACTAAGTAGGACGTGGCCTGTTAGGTTAGGTCAGGTTATGACATGGCCAGTTAGGTCAGGTTAGGTTAGGACTTGGCCTGTTAGGTTAGGTCAAGTAAGGGTAAGTTAGTACGTAGACCTAGTTTAGTTTTAACTTTTTTCCCACCCAAAACCCCGCATTCCCAAAGTGGCCCCCTACATTGTTGGGTTGGAAGGGGTGTAAAAAAAAAAAAAAAAAAAAAAAAAAAAAAAAAAAGTGATTTGACCCAAAGATAAATGTCAGTATCATCGAAAACAGCAAGAAAACTAGCTAAAAGATATTTTTTCATGTGAAAAAAGGTTATGGGTGGTTAACGAAAAATTACCCCGTCTCCTGTACCATTACCCAAATAATCTATAGCAATCACATTAGACGAGGATAAGTGCATGCAGTAAATCTAGAAGACCTTTTCACACTTTATCAGATGGTTTACTATGAGCCTCAAGTTGCTCCTTCCCATGGTTCGGTAGTCTTCATGAAAAAGATTGTAATCACCGTCTGCCCTCCTTAAACAACAAACAAAATTGCGGCGGTGGATTTCGGTAAGTAACCGGGGAAAAATAAAATATATGAACTGTAGTTCTTGGGATGGATAAGGGCTACTCTCGATGTAAATATATACGAGTATAAATACCTTTCTGCAATACCAACTTTCTTCCAAACAGTTAATTTAGTCGCCCAATCGCGGTAGAATATTACCATACTAATATTGCGTATTGTCGATGCTAGAGTAGCAGTCGTTACCACCTCAGACTATTAGTCACTTGAAACTGTATATATTGTCACTAATAGTGTTGTCTATAATACTGTAGAGCCATAGAACTCCCATTAAGATCATAAGACTTACCTTTGTGTTTTTCCGGCCGAGCCAGAGATACAGTACCTGGACTTCTTCCTGCTTTTTCAGTCGATCCTCAGTCAACCTAGGGATTCGTGCAAATGGCTGCCGCGATGATGACAAGTGACGGCGAGCTGTGTATGAACCCACTCGTGAGACGCTCGAAACACAGTCGAACCAATAAACACTTTTCGTCAAAAATAAAGCCTTCTTATATTTAACGATTTTGGTGTTTCCCCATCCTCTTATCACGTTACGTGAGGTTTTTTTTTAATAACAAACACGACATTTATTCCAGTAATCTAATAAAGCATAGGATTGACAAAACAAATATTTCGAGCATAAATTATCCACGATGTGTTCAGCAACTGCCGTGCCTCTTCCTCATTTCAACGTGTTTCTTATATGAAGTATCTTGCCTAGTTTATTTTACTTACCTAATCATTTGTGGAATATTGTGGCACACTGTCAAGAAAAATTTAAACTACAAAGTCACTTCTTTTGAAAATTAGTGATAAATACAATGTGGTTGAAGTCAACAAACACTTGATTAATACACAGTTTCGAACACATTACAAACCTGTGAAACCAGCGGTTTGCTCAGGTCATGTCCTCCTACTTTCTACTGTACACGCAGTATAATACAGTACTGTATGCTCATGGGGCAGGCAGCTTGTCGTTAGTAGCGTCTTTGATGTGCTTCAGCGGGCGATGCAGTATAATGGTGAGGTCAGTTTGTGACTGTTTTCCTATTCAAAATTGAATTCTAGCTCTGAAGGTAACAAGCATTGGAAGTTGTTTTTTATTAATAAACTTAGACTAACAACACAGTTTTGATCAAACAGTCTCTATAAATTAAACGATTGTGAATAAAGTCGAATCTGAAAAATAACTGTTGAAACAAAATTTTTAATGCTTATTTATCAAAATCAACTTGAAATCTCAGTTATTTAAAGAGTAATAAATTCGAAAAGTTTTCTATGGGTTGTGGCAGTGTTTTGAGTTTCACTGGTATTTCATCGAAGTCACCGTCAGTACCCAAATAATGTATATACCACTAAGATCGAATATAGGTACAGTCCCCTTCACTAATGAAGGGGACTGTACATTAAATCTGATATTCGCAGTTGTTACTAAGTCTTCCTCTAATATTTATGACAACAATAATGATAATCAACCAAAGTCAATTACTAACATGATACTCAATTATCACAACACAAAAACACATCTACCTATCAGAGAGTTTTGAATAACAGAGAAGGAGTTAACATATGATTCCAATTGAGCTACTCGTGGATGAAGTGTTCACAGCGGGGCAAAAGAGAATTAGATTTGGCTTCTTGGTCGATCCGTGAACGCTACAGATGACAGTGTGGATAATGCTGAGCAGCCAAGAGCACCTGTAGAGTCTGCCTGACCATAACTTGTTCGAGCTGCTGAGTCAGAGTCTACTTGTTGGTGCTATTTGGTCACTGTTAAACACCGATATATTTCCTTCAACCGACACCAAATTTATAAAAGGATGAAGTCTTAATAGTGTAGAGTTAAACAGTACATGGGCATATACATGACTCGTTCAATCTCCAGAACTAATATGCTACTTGTAATGGCTCTCTATTTTTTCTGAACTTATTCTTATTTTTGTTATAATGTAGAGGTTGTTGATCTGAAATTTGCGTCCACCAAACTCTAACACAAAGTCCAAAGATATGACAAGTGTTAGGCGCAAAGATTGTTCCTATTAGTGGCAAGCAAACTCGTGACACATAACACCACGCTCCAGTCTCCCTAATGGAGCGCTAGGCGTATAGTTCTGCTCAAGCCACATGCGTTGGAATTTATGGTCGCAACATTTAATTCCTCTTTCTTCCAGAGCTATTGTATCACCATCCATCATCTAAATTTAAGTAGATATTAATAAAAGTCGGTAGAAAATCTCGGTCTTGCGAAATTTACTGAATGAATCAAACATTTCAATAGATTACCTAATACCTGTGTTTGCGTCTTATCAGTACCAAGCAACTTATTTATTGGGGAAAACATTATTAAATAGATAACTAAAGTCATAATTTAGGACTTTCGTTATCTTCTGCTTTGTGGTTTCAAGACGTTTTCCTCTCTGAAAAGTAAGTTTCTGTTGATATCCCTGCATTTTCCAATGTCGATCAAGTGTGTGTGTATGCGTGTGTGTGTGTGTGTGTGTGTGTGTGTGTTTTACTCATTGAATTTGCATATAGTCAGGAAGCTTACACAAGCGGTGTATGTAAAGAGTATTTCCTGCCTGGAAATTCATCAAGTAATATTTTTAAACCAGGGAAGTAATCGCTAGCTTTTTATTGACCTGACGCAATCCAGCAAGATCACTGGAAAAAATCATCAACAACTAATTACCTCTTTCAAAAGATTAAATAGCCAATATAGTGGCTCGTAACCCTGCTTCACATAATGACAGGTTTAAAAGCTTTAAACAGATTCACCGTAAATAAAAAGGAAAAGCTATTATAAGAAACTAAATTACTGAGTTTTCCTTTATGCACTTTATGCTGCGGACACGTGTAAACATATGACCAAAGAAATTAATTCAATTTTGTGGTACATACTGTAGTTGTTCGTACAGGATGATAACAACAGTCGAACGAGAAAAGCATTCCTCTGTGTGGGCTAAATTCCTGGGAGAGGCTATTCTTTACTTTCCTGTGTTATTATTTTTTCTATCATTGTTTTATGTCGAAGAACGAGAAATACTTTTCATTTGTGCAAATTGTTCCCCTGGCACCCATTTCATTACTCAAAGTTCCACGAGACACAGCAAGGCGATTATACTATAACTTTCGTGAGGTGTAAATGACGGGACTCGGTCGCATCAACAAGAAACTGCTTAAGAAAGGTCAACACAGTTTTTCAAAATCGCCCTGACGGCCCTCCGCCTCGTTCGTTTCCCCTAAAGATTAAGGAATCTCCAAGATATAACATTTTAAAAACTTTTATAGCGTCACAGTCTACTAAACCATCCGTAAGGATCAGAAAAGAATTTCTGAAGAATAAAACCTGGGATGAAAAATAAATGGAAAAAGCCAGGGATACATTTCTGTTATCAGTTTAGTGAGACGCTCATTAGGAAACAGCCTACCAAGGTATGTTTTTATGTAATCATCTCGGTGATTTTTATGTCCGGCACTCCCGGAGATAAGTCTCTTATTTTATGCGGAGATGAGGAAGGAATCATTGAGTGTACAGAATTTTTTTTTATACTTGATTGTAAATGAAATCTTCAAAAAGGCTGCATCATAAAATTATTGCAAGAAATTCTTACATCTGAGTTAAGCTTAACGTTAGTGAAGGATATGTACTGTGCAATGTGCATAGCAGAGGTAAGATGGGGCTAAATGAAGGACGTAGGCCTACTGTTGGAGTGAAGGGGAGAGGAAACAAAGTTTGGACACACTGAAACGCAATGAGTTTTCCTGGCATACTCGAACCTTGAGTCGCTTACCCCATAAAATCCCTCGAGAAAGATTACATGTTTGTGTGTTTGTTTAACGCTGAACCACAACACGACCGTACTGTGTGATTTATTGTTATTTCATTACAAATAATGAACTTGAAAGCTTAGGCTTTAACTATTAAGTTATGACAGATCTCATGATAATCGATCTAAATTATAGTACTTTAGATTTAACGAGGAAATAAGAAAACATGGAGTCGGAAATAGAAGAGTGTAAAATGTTACCAAATAACATCATCAAATCATTACAGCCTTACTGCCATTTCCCACACATGTGTGGATTACCAGAAACATCATTAGCGCAATTAAACTGGGAAAGTTTCAAACACAGGCTGGGGAGATACACAAGTGATAATGTTTGGGTGCAGACATGAACTGCCTTGCTTGGCCCAATAAAACAACTGTAGTTTTATTTAATCTTTATGTTCTCATGTAACCTTCCCTGACATCCTACCTGGGACATGACCTATGCCTTACTGAGTGTTGGTTCTTTGATAGTATATTACCAAAGTATATTACCGTCGTATAATAAATAGTGTTGTATTTAAAGAACTAGAAGTCAAGAAGACATTTATATAGTGTAAATTGTTTAGTCAGGTCCCAAGCTGTAAGGCAAGGAAGTTTAGGCAATAGAATCTTTCCTCTCTTGTTGTATTATTACCGCTGAAAATGTCTTAAGTTACAAATAAAATCTTGGGCTTCTCAAAGTTTCATTCTTCGCTGTAGTGTATTATGCTTTTGGATGATCTTGGTAACTGATGGACTTTAGGTAACCCCATAGGAAGAAATCGACAGGTACAAGATCTGAAGACCTCGGTGACCATTAATTTTCTTTTCTTCCAAAAATCGCTAAATATACCAGACCTTCAAACACGTCTCATTAAATATACTTTAGAATTTATTGAGAGAGTTGAGGAGTAAACTGATGTAAATAGGTTTTTAATTATATATGACTCACAACCTGTCTTTCACACACCTATTAAATGGGTCAACCCTGTGTCAATCGTCTGTTGGCAATAGTCCAAAACTTTAAAGTCTGACTTGCGTTTGTGAGTGAATGGTTACCCCATGTTATAGTCCGAAAGACTCAACCCTGAACTCTCCTACGGGTTTAACGACCTCAGCTGGTTTTAATCAGTAAGTCTTGTTTCTGAACTGTGTCACGGGGTTATCGACTTCACTAGTTAAAATTAAGTAGCTTTAACTCCAAATGTGGTTTGTCGGTTAACGATGTCACCAAGTTAATATTCGAAAGGTTTGAATGTGTAGTGGAATTAATGACTTAGTTTTTATAATCAGGATAATTTAGCTCTGATCAACACCAAAGGGTTAATGACCTCAACCTGCAAAAGTCACAAAATACAGAAAATTCCAAATAATCCTATTACGCGAACACGCTGCTGATCTCAACATCTGCCAGGAGCAGGCTATGTTTACACCTAACTCTTTCAATCAAAATTAGTAAACCAGATGGCAGGATCCCCCAAATGTCATTTCCAGGAATGTTGTTTGGAAAAAAACCCTATATTGAAAATGTTTATACGATCATTAGAGGACAACTTGCTGTAAAGAGTGTGAGTGTGGACGTATCATTTGTAAAATCTACACCATCCCAAGAGGTCACGGATACTATACTTAAATTTTTAAACTGATTAGGGCCACAATTGTAGATATACGAACGGAAAACACTGATAATAGAACTCACCCTGGATAGTTGTTATATGAAGTAGTATATTTAATTAATTATTTCAATAACTAGCTGGTGTTTGCAAACTATATATGTGTGACGTACGTACAGTTGATATATTAATGACTTTCTGTGTTTTTTAAAGACTTGAATATGTAACACAAATGCAATGTTTCTAGGAGTATGGCTAATATGTAACAATTCATTATTTAAACTAATGACAGTCTACAATATCGATAGATTTTAGGATGTGCATATTTACCCAACAAACACGAGCCTTAGAAGCTCATGGACACAGAAATACTCAGAAAAATATATTATCCTGATTAACTTGTAATTTAAGTCGTCATTTAAACTGACAAACACGAATGCCAGTATATGTATATTATAATATGAGGTGTCTTTATATATATAATATAAAGACGCCTCTTATTACAGTGTACGTACATATGATTATTGGTATTCTAAGCAACTTAAAGGAAATATTAATCGCAGTCGTGTTTGTCACAGAAGAATTAAATGTGAGTAGGTTAACGGGTCTGCAGTGATAAACAGACATATATTTCCTGTTCTTTCCATCTAATCTTGTGCCATGTTTCATTTGCTTAATGTCCAGCATAACCAAAGTTAACAATACGAAGAGATGCATGGGAGGCTGCCTTAATTCAAGACTGTTATCCGTAATTACCCAAGATAAAATGGAATTTGTAAAGGCGTGTAAAATGACGCGCATAAGAGTGTTGGTGCAACCTTCTGGGTGTAAGAGCATTACTGCCGCGAAACACACTAGTTGTTGGAGATAATGACCAGATTAGATGTTATACTTTTGCAAGATTAGTTGAGGAAACGGCTGAGATTTCGAAGTCCACACGAGACAAGGCTGAGGTATCACTTTTTTCCTTTATTTATTTTATATAATGTGATGCTTTTGATCCATCAATAAACTCTTTAAACAATCACTTAAAAAATTCAAATCCTGACCGAATATTGCAATTTTTCTTCAAGTTTGTATAAGGAAAAATTTAAATGCTTGTATTTAAACTAGCTTTATCATTTAATGTCTCCTAGAACCTATTTCCTGCTTTTCTTCGTGTCTGGCTTCGTGTTTCGACCCCGTAATCCTCTCCCTTCAAAATGTAGTCTTGTGTACTGGTCTGAGAGGCAAGGGATAAAGGGGTACTTTTCGTTCCCCGCCATATACACAGACATCCGGCTATATGCACTGCGGTACACTTTTCCTAAGTATGCCTTTGAAAATAGCTTTCGCAATCTTCCCACTCCCCCCTTTGCTTGGAAGGCAACCCGGATATCCACTCAGTACAAACCTCTGGTGCGTCATTACAGAACCCTGAGTAGTGGGCGTTGGCGGACCGTGATACTGCTACCAGTTGGCCAACACGGCGCCACCAACACCCAAAACACGACCTCAGCACGACATCCATTCATTATAATCGTAGTGGCCTTGTGTGTGTGGGGGGAGGGGGATTGTGAGTAACTATCAATTAACACTGAAAACTTCAAGCCTCATTCATGGTGTAAAGTGTGCCTCGCGTGCGACCGGGGGCCCGGCATCTCGTGTATTCGGCCTGCCGCAAATGTTGTAAGTAGATTACAAAGGATGACTGTATAGCTCATTCTCTATCCAAGAGGAACCATCAAGGGTGATTCTCCGGTTTAGCAGGCGTCTGGTGGGCCGCAGCCGGGCACACACAGAGGTGATAATGGCTGGAGGGTTGCGCTTTATGCAGCCGACGCGTTCTTGTCCCAACATATTCTCCTTCCACGAATTTTTCTCTTGAATTTTTATTCGAGCTCGTGTATGTGGTGCACTGCTGGCTTCCTTTCTGTGTTTTTTTTCTTTATTGAAAGAACACTAAACACGAAGGAGCTTTCCTGTGATTTAATATATTGTAGTTACTTAAATTTATGGTGAATAGGAATTTATTTCTAACCTTTATGATGATCATTGAAATTTGGTTAAAGAAATAAGTACTATCAAGATTTTCTCTATCTTTACACACACACACACACACAAACACACACACACATATATATATATATATATATATATATATATATATATATATATATATATATATATCTGATAAATTTTAGCTTTTCGTCTTCATTCAAGAATATCTCCAGTCTCTGAAGATGTCTTGAATAAAGACGAAAGCTAAGGTGCTCCGTTGTTTCCCTTTTCCCGTGTGATTTTATCAAGATTTATCTTATCCACGTTTTCATTGTGGATCTAGAATATATATATATATATATATATATATATATATATATATATATATATATATATATATATATATATATATATATATATATATATATATATTATATATATATTATAGACGGCTTCTTCCTACAAAAGTTTTCCAGTGTAATGTACCGAAATTGCATTATGACGGAGACGGCGTTATCGGAAGGTTCTTTCACATCATATCTCCCCTTTCAGATGGATCAAATACCGCGAAAATATTATATACACAAAAGATATCTCCCGTGAAAGCAGTTGATGGTCCTTACCCTCTTTACTGTGGGCGGACTGGAGCGCAATAAAACGTCTTCTTGATGCTTTTCAGGAAAGAGAAATTTATCTTGGGTCTAAACGATACTTAGCCCTCAGCACTAATAGCTTTGCTACCTTTCAGAATTTGATAAATTACCCGTCCTCTACCCCCACCTCCAACAGGGCCGTGGGGAGACCATTAGATATTGGACTTTTCTGACGAGATGATCCAGATATAAGTGAAGAGCTTCGTAAAACTGGCAAAAATGGTCCGGATCAGAGGGGAAATAAATCATCCGAGTAGAGTAGAATATCAGCCCATGAAGATACTACAAGCGACTTATGGCTGACATCAGTATTACATCGATATCAGCATCATGGAGCAAATAGCTCAGTGAAAGTATAAATATTAGACTTCCTTGTTTAGAAATGGTAAACAAGAATGTTATTATAAGCTCCCAGTTACAAGTTCCCAGGTAGGTTTAGAGAATGCGATGGTGATTGGATTATTATTATCATCATCATCGTTTACTTTTATTATTATTATTATTATTATTATTATTATTATTATTATTATTATTATTATTATTATTATTATTATTATTATTATTATTATTATTATTATTATTATTATTATTATTATTGCCCATAAGGAACAGTGTGGACACAGACAGCTCACTGTATACTAAGCCTTTGGTACACAAGGAGGCAGCGTAGCCGGTGCTGCCCTCGATCACATTCACTTCTCCAAGATGTATGTCAAATTAGGGACCCATATACAACTGGGTGAACTGGGAGAGGCCGAGGATCGATTCAATGACCCATGAACAGAAAATGAGCGATGTAGCCACTCGATAGCTCACTTCGTACATGCACTAAACATCAACAATTAAGAATTAAGAGACAGATAACATTGTGAAAACGTTGAATAAATAAAATGCAATGAGTGAAAGTATGATTCCGCTTTGTTGACATTTTTCGTTTCCGACTGTTCGGTGAAATGTAAAACATTTTACTAAACGTATTTTCCTCAATATCAATTGCATTTGTTCGTGTGAGTGTTAACAATACAGTATGCTGATGCTTATATTAACATTCCTTATCCCATTCATTCACATACAACAGACTATCGAGATCAAATCCCCATTATTCCAAACATTAGGAATCTTATATATTTCAACACGGAAAACGTAGAGCTATCATAAGGTGTACTATACCACTGCAAGGTCTAATTCCCCTAACATATCACCCCCAGGGAACAGATTAGAGCTTCTGCCAGTAATTCCTTCATTTTTGAGTATCTACGTTTTATAAAAGAGAATATTTGTCAGTTTTATCTGAGAGTATTCACCACAATTTTGATGCTTGCGATCCCACCATATTCATTTGTCGAATTTGAATCTAATTTTAACTTGTTTTTCTCCAAACTTTTAGTTCTTTTCTCCCCTTTCCTTCCCTTAAGTACATCATAATAATAGTTGCTAATGGCAAGTTTAGATTGAAATAATATATATCTTCGTGATCAATAAAACATAGGAAATATAAATGTTTTTCTTATATTTTGTTGTGCCTCCCCTCACCGTGTATGATATCTACTGCTGTTGCCATTTTAGGATTACTCTATTTATTTCCACATTTACGTTCTGTTGAATTTAACATGACTTTATACTAGGTTCATAATAATACATGTTGATACTCATAGGTGATAGCAAATTTATAGTAGTACGTTTCAATTAAAAAAAAAAGTTTGGTTATGAGAATATTTTCCAACGAGGATCATAACGAACCTGCTACTGTCAGCTCGACGAACCAGTCAGCTCATTAGTTGATTATTTGGAGTATTATTTTCAGGAGTTTTACTGTTATTTAATAATACTGTTCGGCGTTGATCATTAACAGCATATTTTGACGAATTTGAAATAAATACAATATTGCTCATGATCTCTGCGAAAAACAATGCAGCGAACGAAAACCTCATCCGGGTCTTGTCAGTGCCCAGATTTTCTCCTACATTCAGGTGTTGTATATCCGGTTTTGGCCCGTGGCAATACCGAAAAATTTATTATGATTAGATGAATATATGAATATATTTCATCGTTCCACACAATTTACAAAGGAATATATGTAGTGTTAGCGTTGGAGAGTGAACAGGATGTTGACGTTTTGTTATCAGGGAATGAGCGGAAGTTGCTAGGAGTTGTACCTCTTGCACTTGTAATTGTCTCCGTCCTGGCTACAGTTGTGTCTAAACAGATTCATATCTTAGTCTTTGCTTCCTGAGATACATGTCTACAAGCGAATTCTATTGCTCATTACTCCCCTCACAACCAAAAACCCTAAACAAAATGACAAACGAACAACAGCCGCCAGTATAACACTGTCTACATTATGCAAGAAGACTTGAGTGCCACCCTGCTCCATATATAGGCCAACCTGAAGCCGCTGAATTATTCACCGAATACTATGTGTTTTTACTCCCCTACAGGCGGTTGTAAGAGGCTTGGGGAACAACTTCAATCAGATTTTTCAGATGTTTCCCGGGTAAGAAACGTCAGCGGGAACACTGGGAGGGGAAACATACGAGGTGGGCTGAGTGAGGCGAGGAGAGACGCACCAGATTGACTATGCAGTGTTGGCTTTTTACTTATTTTGTCGAGCAAATCTGAAAACTCAGACCGGCTCAGTCTAAATCGAAATTCCTCAATTCCATGGGTACAAAGGACAAATGTTTTATAATAAAAACGAAAAACAAATATTTCGAAAAATAAATAATCATTGTTGTACCATATTCTGAGGAAGCGTAGGCTTATTTAGGGCCTAAATAATGTAGAAAGTTATACTTGTTTTCTCCAGCATCTAAGGCTTAAGGACTAATATGGTTTTACTTATATGAATTATATATAAGCTTAAAACCAATGTTTATTGAATCATGTATTTCTTGGCATTACCAAACAATGATATATTACGTGTTTTTGTATCATGAATGAAGGCATCATTGCAACACATTAATTCGAGCTGACTGAATGAATCTAGTATCACTTTCAATAGAAATATCTAATTATACAGTATTATTTTTGTCATTCTTACACTGTTTTATTATTATTTCAATTACTGTGTTTTGAACGTTGCTAAAATCCATCAATGAAATCCTTGGGAATTAAAATATACCTTTGATACTCAGGCCTGCCGCTGTATACGTACCTCTGTTGTTGTTGTCTTGTTGTCTAAACAAAATTGTTTGCCATTCTTTGCCAGAATTGGAGCATCGTCGGTCATTTACAGTATATCAGGAGAGAGGAAAATTCGACGCAAGGAATGGATAGAGAAAACGTGACAAAAATACTCTTTTAGTCAGCAGGGGCTCTGGAAGACACGCTTGGCTGGCCTGGTCATAGCCATCCATGCATTTAGGAGGAAAAATAGTACTACATTTATAGAGAAACTGTAGTTAATAGCGTTAGAATAGTTACAGGGTTCAGCCTCCACTACACACAACCCAAAAGTTTCAAGAGAAATTAGGATATAGAGACAAAGATGAAGTATATATATATACTGTATATATATATATATATATATATATGCAAGTAAATCACTGTGGTTGCGCGTGATCCAGGTATATGCTGATAACCACAAGGAAAGAAGAAAACACGAAGTTCCCAAGCGCTTTCGTGTAATTCACATCTTCAGGGGTGAGTGCAGACTCTGTACTCACCCCTGAAGATGTGAATTACACGAAAGCGCTTGAGAACTTCGTGTTTTCTTCCTTCCTTGTGGTTATCAGCATATATATATATATATATATATACATAAGCATATTTATTTATTTATTTATTTATTTATTTATTTATTTATTTATTTATTTCACAAACGTCTATTGGAACATCTAAAAACTGTTAGAAAATACATAAGATTCACTTTTGGACAGCATAGTTAAAAGCTTTAAGGTTAGCAAATAAAACATTGAAACGAATTAACGAACAAAACTCAAATGATTATTTTCTTTTAGTACCTGGCGTTAGTGATGGAGGACTTGGAATGTCACATTTTCGTCATTTTATTAATCTTATTCTAGATCAGAAAATTTATTACAAAATATCAGTAAATATTTAGATAACCCTGGGCAGTGGTAGCTGGTGTGCAGTGTGGAGGAAATACCACAGTATATCATTTCATTACCGTTAAATAAGATGTTGTCGAGTGCACTAGAGACGCAGTTGGTCATGGTGGTCCAGGTAGTTTGAATAATTCTATGAAACCTCAGTTAACTTGTGTAAAACAGTTGTCGGGGGCACCAGTTTACTAGCACATGTTGGTAGAGGTTAGAAAAGGAATGCCCTAGAATTTCACTTATGGTACAGTGCAGGGAAAGTCACTCGACTAAGAGGTGTGATGGTGGTGATGGTGATAGGATGAATACCATAGACTCATAGATTCCCATATCTCTCATGTTTGATAGCAAGGTTATTATAGGAGAAACCATTTAGGAGGCCCCAGTTGATTATGGTGGTGGGGCTATGAGGAATACACAAGAACCTCACCCAATTACTGGAGTATGAATTATGACGTTGAAGGAGAAGCCCTTGACTAGCAGCTGGTGGTGGTGGTGGTGGTGGTGGTGGTGGTAGGGGGAAGAGTATCTCACAACCTTGTAAGCAGAGCAGCGTTGCGGATACATCTATTCCGGGTGGGCGACCCCGTGAATGACTGAGCTGCTTTGTCATGTCTGCCTCGTAAGTAATTCTGCAGCGAAATCGCATAATACGGCGAGTGTGTATCTGGAGGATGTCTGTCAAATTTTTTTATTCAATTTTCTTTGATTCTGCGAGATCTGGTTTCTCTTTCTTCGAAATTTATCTCTTATACTTTTCTGCTCTTTTCATACTCTCTACTCTTTCTCTCTCTCTCGTGCTATTTAAGTCTTTTTGGCGTCCTGCTTGTCTTTATTTCTCTCCTTTCGCTCTCCCCCTTTCTGTCTACTGCCAGGATATCTCACTCTCACATTTTCTTTCAAATTTTCCCTTCCTCCCTTCCCTGCTCTCTTTCTCCAATCCCTGGCACCCACCTTTCTCTCCCTCGCTCTTCCTCCACTTCCCTTTATCCTTTCTCATCCCCTCTTCTCCCCTGATTACATTTGACTTGGCGAACGATGAAGTTTGAGAACATTACCAGAGCGTAAAGCCGCTTGGTGAGAATTCTTTGTGATCTCCCGGGCCGAGGATTTATCCCTGGGCCGGCCGAGCGCTATTGCCTTCTGGCATTATGAAAGTGGACTGGTGGATCCCTTCCCCTGTGGTAGACGACTTATAATGGTCAGGGGAGGAGGGAAGGTCCGCAAAAGTTATCCTCCTATTGCGGATATCACTGGATCAAGTTCCCTAAGTGTATATATACAGTATATATATATATATATATATATATATATATATATATATATATATATATATATATATATATATATATATATATATATATATATATATATATATATACAGTATATATATATATATATATATATATATATATATATATAAAATATCACCAGCAGTAATATGGTAGAATAACAGCAACGAAATTAATAAAACAAATTTTCTTTGTTAAAATTTGTACAAAAATAAGAAAAAATTATGATATATACTATTACTATTCCCCATTTCAAACATTTACAAAACAGATTTACTACCAGTACCAACCACAAAATAAATTCACATAAGAAAAGTTCCAGTGTGATCATAAGTTTCTTTAAGCATTTAATTTCACCTTGGAATATTCTCACATCTCCTTCATACAAAATTACACAACGTAATTTTCATTGCTAGAAATCTTTTAAACCAATTATTGTACCGTTCCTGACATCCTAAACAAAAGAAACAACAATGTACCATGCAGGCACTTTAAAGATTTAGGTAATTACCCTCAGAGTAAACATAAATATTCATTGAGGGTTATTCATTTTAAAACGTAATCATGGTAGACAGCTGCTGCTAAAAACCCGGAAGAGTGTTGTTCGTAATGCATTTTTCTTTTTTCTCCACAGATGATGGACAACATGTTTACCCCCGAGACAAGCTTCCTCCCTCCACAAAAAATGTGAAATATGCAAACCTGAAGAGAGCTCGAGGATGTAAAGTCTCACCCTGGCAATACTGTACGTGATATATTATTGGTAGTGGTAGTAATAACAATTGTTAGTTATATTATTATTGTTGTTGTTGTTGTAGGTTTAAAAGGAGGTTTTATTTACACATATAACGTCTCAACTAATCAGCATTATTTGAGGGATCTACATTAAAGGAATATGAATATGTGTATTAATATGAGTTAGCGGCATAACCGGGAGCGAGGAGCCGACCCGGGTACGTTAATAAGGAGGGTTGGTGCTTGCGACTGGCTCCAGGACATAATAACATGCACCACTCCCCTGGAACTCCTCGGCCATGCACTGCTTCACATCGCTGTAAACATCTTGGGAGATTCTCGCCAACCCAGAACGCCGTAGCCATGGCAACACAGGCGCATCATAACACAAGACGAGGCAGAATTTTCCGCGAGTTATGAGCCTCTTTCGCAAACCCAGAAATCGTGGAAGGGATCTTGTTGGTGTCGGGTGGATGTCAGCAACTTTGTATAGTAGATGAGTTTTCGCTAAATATGGGAAGCGACGCAGAAATACTTTTGATATCAGCCGTCAGATACACTCAAGTTAATTGGCATCTTCGGAGTCACAATTACTGAGGAATATATTGACCCGAATTCGTCAACTAAAGTGATGAATGTCGTCACCTGCAGAGCCAGGATGCAGTTACCTCATACTGTAGGCTAATATTAGTACATATTATCTCTTGGAGTCACATAAAAATACCGATTGTTACATATAAACTCAAAATAGTGGAAGAATTATTCGATATATATCAATGATATTACAAAATATTTCATAAAATTCAACCTTCCGAAAAAGTTATTCAGAAAAAAAAGCATCTGAACACTGGGTTTAGTTTACAGTCACAATTTTTTACAGACTGAACCTAAGTTATAATTCGTACAGACAATAAATCTAGCAACAATCAGACGAACTTAACCTTATAAACATACTCAAGCCTTTTCTCCTGGGTATTCGATAATATAAAAATATACAGAATACAAAAATATTTCTGCCTTTAGTTGGCCTGTATGAAAAACGTACCATCGTTATTGTCGACGCTTGTGTGCGGACACCAAACACTCCCCAAGTTGTGAAGTATGTAGGTATCAAACGTCCAAACTTTTATTCTTTCAATTCATTTGTTTACTTTTTTGACACTCGACACAGGAGGATTTCTAGTGATGAAATACCATAGCACTTCTAGCTCTCATCTCTAGGAAACCTATTGTGTTTTGATCGAGAACGGTATGGGTTATTTTCAAAGTATCATCCTGGAGGATTACCTCGCCACCTCCTAAGCGCTTCCGCTGTTACTCTCAAATGTTCAGTTGACGTTTGTAAGGACGATGACCAGAGGAATCTCATTTTTATCACGCTCTAACGATGGGTAAGATCACGGCGTCAACAAGTCAAGATTAGACCCCAGCCTTCATTTATAGATTTTAAGGAGTTACGTGTCTGGAAGCGTCACGGGTAGTCGAAGGTCAAGGTTACAGAATCCTTAGTCAATCATCCTCTTTTAGGTACCATCTGAGTGTTTAAGAGTTATATATATATATATATATATATATATATATATATATATATATATATATATATATATATATATATATATATATATATATATATATATATATATATGTATGGAACCTAGAAACTTTGCCAAAATCCCGATTCTCTCCTTTTATCTACCGCAGGATTTTCCCCTAAAACCGTAGAAACCTTCCCCTTGTGTATCACTGTCTTTTGCAAGAGGGAGGGAGAGAGGGAAGGGGATGACTCACGACCCAGTGGGCTGGAGGGTAAAATAAAGTGGTGTGTGTGTGTGTCCCGGCAGACGGCCAACACAGGCTCCTGTCGTGTAAATATCCTCCCTGAGAACACACCCAAGCACCGCAAAGATGGTATTGTCTGTTGTGTCTGCCTAAGGAAGAAAAGCTACACACACATATACACGAACGCTACCTTCTATATGTATTTCTTAGGAGTACATTAAAAATGAGATGTTTTTACATAAGCGAACAGAAGCACATACACACTTACGTACACTAACTCGTGTACACATATATATATATATATATATATATATATATATATATATATATATATATATATATATATATATATATATATATATAATGTGTGTACTAGCTCTTGTATATTAATACTATAAATGGAATGCAAATTACACACACACACACAGGTATGAACAGAAAACACACACTCACTCGCAAAGAAATGGAAAGCAAGATGCACTTGAAACACAAGGAAGAACTGTTTCACAAACGAAAAGATATATTCACATACAAAGTTACAAACACATGCACCAATAAACAAATGCCCACACACTCTCAGTAAACGAAACACACATCCACAAATACATCCACACACGAAAACAAGCCCCTCTTTTTAGCCGACAGGGGAACAGTGACCACTAGTGTATAAACACAGTCCAGCTGGAACGTCTCCTCCTCTGAGGAAGCCGTGACTCTATTTTATGTCACGGAACTAGTGCAGTGTGAAACAAAACAGACACTGCCTCGTAGAGGATAATGCAAACTATGTTTTTTTGTATACTCAGGGTCCTTGTGAGGGTCCGACTGCTCATAAAATCAGACCGTGAACTGTATCATATTGTTATCTATTATATTAATATTATTAGAAACGTCATCATTATACACTTGATCTGCACTGGTCTGGCCTTCCTGCATAAGAATACTGATTCGTTTTGACTTTCAGATTGCCAATATTCTTAGTGCTGTTGTGGCTGTTGTTGTTAGAGGTCTCGTGCTGTCTGCTACCGCTTATGTTTCGTTCGTCGTTAAACATTCCTGGTAATGATGTTTTCTTCCTGAGGCTAATTGGCCTCCTTCTGCTGCTGTTGCTGCCTCTGCTCTATTGGCCAAACCTGTGTTACTTTTTTTCAAGTTATCTTGTTTGTTGCTTCTGCTGCTGGCCTGTTGCTTACGTTGTCATTAAGAAAAAAGTTTTATCTTGCAGTTAATGTGTATATATATATATATATATATATATATATATATATATATATATATATATATATATATATATATATATATATCCTCTGTTATTGCTGTCGTTTCTGCTGTTGATTCCTTCTACAGCAGGTTTGCTTCTGCTTTTGCTGGTGTCTGGTCCCAGGCTGCTGGTGCGTGTTGGGTGGAAGAGGCGGCTCACTGGCCTGGGATATTGACCTCATGCACCCGTTTTATCTCTCAGTAAAAAAAAAAAATATATATATATATATATATATATACATATATATATATATATATATATATATATATATATATATATATATATATATATATATATATATATTATTTATTTATATTTATATTTATATTTATATATATATAATTTTTTTAGGCTTTTTACTTATTGAAAAAACTAAATTCCTTCAAAATATGTAGATAACTAAACGAAATTTAAATTGAAAACACAAATGGTTTTGGTAAACAATAACTCATTTTATATCCCTTGGTTACCGTGAATTTTTATCTTAGACATTTTCTGTGATGGGAATATAGAAGCCTTTTGTATTTACTTTAGCTAAAATTAGAGTCGTTACATAAAAAGACTGCGGGGGCGTCTCATCAATTTTATTCAGTGAACAAATAACCGGAGAGTTGGTTGTTAATAAACTATAGGCTCAAGTATTGGCTTTCTGTCAACTGTAATGTCGACGGTATTGACCAGGTGACGTCACTGTTGTATTACTTTACTATAACATGAACTTCATTTTCCATTTTCTCCTGTTCATCTTCCGCTTTTTCTCCAGGCCACAGTACCTGTCACTTCCTCTAACCATCCTCATCTTCCACTATTTCTGTAACTACCTCGTCTTTCTGTTACTCTTTTATCTTCACACAATACACTACACACACAAACACGCACACACACACACACACACACACTTGTCTGTCTGCCACAGTTGTGACCAGAAGTTCCCCCCCCCCTCCCATTTGGCGCTCCGAGGAGCAGCTTGGAAGACAACGTCGTCCCTTTCCCCTTCCCTAACCCTTCCTCCCCACCAGGAAGCCAGTGTAAGGATTGTTGATCACTGTTTTAAAAGAGTTAGTTTCAATTAAAAGAAGAACGAAGAACAATAACAGTAAATAAACAAGGTGCTGAGATAGTGAAGTGAACAGTGGAAACTCTGCCACTGATCATGATCAGTGTTTACAATATAGTGTAGGCCCTTACGACCTACGTGCACCACTCTACCAGTGAGGGAAGTCTACCATCACGTGTTTCCTCTGCAACGAAAAAATATCAGGTTTTCATAATATGCTTAACCCATGTTTTTCATTTTATATTGAAAGCTTTTGTTAAACATTCCACAATAAATAAATCATCAATCCTTAAATAAACTACACATAACAAAATTGTAGAGTAATATAAAGTCATTTCGTGAGGATAACAGATAAATTTCACTAAGGAAATTCGGATATACTTTATCAAGGCATCTCAGCTCCAAAACCTACACCAACTCCCAGCATGCATCCTTCCGATAAAACTTACCCATCAGCAGCACAATGCGAGCGTCTAGGGCCTGTCAGCATGTCCGGCCTCCGAGACGTGTGTCGAGCAAGATGATAGGTCCGTCTCCGGTGGCGCTGTGAACGTCTACAAGACGCTGCACAACTTGAAGAAAAATGGGAGACATTGGGACGACTCCTCTATTGTGATATTCGTCTTGGTTTGGTGGTCTGAGGGACGTTCCCAGGAGAGAGTTTTAGTTGAGTTGATGCTGTGGTGACGTTGTGCCGGTGGGTGGTAGTTGGTTGGCTTTAGGAGAGCAAACAGTAATTAGTGAGAGGAATTACAAAGGTTCGTTCCTAAGTAAATTAATGTATTTTCGTCAATCTAATACGTTTTGCTTGAAATGGAAGAGGGAAAACAATTCAGTCATGATTGCTTACTGTGCAGAACTAAATTACTAATGTACATTTATTCAATATTAAAAAACAAAATAGCATCACGGTCAAGAGTAACGTAATTACTGTTAAGAAAATATTAACACATGATTAAGAAATACGATAGCAGCCAATCATGTGCCACGTATTTTTCAGTTATTCATATATCCTCACATTCTATTTACTAGATTGCTTACATACACGTATTTCATGCCAACAAATAATATATCAGTAAAATCAAGTTAACCTACTCTGTTTAATTCAATATTCTTAATATCCATATCTTAATCCTCGAATTACATCATAAAACTATCTAATTGTAGTTTCAAAGGCGAAACGAGTAATTTGCTTAATAATCAGAAATATTCGAGTCAATGATTGGTTATTTGTTTATGTGGGCGGAGTCAAGCTCTTCCTCGGACCTCACTCCTCGGTACTTCCTGAACGTCGATCAGTTGCACGTCATCACGTCGGTGTCAAGCTCATGAAGTAAGCTTCTCGATTTTTTTTATATTATTATTTCGGTTTAACATAAATTGAGAGTGAGGACAGTGATTCAAAACTTTTCTTATCAGTTGTGGATTCATTTAATATTCATGTTGATCCAGAAAAGGCAACTAACGAACTATAAATAAGTAGTGCTAAGTAGAGTAATGGCCGACTCGCCTTTAAGCATGACGCGTCCTCGTGAAAGTGTGCCTTGTCGTAGCCATATAAACTTCAATTCGCTCAATATTGGACTGGGGCTATTATCTACACAGAACTCTGATCCTTTAACGTATATTTCTCAGTTTCTAAATATGAACGGCTTGACAGTATTGTGAGAGAAACGAAGAGACGGATTGCGTTTCGCACGAGAAGGCTGGTTGAATTAAAAGCCCAGACGCGTGACTACCACGAGGCTACCAGCGGCTCTTCCGCCATGCGCATTACCTCCCCATAACATTTATCTTAAACGACACCTTTACGTTAATTTGTGGTGTTTACATTAGATTTTACTTGATCCAGGCTTGATGTTCAATATATTTTTGTATAAATGTAAAATATACCTGGTGAATAAAATTATTTTACCTTTAAAATTGAAACACTAACACTGTCACTAGTAGGGGTAGTATCCGATGACGCTTTAAAGAAGAAGCCAGGTTTCTCTCTTTATTGTTCCACCATAATAAATAATTCGTATAGGTAAAAAAAAAATCTATTTCATATACCTGTAAGATGATGTTTAGCCATAATTATACCTAACATAGGAAAGGTTATGTTTGGTTAGGGTTTTCTATTAAATTAGTTATCTATAAGTATTATAATCTATATGATCGTGTATGGCCAGTCAGAACTTAATGAAAATTAATTCGTATACCCTGTTTATCAAAAATATTTCTTGCTTAATTTAAGACGACGTTTATCACCATAAGACGGCCAAAATATACTTTTAGTAGGTTTGGTAAGGTTAGGTTAGATCAGGGCAGGTGTGTTTTGTGTGAAGTTATTCATTTACATGTACTATATTAATATCATGATCGTTTATTACCAGTTAGAAATTTACAAGGTTAATATTGAAGTGACCAACTTGTTACCAATCACTGTTTAACTGTAATAGTTACTATAACTGTATAACATTACCATAACCATTACCACAGTGACAACGAAAATATAAAGTCGTTCAGTAAGTGATTTCAAACTCAAATTGAAAAGAAAGAAGGTATATTCTACCCACGTAAGTGAAAATTAATTAAAAAAAAAAAACCTTGTTCATTTCAGATTTCAAAAAAATTTCTTGAAAAAAAATCCAATCTTTCCATAGCACGCCGTGAACCTCCCGAAATATTGTCATGGGGCCCCTGAGGGTTCATGGACCCCGGTTTGGAATCAATTATGATATACTGTTCGTAGACTGACACAATTAGGCTAATAGGGAGATTTCAGGACTTCGCTCGTCGTCTGGCTTTAGGTTATATTTTATTCCATTGATATATATATATATATATATATATATATATATATATATATATATATATAATAAATATACACATCAACAGGGCGGTTGCAGTGGTCCACTCATCCTTTGGCTGGTATTCGTAAAATGATTTCCTGTACAATGAACGTGAAATGTAATATGCTGTATTTCTTTTGGACGTAATTATTCAAAGGTTGAGGCTAGGTTTACATTATGGTGGGCGAGCAGCAGCACTCAGAGTAAGGTGATACAGTGAGCAGTGGTTCACCCGGTGATGCAGGAGGGGATGTTCCTGCTACCATTCTAACCCCCCACCGGACTTACCAAGCAAGGCGACATGCACTACATTGTTTAACTCGCTCTGTGGAAATTGGTTCATTTAGGATATTGTATTCTCGTTTTGGCGGCTGAGAACTGAAGCTGTGTATATATATTTTTTTTCTAATACAGACTGGGATATTGCAGTGTTTTGAGGTGGATATGCACTCTGTTCCAAGAGGCGATGACACGTGTTTACAATCAACTGCATCAATACAATTTTGTGATAGCCGTAATGACCCAGGTGTTGACGGTTAGCAAATCAAAAGCAACAACAACACGAGAGAACAAGCTCGGGGTTACAATAGAAAGGGGTTTATATCTGCATGGTTACTGCGAAGAGATTATAATTGGCAGAAAGAAAATTTATTGTTTGAATGTTTTGCCAGGGTCAAGGCGTTTCATAAATGCATAAGCTCAAGGGGACAGAAATTACCTAACGTGTTTCCTATGTGTCTGTCTACCAGTCTGTCCATATGTCCGTCTGTCGATGTGTCCCATAATGTACTGTATGTCTGTACGTCCATTTAAACTTTCGTCTTTTCTCTTGTTCTTTATCAATGTCTGTTTATCGAGCTTTTATTATATTTGCAAACCATATCTCTCTACAAGTGGCTTTTTTATTTATATATTTATTAATCTAGTCAATTGTGTGATATAACAGTGTCACTACTTTCTCTCCCTCCCCTTCTACCAGCCATAGTAGAATATATCCGCCACCCGTTTCCTCGCACAGTGATGCTCTCCAGGAATTCGCCTGTTATTATTTATATTTTTACCGGTATTTTTATCCTAAGTTCGGAGTCTTGACAGTTTAGGGCCACTATTGAGCACCCACGTTAACCTAATAGTGTGAGTATTAACCCCAAGTAAGACAATTGTATCAGTATTTTAGTTTTGGTGGTTTGTATCTATTGAAGTGAAATTATTAGTCGAGTTATGATGAACTGTATTGTGATGCACTCACTGTTGCTAATGCCGAGTAATAGACTGGGCTTTTTTTTAGTGAGCTTACTAAATTAGTTAATGCTTGTTGATCTGAGCACTAGCTAGAAGTAACTAGTGTGGTTCTGAAAGTATGTTAACTTACCGACGCTATTCGTAGTTTAGTCTGGTGTGAATCCTGAGCAGCTGTCGAGATCGATGACAGGTAACTTAAATTTGGTTTATTCCATTTGCCAGACTTGTATTTTTTTCAGCAGTGTTTTAAAGCTACTGTACACCCGGCAGTATACAGCTGATTTTCACTTAGTAGCTGCCTCTATTTAACCAACGAAGCTCGCCCTCCAAGGTTTAATATACCGTGGAAAAGATTTTTCGAGCAATGGAAATGTTCAGTCTTGATAAGAGATTCAACAATTCGCGAAGGAGCTAGATCACTTTAAGATTGAAGAAAATGGATAGGAAGAAGGCTTTTTGGGCTCATGCTAATCCTTTCAATTTTAAAACAATTTGAAATTTTGATATATTTTCAAGTTGGTACTTGGATTTCGCTAAAATATTATGATACCCTTACCAGGGCTTGTGCGTCTGTTTTTACACACACACACACACTATATACTGTATATATATATATATATATATATATATATATATATATATATATATATATATATATATATATATATATATATATATATATATATATATATATACTCCGAAGAGAGCAAAAGAAGAATAAAGACGATGCATGAGATATGAGATATGTTCCATATTTTCAACAACTCTGGTTACAGAGTGGTGAAGTTATAAGAAAAGTGTCTTAAATTACAGTATCTGAAAATATAGATAATCGATGGTGCATTGTTTAGATGTTGATGACCACAGCACGGAACGCAGGCTAACAGCGAGCCTGGAGGAAGAGGAGGAGGATGAGGAGGAGGATGAAGGGATGTGCGCTTTGATTTTAATTTAAATTGTGTCTTATTTCGCTCAACATTGAGACTAAGCCTCAAATATTCTTTCTAAGCAATTTGTTGACGTATACATACTCACCTTGCAATTCAGTTAGTGTTTCTCTTTTAACAGAGGATCATCGCAAAGAGGTTAGGCTACTATAAGTGTTTTAGTTAATATTGCAGTATTGTTAAACATTTTGAGTACCACAATACTGAATATTCTGATCTTTTACCCTTTACAATGCGATTATTCACAGCGTTTTGCCATTAAGATTGTATTTCAGTGCTTGTTCGCACTAACCGCTACTGTATTAGATATTAACAAATTGTTTAATCTAGTCCCATTAGCTCCGTAAATTTCTTTTAACAGTAGACTTACGACTTTGATATTTTTGTAGCTATCTTCCCATGAACTCATGCCATCGCATAACTCAGTAATCGGGGAACTGCATTGTAATTTGCATTTTAACAATTTATAAACGATTGTGATAATGCTTTTTAAGGAGCTTGGAACACTTTAAATGTTGCCCTACAATAAATTTTACTAGTGGCACGTGACACTACAAAAAAGCACAAAACATGGGTGCTATAACCCACAGTAGATACTGAGCCTATTTTTATATAATACGTCCCTTGACAAGTTACCACATCCTGAAAATAAGAGACACTGAAATCGTTCTCCCCGTGAGCAATTGCATTCAACACGTGTACAGGTAAAAATAATATGTAAAACCTTACCACCACGTGAAACTAATGCTACTTGAGTACCAGCTTCCTGTCATACAGGTTCTGACCTCCATTCTTAGGGGATCTTACCTAACTGTGAAAATTAGCATTCCTTAACATGTAAGACACCCTTGGGTGTATTTCACACACTTTAGCTCTCCCATCACGTAGCTTCAATAATTTGTAGAGCAATGTCTCTTCCTCCTTTTTGCGGTTTTGCTTTTGTCATAACTCACGTAATTTTGCGCAAGAAAAGTCTTCCTCTTCTTTTGTTTGTCATTTATCTTAATTAGACGGAAATCGTTGAAGATAGTTTAATTCACCCCGCACAGTTCGCCATGCTCAAAAGGAATCATATGAAAGCACTGGATTTGGCATTAAATGATACAAACGATGGTATTCTACCATCTGAGCCACTTGTATGCACGAGAAGCACCTCGCATTTGTCATTGTTTGCCCCCAACTCTCTCCGCATCACTGGCTTTGGAAAATATTACTGTGTTTACTCCAGTTTCGACAGAGGTACCCTGTACATTTTTAGCTATGTCTGAGTGAGAGTAATGCCTCTGCATAAACTTATGACAAATGGGTCAATTATTCTAGTATTTTAATAACTATAGCCAAAAATTCTATCATTTCTTTCAGAGGACATGGAAAGAAGCATACGAGAGACGTGCCAGGAATCCTGGCCCACACCGCTACCACTCTTGACAGAGACAAAGCTCTCATGATAATGATTTATGTGAACCCGTCGCACCTGGACTCCAAGTCCCGAAATCGAATCTGTCTCTACCGCCGCTGCAGTACTATTAGATGCCCAGGGAAGATCGCCAGCCTCCAGCTTGTAATTTGTGGGTGTCACCGAGAGGTCTTCTATAATTCAGGTACGCAATGCCAGACAAATCACAGTTTACATCATTCTCTGACATACTTAGTATCGTCTGCACCAGCTTAGTTAGCACTTACCTCGTAGTACTGTATATCTCACCGAGACAGTAGTTGCTTACTTCATCTCTATCACGTCACACTTCACTCCTCCGTCGTTCATCATCATCTCCTCTCCCGCTTCGTCTCAGGCGGCGGCACATCTCGACGTCCTCAATTCACAATTCATTTAAAAACCAACGTCTAGTCTGTCTGAGCGGTATGGCTTATTCAACGTCGTACTCTCTTTTACCTTGCTCGCATTCCTATTACTAAAATTAATAAAAATTTCTTCACATATCTCGTACATGGACTCGCGTTCTATACATCCATTCTTTCAGCTCCTGACGCTTCGGTTCATATCAATTAACACCCTCTTTAGGTCAGCTTAAGTGGCCGGCAGAACTGGTTGTAGATGAGCATTATAATACCATAAGCGCGTTTGTTAAGTGCCTGCTTAACATGAAAAGTCGACCCATCATGTAAATTTGGTTGTCTAAAGAAAAATTGCAGTAACCATTGAGTCTGACTGGGGCGTACCTGAGAACTGCCAGCAAGTTCAGTTTATTCCAAGCTAAAGTTGTACTGTGAGGTCATTCCGTACCCTGCTGCCTCTCTCTTACCACGGCCCTCAGAACACACACACACACACACACACACAAGCCTACTCTGGGTAAAGTTACACTCTTTCCTGGAACTCTTTGTGGACTTATCCCTTCCTCTCCCCACTTCGATCCTCATATTAGATATTAGAACCTACAGTATACGTTTCACATTTTCTTCAAATCGGGATCCATCGCCGTCCATTCATCATTTTTTTTTAATAATAATATCAGTGATGCATTTTCTTTGACTCATAATGTCGCTGGTCACGGAGACAGTGATTTTCAGTTATCTCTACAGAACTGAAATTAAACTTACAATACCTTTGGAGACACCTGTTGAATTAGGCTTTCGATTCAGACATTTTATATATCCGTCTTGCATAACTTGGGATCTTCCTTGTACCTAAACATGTACTGTACACACAATTCTCTCTCTCTCTCTCTCTCTCTCTCTCTCTCTCTCTCTCTCTCTCTCTCTCTCTCTCTCTCTCTCTCTCTCTCTCTCTCTCTCTCTCTCTCTCATTCATTCATCTAATTCTCCAGTCACTTGTTTTATTTCGTTTCGTACCCATTTCAATTACTTTGAAATACCGGAGAAAATCTGGGAGGCACACGTGTCGCTACGAGATTGAGCTGGACGGTGCCCCATTAGTCCGTATTATGCCCGGGATTCTATTCTCCACGTGCACATAAAATATCGTAGAAAAAGGAAGTTTTCATTCTCCTCCGCCCAGGATGGAGCTCCACAGACAAAAGTCGGTGTCGGTCTGTAATAAGGGGAAGTGGAGAGAGAGAGAGAGAACTTGCAGGTAGGTAGGGAAGTAAGAGGAACTTCGTTTGTAATGTATTCTCTTTTAACTTTGTAGATAAGAAGTTGATTTCCGTATTATTTGGAGGTAGTATATAACTTTCTCTGTAGTTACAGGGTAGTTGGTATAGTTAATATTTTATTACGGAATTATTGGATGTAATTCATATTTTATCCAGGATTTATTTGGTATAATGAATGTCATGTCCATATTACTCCATGTGTAACACAGGTATAATTCCAGAATTGTTTCGTGTAGTGATTTATTCTCAAATTATTCGGTACAAAAACACCTTATTCCTTGCCGAATAAACTGCCATAGGTCTATTTAAGTTGTATGGTATTTGGCAACCTAAAACTAACTGATTTCCGTTTTCTTTGGTATAAGAGAAATACTGTACGCGTGGTGCTGTGGTCTCTTGTCATATATTTGGTGGGGAAAATATTGTATCTAGTCTATCATTTTGTTGTAAATCAGTTTCTTATTTATGTATTGCCTGGTACTCTATAGTTTGGTGGCAAATGCCTTTTAACCATTCTGATGAAGACGTCTTATTCTCGTATTACTCGATGAAAGGATAACTTATTTTTGTATTGTTTGGCCAAGAAATACCTTATGCTTGCATTGTTTAGTGGACAAATATTTTATCCACGTATCATAGATTCAAAGATACTGTACCTTATTCTCGCATTATTTACAGGAAAAACAGAACCTTGCGGACGGCCGATGATAATTGCGAAATTCCCTTTGCGTTTAGTGTGTTAATAATACCACATTGCATAAGTTGAAGCTCAGTTGTTTATTCTCATAACGCGGTAAATCCGGTTCACACTAACCCGGTTTGACGGCCGTCTCTGATGTAGTGAAGCCATCGTTGACGTCACGATAACGTGATCCGTTCAGAGGGGTAGTTAAAATATGCTAAATCATATTTGGCAAAAATCCTCAGTATGCTGCACATACAATGCTTAGTTCACACTCTTTAAAGATGGATTGGCAATAGGAAGGGCCTCCAGCCTTTAAACATGCAAGTGAAAAATAAACGTAAAACGGTGATGATATACGGTACTGGTATATATATAAAATTAGAACTACTATGAAACAAACAAACGTCTTTCAGAGCATCAAAACGATCATCACCAACAATAAACCTAACTCATAACTCGTAAGAAAAGGAAAAAGAAGACTATCCCCGCATTGCCTTGGTAGCCACGAGCCTCCTGCTGGTGGCGGCGGTGTTGGTGTAACAGTAAGGAATATCCTACACGAAGCTCCATTATGAAGGGAGCGAGACCTAGACACAAGAAACTGAGGCACTAGTTGCCTTGAAGGGACGCTCCTCCGCCCCTGGAATACCAAGCAGGCGGGTCACACGTGCCAAGTGTTCCTCCCGAGGGCTCTCTGTCTGTTATTACCGGCTTATTGCATTACCCTGCCTGCCTCTCCCTTCACCCTGAACGTATAGGCTCAATTAAGTAGAATTCATTGTTTGATCTCCATTGGTATCATTGTTTTGATTGTGTATCCATGAGGTTTCCTAGAGTTTCATTGTTTTCATTGTGTACACATGAGGTGTCATGTTTCAGTGTTTGGATGATGTATGTGTCCATTAATTGTAAGTAAGGGCACCAAGATGTCTTATGGATGGTTTCCCTTACATTTTGAAGGTAAAAGTTTGTTAAATGAAACCGGGAAACACTCTTGTCGTCTTGGTGTTTTCTGGAACTTGTAATATTGAGGATAAAAGGCGCGGTCACACGAGTATGTCCTTTGATCAAAACCATTGAAACCGTTTCATCGACAGGAAATACATTGGCGACATCGTCGACCCAGTGGTCACACACGCAAAAGGTGTATAGCACAGGCTTAATGACCGTTTCGTCAACAAAAACACTTAATGGCATCCATATACAGTACGTGAGTGTAACTGCTATCGCTGTCATAATAACGTGCGCAGTTCGTTAAAGAATGTTAAACACAAGAAAAACGCGTGTAGGAACGTTCCTGGCTGGCAAAAAGAGACAGCAAGAGTGTGTGCCATAATCTAGTGAAAGAAGTCTGTTTGGAAGACCCACAATCATTCTATAACTTTATCACATGAGCAAGGCCAAGTTTCAGGAATTAGTACGCCTAGTGATTCTACTCATAGCCAAGAATCCATATTTACCTGGTAGAATGTAGAGTTGTAGATCCGCGTCGACAAGTTGCTGGAATCGTTGATTTCCTGTCGGTATTTGACATGTGTATTCTCTCGTTAAGGCGATTCAAAGAAAATCTTAGCCTTAAGGTTTTCTTTGAGTCGGTAACAGGAAATCTATTCGCTCGGAGATGAAGAAAGCCACTTAATGAACATTATACAAGAGACGAAGAAAACAGAAATTGAGACAGCGTGAAAGTTTGTGTTATGTGAGTAGATACATCGTGTGTGTGTGTGTGTGTGTGTGTGTGTGTGTGTGTGTGAGAGAGAGAGAGAGAGAGAGAGAGAGAGAGAGAGAGAGAGAGAGTAATTTTCATACTCTGAATAATTTACATGAGTTTCTCTCAAGTAGAAAAGTTTCCAGTCTAGCCTACTGCACATAACATTACACCGTTGACGTTCTCTTCACTTATGCTCATCACTATGTTTACATTATCTTCAGTAAATCGTAAGGTGGTGGGCAGGTGAGGAATTATCCGTTGGTATGGTGTATTGGCTACCCAGGTCAGCTTTCAATCATGTATACCAGTAACTTAACTAGCTTATTGGCGTACTAACTGTAGGTCAAAGTCAGCTTATAAGTAAACTGTTGTCTAAATTATGTCTTGGTGAGTATAGTTAACATGGCTGAATAAAGCTAAATATCATAGTTCTTGTGCGAAGCTTTTTTTTTATAGCTCTCATTATAGATATGAGAGTTATAATAATTATAATGGGTATTATAGATATGTATAGTTATAATTATATGTGGTTCTCGATAGGTCAATAGTTATAAGCTGCAAATATTTATGTTTTTACATCTTTTGAATTATCTTTTACTCTTAAAGGTTGATTCTTAATGAATGTTTATCGATTTTATTAAATATATTTTACTCTTTTGGTTATTTAAAGGTACAGTACATAATGTCACTAGGTTATACAAGCATAATATGTTGAGTACAGTAATCTTGTTTTTAACTCCTTCAGGGGGTTAAAGGTGTCATGATACTATTTTTTAATAACTGTAAAAGGGACTTGGTATCTACGGGATCATTAACCACGGTTCACCTGTCAGTTGTGAACCTCAAGATTTAACACGAAACTCGGTACAAAAATTCACCTAGGAATCGACGCCCCCCCCCCCCCCTTAAATGTTTTTTTAAACTTCTCGGTATTAAATCGCAACGTTTATCCCTATAGTGTAGATGGGTGGCTGTATTTCCCATTCAGTAGATTAGAGTTTTTGTTATCGGAATAATTAATTCTTTCCGAGGTGACACTTTAATGTACAGTGTATTGTCTACGACTGAGAAAAGCGAATGAAAAAAAAAACGATCAAATGCGTAATGTAGAAACAACACCTGAAGTAGTAATGAATAAATCTTTATTTTATAACTTCCCTTTCGTCTTAGTTCAAGGTGATATATTCCTTAAAAAATAACACCAGAAAGCTACGGTGTCTGTATGAGTTTTATATTTATACTCCATGCACTCAAGATCAGTGGCAGGCAACAGGAGTAATTACCATTCTTTTGGTAACCCATCCTACTTGTCCTTATAAACTGCGTGTGAATGCAAGGATTAATCGGCATTGTAAATGTAATTATAATCGCCCAGGGCTGCTTTATGCAAGTAATTAGACGTCTTCCATGGCTCTTCCGCCCTGCTACTGCCATTGTAAAGGCCGCCAGCTAATTATCTCATGACACAGGTGCTCTTGTCAAGGATAAGGTGCATTATTCCCCCCACCTGGGGCTGCCTTCTGCATGACGCTCGTCTTGCTACCTGGGTGTCTTATGTTGAGCCGCCGGCTTCATAGCTGTGTGTGTGTGTTGTCAATAAATGTTCGCCTATGGAAAGTCTATATTTTTTTTAATTTGGAATATTATGTACAGTACTGTATGTATGTATGTATGTATGTATGTATGTATGTATGTATGTATTGTCGATCTGTGGTGTAATGGTTAGCATGCTCTCCTAGCAAGCGAGTGGTCCCGGGTTCGATTCTTGGGCAGGGTGAAACTATGGGCAAGTTTCTTTACGCCATTTACCTCTGTTAATCGACTTGCGGATGGTGTTGCAAGGTAATGGTTAGCCAGTGCAGTTGGCGAGTTGTCCGGTCTTTTCGGACTAATCCTTGACACTGGGTCATGAAACTCCTTGGTACCATAATAGAAAAATGCTTCATCGTGGATGTGAATCACTGTGATAGATCAGACACAATTTTTATGCGAGACTTACCATACTGTATATGAAAATATTTAACTTACTGTGAATTAAATAAAAAAACAATCATTATATAATACTCTTCTCTCCTATAGGCTCATATAGCTCATATTGCAATATTCAGAGAGCATCAATATAGCTTTCCATTCAGGTTCACTCGTGCAAGAAATTGAAGACTCCTACAAAACAAGTGCGCTGGATTACCTTCAAGACGAAGAATGGAAAACTTGCTTGGGTTAGCATCCTGTGCAGTATAGCTTAACTCTCTCCAGCACGGGCGCTCTTCACGTTGATAATCGTTTAAATTACTTTCACCGGTGACCATTAATACTTTCTTGACCTTCAACACAATCGTTCTTAATACTTGATATACCTGCTTGGTATTTAAATGTTCGAAAAAATAGGAAAGGCAAATTGTTAATATAGTATATAAATATATTTTTAGACAATAAAATAGGTTACGGGGAAAATAAGAATTGAAAGCTTAATTATATCGTTTGGGCTTAGTCGATATATAATAATATAACCTAAACAAACCTAACAAGCCTAACTTAAGCTAACCTTACCGAACCTCACGAAAATTACATATGGTGTAAAGACGTAAGGAAACTTGGACAAATGGGAGTTTGCTCACTTGATAATAGTGTTGGGGTGAACAGTGGGATATTGTGTGGCGAGGTCTTCTCTTGTGACGTGTTGTCCTAGTATAGTAGGATTTTTACTCATTTACCCAACACTTGTTCCCTCACCATCGTCTCTCCGCCCCTCGCCGTTCAACTGTTTCTCTCCTTTTCGTTTTTATTCTCGAAAATACAATCCCTATTTTCGTGAATATTTAATAAAGTGTTTAGGATTTGCTAGATATATTAACAAGGATTAAGTTCACCTTTTTTGTAAATGAATGGGAGTGTTTTTTTTTTGTTTTTTTTTTACAGATTTTTTGAATTTTGGATAATTACTTTGTAAGATATATACCTAATACCATGGGCTACAGAGTGTATAATTATGTAAGATAGAAAGGATGTGGTAAGAGATTTGTTGCATAGACTGCTCGTGTGTGTGACTGAATGTATTTGAATATACTCATGTGTGCATAATAGTTATATACGGTTCTGTATAGTTGTTTGTATTGGCTTCTTGATATAGAGACTACCTAAAAGAACCTCTCTCTCTCTCTCTCTCTCTCTCCCTCTCTCTCTCTCGTCCGTCCACTCTTACCACTTACTCCACCCTCTTCTTTCCCATCTACTCTCCACTCCACCCTTCACTTCTCTTCCTCCCTTCTCCACCCAGAACCCATACAGGCTCCCCCATAAGATAAACAACAGCCTGCATACTCCCTTACCAGCACTCACCCTCCCTCCCTCCCTCCCTCCCTACCTCCCCTTACCCACTTACTCATATCACGAGAGCCTCATCAACTCAGGACCATTGGATGAGTCACACACACACACACACACTCACACACACACACACACTAGCTTCACAGTGCCACACTCATCCCCGCGTTGCCACTTCTCACTGAGTGATCTGCCACGATAAAGAGCACGTCACTGGTGGTGGTGGTAGTGGGGTAGTGGTGAGGAGGAGAGGGGAAGGGGAAGGGGAGGTAGTGGTGGGGAGGAGAGGGGAAGGGGAGGTAGTGGTGAGGAGGAGAGGGGAAGGGGAAGGGGAGGTAGTGGTGGGGAGGAGAGGGGAAGGGGAGGTAGTGGTGGTGATATGGTAGTAGTGGTGAGGGAGAAGGGTGCAGGGATAGTGGGAGGCTGGGAGCGTGTTGAATGGTGATGGTGTGAGGAAGAGATGTGTCAGTAGTGGTGAAGGAGGGAGAATTTGTGGTGGTAGCCTGGGAGGGTAGTAGTAGGTAGGCTGGTTAGTTGTGGTGAAGGGATTGCAAGGGTGTGATTATAGTGATGAAAGCAGGTGAAGGGTGTGGTTATAGTGGTGTAAGCAGGTGGTAGTGGTGAAGGAAGGGTGAAGAGTGTGGTGGCAGTGGTGAGGGTGTGGTACTGAGGTAGTTTATTTATCCAGAAGATTGCAGATTACAGTGGTACAGCAACATACTGTAATTACATGACTAAACCCTTTGAGACATGTAACTCTCTTGAAAATGCACCAGTGTAAACATGTTTAGAATTATAAGATTAAAACGGGAGGGCGGTGGTGAGGGGAAGGAGGGGACAGAAAGGGGTAGCAGTGGTGAGGGGAATGGGTGTAGTGGTGGTGAGGGGAATGGGGGTAGTAGCGGTGTGGAAAGTGGGAAAAGGAGGGAAGTGGTGGTGTTGAGAGGAAGGTGGGAGGTGGTGGTGGTATCGGTAAGAGAAACAGGAGGTGTAGTTGATGGTGAAGGGAGAGGTAACAGAAGGGGGAGGTGTTGATATTTTCTTTTGTACTGAATGATAACAGATGGATACGAGTAAAGTAAAAAGAATAGAAGGAAAGTGAAGGGGACAGGAGCTCTTGAGTGAGCTACTATATGGAGTGGGAGGCAGGCCCTCGAGACTTGACTGATGATGTAGGGGTAAGTAAGTGCCCAGTGGGTCTTACCGCCTCACTTAACTTCATCAGCTCTTCAATCCTACACGAAAGTGTTTTTGGCTGTGTTTTGGGAGGATCATATTTTTTTTCATAGATTTCTGAAAATAAAATTTTGAAGCTGGTGCAAATGAGAAAATGTGATAACGTGTTATTTTTGTGTTGATAAAGTGTTTGTATTTGGGAAGGTTATTTGTTTTCATGGCGTACACGCGGATTAGTAGTGTTAGTTTACGGTGTGTTTCTGAATGTTTGGTGTATTGCAATACCTTTAATGGCTAACTTCGTTATTCTAAATTACATTATGTGGCTTGTGTCTTCACGCTGCGGTTGTAGTACATGTACCATTATCAGTGAGGTGCATCTTCGATTATTTCTTTACAGTAATTACATCTGTATTGATAAACTATGTGGTGAGTCTTATGTTCTGAGTGTAACTACTATTAATCTAGATCATACTGTATATGAGGGAATACGGTACCTCTGTTCGTATAGTGAAGCATTGAAGTAGGTATAAAGGAGGGTAATACGAATATTGTGTGTGTGTGTGTGTGTGTGTGTGTGTGTGTGTGTGTGTGTGTGTGTGTGTGTGTGTGTGTGTGTGTGTGTGTGTGTGTGTGTGTGTGTGTGTGTGTGTGTGTGTGTGTGTGTGTGTGTGTGTGTGTGTGTGTGTGTGTGTGTGTGTGTGTGTGTGTGTGTGTGTGTGTGTGTGTGTGTGTGTGTGTGTGTGTGTGTGTGTGTGTGTGTGTGTGTGTGTGTGTGTGTGTGTGTGTGTGTGTGTGTGTGTGTGTGTGTGTGTGTGTGTGTGTGTGTGTGTGTGTGTGTGTGTGTGTGTGTGTGTGTGTGTGTGTGCGTGCGTGCGTGCGTGCGTGCGTGCGTGCGTGCGTGTGCGTGCGTGCGTGCGTGCGTGCGTGCGTGCGTGCGTGTGCGTGCGTGCGTGCGTGCGTGCGTGCGTGCGTGCGTGCGTGCGTGCGTGCATGCGTGCGTGCGTGCGTGCGTGCGTGCGTGCGTGCGTGCGTGCGTGCGAGACTGGGTTAACGACACATATTCAACATTTCTCACCAGACCTCACCTCAGCAGTACATTCTCACATATTTACAGAACCTGGCCAATAATTTATGTATCCAGTGCTCAGTCAAAGTCGATAAACTTCACAGTAATTATAAAATTGTTTTGTGGCTTAACCTTAACCCTCAATAAAAAGTCAAGATGTAGCAAGAATTGTTGAATGCCAGTATGATATTTCGTACTATATAACAAATTGTTCTTCATAAATATAATTATTAGTGCAGGTTTAGGTTTAGAGTGCGTGATGCAGTAATCTCCAAACAATGACAATATAGGGATGACGGAACCTAGATATGAAGAAAAAAATAACCTGCCTGTAAAAATCTCCTCCTCACAGCCTCTCCTACTCTGCCACCCCCTATCCTCTCCAACCACGGCCACCAAATACATCAAATTTTCCGAACAAAAACTTCACCTTCCTTTTGTTACTTGCTTGCCATAGTATCTACGTAAATTAAAGCTAATTATATATTACATACTGGTTAGTTTGACAAAGCGGCCAATGCGATTTTGATACAATTATTATTTGATAAGCGGTCGTTGGTAGGTGTTACTAGAGACATGGCAAGTCTTGTTCCAACTTAAGCTGTAAACAAGTAACATTTCTCTTGATGACTCCCTCATAACCTCCACACTCAAGGGCAAAATAATAGTAACAACAACAAAAGCCCACATCCTCGTCCCAGGACATGTGCCCTTGTAGCCTCACATGAGCACCCTGCTGTTGACGTCACTGCCATAGCAACAAGGCAGATGACACAGCGCCTCTTCTCTGTGTTGCCTTAACTCCACCACCGCCACACGCCCACAGTCCCTACCCTCGCCTTATACACCCTGTCATCACCCTAAATACCCCCCCAACAGCTCTTACCCCTACCTTATACACCCTACCCCCCCCCTTGTCCTACCGTCAATCTTAACACTATCCCCAGCCTCCATCCACGCTGTTATGCACCGATCCCCTCACCCCATCTATCTACTTCCACCCGCCCCCTTCCCCAACCTCACCATAAACACCCCCTAACTCCCGCTCTAAGTATTTCCATCTCCCGCCATCTTCACCATATTTACGTCCATCCCTTTTTTAACTAACCAACCCGTTAACCTTACCCACAACCACCACCCGCCATTATTACCACAACAACATATCCTCTCCACCTTCATCTCTACCATATATCTCTAACTTCAAGCCACACACCTTCCACCTACCTCCTCCACCTTCACAACTACAGTATCACATATACTGTATCTCACTCCTAGCCACACACCCACCTCCACCCGTATATCAACCACATATTACACAACCGCAGGCCCCACCCTCACACCTCTCCACTCATCGCACTCAGCCTCTGCCACGTACACCCACCCCTATGACAGCGTTATTTATTAAGCACAGACATAGTCAACGACAACAGACTTGACGTTGCAGGGGGCCTCTATATAGTTCTTCGGGAACCTACACAGAAACTCGTTATAATATTACGCCTAAAACTTATAAATTCAATCAAAAGGACGAGGAAGTGTCAACATGTAGCTCCAATGTGTCACTCAGGTCAGGTTACGACACATTTGTTACGACATGTATCCTCACAATGCTCGCAGGTTCTCCGAGCGATGGTACATAATGTTAGTGAAAATGTTTTATGGATGAGCGAGTTATGAAAGTCAAGGGCCAGAGGTTACTTGTATCTTTCCTGGTGGCTGTATAGGTCAAGGTCATGGCCTGAGGAGCGTCGGGAAGAACTCGACCGCGTAACAATTGATTATTTCATTCTAGTCTTATGAAAACGGGAAATATTGACAAAGATTCGTACTTTTATGGTTCATTTGCAAATTATGTCTGAATGCAATAGATCGATTCATAGTATGTGTACAGTTGGGGAAGTGAAGGAAATGTCGGGCACTTTGTCTCCTTGTGATTCAATGAACTTAGTATAAAGTGTACTCTGTCCACACTGTTCCTAAAGATCTCAAAATGTTTACAGGACCAGATCTCTAACATCTTATCAATAATGAGCGATCTGTGATTGGTATAGTAGATAGGAATACAACAAAAGAAAGGAGGAGGATGGGGAAGACAACACAAACGATGGATAGTAATCAAGGTGTCAAGGTAAACGAATGAGTAATGGAGAAGTGGAACGATAGCCTCATTAACCACTGAGACTCGATTACCAGACAGTGACTTTGAAGTATTGAAATAATATAAAAGTGATATATATTACACTCAACGTTTCTTGAGGACACACCTGCATCTGTTTTAATTTGTTATACTTTAGCTTCCCTTTTACTTTGTGTTTAGCATATGTTTAGTTAGCGCTTGCAGGGGTTTATTGCACTTATTCCCTTCCATGATGATACAGTATGGCCTCAATGGAGGAAGGTTAATCTACAGGTACAAAAATGGACTTACAGTATTGTGATTTAACTTCACTAAACATTATTCTTTGATAAATACAATGTCTTAAATAAAACAACTATGAAACGCCAAAGAAGAATATTACATACATGAAACAGCAACAAAGATTTTCACTCCATCCCGAGCCCTCAGCTTCAGTGTCATTTGTTCCACATGGTACAACCGGAAGAGGAATGCTGTCGCCACAAGACGTGTCCTTCATTAGGTATTGTAATTACGTGTTCGAGGTATCCTCACTGACAGCGTCGGAAAGGTATGGGGAGAAACAGCAATTTAGGCAGGTAATATTTAAGGAAACATTTATTGAATCATAGTAATATCCACTCGGTACAATAGCAGTAGATCTAGCATTAGCTAAGATCGGGAGCCTCCTTTCGATATCATTGCCTTCTGCAAACACCAAGTAAAGCGCTCACTTACTCCATCAGTATTCATGACATTAGAGCTGTATAACTTCTTGGTATATCTCTTCCTCTGCCTAAATACTCATCCTTGAATTTCATTTGCAAGTGAAACCATGGCAGACGCATCCAGGCTGTCTTCAGTTTGCCTCAAGAAACGCTTTGACGTGACTCGGGTCTCCTTTGGTAGCAAATGACCCGACCGTGTGTGTAGCCTTGTAAACTTCTCTTACCGGGAGAGGAGCCTCAGATCTTACGCTTCTTGGCAAATTGTACCTCGCTGGAAAGCCTACATTTTTTCTCAGTAAGATGAATACAACACAGAAGCCCAAGGTGTAACGAAACTTCGAAAGATATACAGGTATCACGATATATATATATATATATATATATATATATATATATATATATATATATATATATATATATATATATATATATATATCAGGACATTACATTATAAGAGTATTTGTCTTGGCGGCTGATTTATGATAGAGCGGAAGGTTGAGTCCATCAGACACCTTGAAGTATTTTTCTGGTAAGTTCACTCTCCAGGACGGCTGTGATGCCAATGGGGTGTTTGGTATAGACGTACATAATCTGTACGTTTAGAGGAGGAACTGATCCACACATGATTAATAATTCTGTGTGCATGTGTCTGCCTGCTCTTAGGACTGGGAGACGCATCGGTTTGATGGAGCTTAATATGTTAATCAGTTAATTTGACGTCAAGAAGGCACGGGGTTTGGCATTTAGTGGTGATATTCAGCTGTCTGATATTAACTATCTGCCTCATTATGTGAAACTAGTGTTCATTTATCAGCGTGTGCAGTATTGCTGATAGGAACAGATAATGTTAGATGTGAGAAAATAAAACAAAGCCGGATTAGGCTGAGTATGTGGTGGCGTCGGTTGACACTTAAGGGAATTTATATTAACAGGAGCCATTTTTTCCACAATTCTTTATGACGATTACAGAACAAAAGTCAGTTTCATATCTTAACTGTATATATATATATATATATATATATATATATATATATATATATATATATATATATATATATATATATATATATATATATATATATATAACCAAGTGATTGTGTCAAAATGTCAGAATTTAGAACAAAAGTGCCACTAAATGTTTTAAATGTTTTTAGAAATTTGTGGTAAAAAGATCAACTCACAGGATGCAAGACCATTTCAGGCCAGACCATTGCGGCCTCAGAAAAAAGAAACAGTTAAGAGAGTGAGGTCATTAACGTAGCTAATGAAAATGTTCTTTAAATCGTTTCTCACTTCCAAGTAGGTGGGTAACCCGCTGGGCGAGAGAGTGTTTGCTGGACATAAAGAGCATCTCGGCCGCCTCTCTCAGACACCTCAGATACGAAATTGGATCCTTGATTTATAAACATGAGTACTATCCATTGAAATTGCGCCATTTGTGTAGTCATTCTGATTTGTTGCAAGGCAGTCTTATCTATCTTAAGTTGTCCTTGAGTTTACCATTAAGGTGTTTGTCGACATTATTTGAATTTATTTGTTTGTAACATAAACGGATTTTAAATCATAGAATCAGAAAATGTCCTCAATATGAGATTCAGATCGTCTGAGTGAGGAGAATAACAAACACAAAAAGCCTCACTTAACCAACTCATAGTCACATTCTTAAAAGGAAGTGAACAGTGTTATAATTAATACACAGCGATCGAATAACAACAAAAATTATGTTATATATCATTATTGTGTATTAACCACAATATAAGGATTGACTTCTACATTTATATTTATCTTATATTACTTTTAAACAATATGAAGTAGGAAACTTTGTATGATATATTATCCCGCGAATTATGACAATCAGCCAAAAGACAGTTCGTTTAATTTCCTGTGTTAAGCTAAATAATGCTTAAGAGATTATGGACTTGAAGTGAGAGTGGAGTCGGATACAGCGTACTGTAACTAAGCCATTTTCAGTAGCTTTACAAAAGGGGCACCGTGGTCAGTACTACACTCGACCACCTTCAGTTTATTGTATAGTAGGTATCCAGTCACAGCTGGGTGAACTAGGGGTGCCTCAGTCACGATCCATCGACCCTTTTTACAAAAGGCGAGCAATATCCATTCTGTACCCAGGTCTTCAGTAAAATTGAGAGTGGGTCCCATAAGCATGACTGCCCGTTAGGAACAGTGTAAATACAGCACACTGTATATTAAGCCTTCGGTACATAAGGAGGCAGCATGGCCGGTACTGCACTCGACCGCCTCCACTTCCCCAAGTTGTAAACTTAGGTACCCATTTACAGCTGGGTGAACTGGAAGCGCCCGGGGATCGAACCTCCTATCCCTGGAACAGGAGGCGAGCGCTGTTTTTGCTTCTATAGTATTGTGTTAATGTCTTGCTCTCATGAATTTATAAATTATCTTAGTTTGTTCCTCCCTTTGATAGGACGCCTCAGTATTTCTGTGTTGAAACTGATAAGTTCTCAAAGCTACACATTCCAAATTAAACATTAATAACACCCAGAGCGACATTGCAGATAAACACCTTGGCGGCACGGCGGCCATATACTCCGATAACGACCATTTTCCTATGGTTCGCAAACAGTTATAATGAACGACTGTGCACCCGTATGGAATAATGGCATTCCTACCTCATTCGCTTTAAGAAATTTAGGAGAAGACGTATACTTCATGCCATGGTAACTCGCCCAAGGAAACCTGGTTCATATATATCAGTTGCCAATAGGAGGATTTTGATTATATTCAGTCAGCAGAAACGGTAAATATTTTTTACATAATGTATGAAATATAAACATCCCTTCTTACCTTTTCCTACAGTAAATGGAAATGGAGGAATTAATGGGGAGAAAATACATTCTGTGTGTAATGGGGCTGATATTGAATTTTTGTCTTAATAATTGAAACTGTGTGTAACCATTGTATTTACATTTATGTCCTAAACATGTTTCTTTGGGATGAATAATCGCCGTTTGATTGGACTGAGTCGCTTATAGTTTACAATGGAGCACGAGACTGCTGTAGATATGTTATTATACAGCTCGTAAGTACACAAATAGGTTCCGAGTCCCAATAAGCTTCTATAAACCTACGAGTTTCATGTAAGCTTACGGTAATTGGTCTCCATTTGGGCCTCTTTTCTCTTTCTCTCGGGATTTAGTGTGTGTGTTGTGTGTGGGTGTGTGTGTGTGTGTGTGTGTGTGTGTGTGTGTGTGTGTGTGTGTGTGTGGTGTGTGTGTGTGTGTGTGTGGTAGCGCAAAAGTTGTTTATTTCAATCCAACTGTGACCGTATTATGAGCAGCTGCGTCATCAGAAGAATAATCACCTTATCAGCCGGAGCTCAAGCGCAATACCAGGACAATTTTGAGTGTCAGAGATGATGATGATAGACCACCTTGATGTATGGGTGGAACCGACACCACGCATAAAATAGATAGTTTGGTTATGATAGCCAGCGTACGTACGTGAAGTTCACTTTTACCTAAAGGCACTTCCTGAATGAATCATTTTGATTTTTTCGTGGAATTTGTTATCTCTCACTAAATTTATTTACGATTCTTTTGTTCTACTTTTGAATATACATTATATTGGTGTAATAAATTAGAGCTCTTGTCTCTTTATGGTAATATATATATATATATATCTGTAACATTTGCTTGGCTTTTCCCTCATAATAAGACCTTCCAAAGACTAGAGAAAGAGGAAATTAGGAGACTTATATACTGTAATGCGTTAAATTTATACTTTTCCAGCGAATTTTATTTGAATGTCTTTAAACACACACACACACACACACACACACACACACACACACACACACACACACACACACACACACACACACACACACACACACACACACACACACACACACACACACACACACACACACTCACTCAGATACCTTTCCTTGTGTCCGACGCACCTTTACCACGTACCCTCTAGGTATTTTTCCAATATACACGTGTGTGTGTTAAGGAGGCAAGTGTACTCCTGAAGTTCCCCGCATCCATTACTTGCTTTCTCTCCCACACCTTTTTAGTTTACAGTCCAAGCTGCTAAAGCGAGAGGGTTATTGTCTTGACCGATGCTATCTGTCAGTCTCTCCTTCCAACTGTTAACTATTTTTGTCTACATGATTCTCCCAAACGAAGATAAATCATCCGAAGACCATATACGCTTCGAATCCCCGTGATCCCTAGATGTGCCTTTTCAAAGTTCATCAGTAGAGTCCAGGAATTTACATAATTTGCATATTATGCATTTCAGGTGTCTGATTCCCGGTTTTAACTTGAAAGATGAAATGAATAGAAGGTTCCAACTATTCTGTTTAATTTATGGTTGTTGCAGTACTGGCCGTAGATCACTCCCCCAAAGAAGATAAATCACCGTGGCCTCTACATGCTTATTTTGAAGGATAAATTCAGTAGAGGATCATATAACTTGCATTATTTATGTTTAGCACTTTTAGATTTTTGTCGTCCCTCTCTTGCATTTAAAAAGAAAAATCAGTATGATGTTTCCTTAACACGCACTGCAAAATCCCTGACTCCTCAACAATTCAAAAGCATACACAAGTACTGTACATGAATACAGACAAACAAGCACTCATATATATATATATATATATATATATATATATATATATATATATATATATATATATATATATATATATATATATATATAAGTAAATCACTGTAGGTGCGCGTGATCTAGGTATATGCTGATAACCACAAGGAAAGAAGAAAACACGAAGTTCCCAAGCTTTCGTGTAATTCACACACACACACACACACACACACACACACACACACATATATATATATATATATATATATATATATATATATATATATATAATATATATATATATATATATATATATATATATATATATATATATATATATATATATATATTCATACGCATTAGTCTGACTCACTGAGGTTGTTCGTCGCCACTCTCATAATCCCTGAAACCGACACGTCTGCCCACACCGTAAGACTCCCAACTCCAGTCAGTACAAGACAAAAGGATTTCAAAAATCAAATTTATTCCAATGGTCGCACCCCATCCATGTGTGGTGATCACCAGTCTACTGACTCAAAGTTGTGTCCGAGGGGAATTCGACTGTCGCACTGGTGACCAGGGACCAGGGACCAACTGTAGGTTTTGCATTGTTTGTCTGTGAAGTTTTCCCTGTGCCCCATCTCCGAAATTTCCCACTTACAAAAAGTCTGAAAGATATTAAGTTTACCTGTTAGGAAAAGTCTGGAGTTTACCAAGTAAAAACAGCATGAACATGAGGGGGGTAATGATATACTGCTGAAATGCCCTGTCGACTTTGTTTATTTCGCTGGAGAAAGACCAGTCAAAAATTATGACCCCTGTGAGAATAAACATTTTTGGCGGATATCTTTAAAGGACAGATATTAAATCATAATCTTAGCACGTATGTAAATTTTTATATGATATTAATGAACTAAAGTGTCTTGTGATTAATAGAGAATGTCAGAGGATTAAATCCAATCTAATCACACATACACACAACATTTTTTAAACTTTTAATAAGACATTTGTCGAGGAGTGCCAGACTAAAAAACAAGGTATATTCTTTATAAACTTTTAATAGGATAATTGTGCTTTATAGTAGATTGCTGGCCCTAACTTTCAATTTTTTTTCCCTCTTCCGTCTGTAGGCTGTCTAAGTTGAGAAAATTCATTATTTCTTCCCTTCCAGTCGCGAACACCATTAGTTAGGTAGGTTGGGGAGGAGGGGAAGGAGGAAGGGAAAGGAGGATAATGGGAGGGGAGGGTGGAGACCTCCTCGCTATACCTGCTTGTGATAAAGGTAACTTCATCTTGGTAATTAGCTGTGAGGGATTTTCTTTGAGGTGGGCTTCATAAGTTTTGATGGACAGAGGCCGGCCCCCTACAGCACCCCATAACTGGGTGGATAGACGTGGGGGGGTGACTGACAACAACAAGGGCGTGTGTGGTTGGGAAAAGGCAGATTGGACAGCCGGTAGATATAGGTGGAGGCAGTGAGAGTGTTAGGGAGAATGGTAGATAGATAACCTGATTAAGAAAATAAAAAGTGAGATGAATAGGGATCGAGAGAGAAAAATGGGATGAGAGAGAGAGAGAGAGAGAGAGAGAGAGAGAGAGAGAGATAGAGCATATATTTTAATGTATTATAATATCATACCCATACTTAATCACAGCGCAGTATATACACAGTTTTCATGAGCCACCCGGAAATACAAGTGTCCGCGTCTTCATCGGATGATGTCTGGCTGAAATATTTACCACAACAACGAAAATACATTCATCAAATACCACGTTAAATAACACGGGCTGCAATACCAAAAACGCAATAATTTCGTATACAATTTCGTTCTCAACTGGCGAATGCATCCATTATGGAGAAAGGCGACGCACGGCAATTTTTTTCCAACTATTTTTTATTTATTTTTTGTATCTTTGAAATACCTGAAAAAAATTCTTTGTGCATTAGGTACAGCATTATTTTATTTAGTGTTTTAAGTTTATCTTCCTTTATTTATATTTTTCAAGTGAGGGTCGCCGTGGGGGGGGGTGGTGGTGGTTAAGAGGGTGGAGTGAAGAGAACATTGAAATTGTTAGGTGTTGGTATAGATCTGGATTTATTCTAACATTTATTTTAACTATTATTATTATTATTATTATTATTATTATTATTATTATTATTATTATCATTATTATTATTATTATTATTATTATTATTATTATTATTATTATTATTATTATTATTTTGATTATTATTATTATCTTTTTATTATTGGTACTATTAGTAAAGTATTTATATATGTATTATTATTTTAACACTATGGCCGACAAGGAGAGTTACAAATGACAGTGTGTCCCCAGAAGGGTAATATAACTGCCCAATGACCTAGACTCTCATTCATGCCCTACACTCTATCCTCTAATCACAGGTCTCTTAATCTAATCTTACACACTACAAACCAACACTACCTCCTCCTCCAACAGACCTGTATCCTACACATCTTCCTACATCACCACCCACAAGCTCTCATCCTTATCTTCCACATGTTCACCCTACATCTTAACCCACAAACCCTCAGACCTGATCTTATACACTTCGTCCGTCTGACCATCCCTAACCCTCGCCCTAATTCTACACTCCTTTCTCTACCGTGTAACTCCACCCTCACCCTGCTGGACCAAATAAACAGGGAGTCCTCACTGGATTAACAAGACGGACGCCACAAGAGGCATGTTCTTAGGGCGTTTTCGTACAACCCTCGGTCAGAATAATGAACCGACGGGGGTGTAGGTGTGCAGTTTCGATGCCTGTGAAAAAGAATACGATTAGAATAAAAGGTTTGCCCTCTCCATGTGTACAAGGTGATGCAAACTGATCGTGATTAAGAAATTGTAACCTCTACTTTTACCTGTGGCTCTGTTTCTCGAGAGGTACTGAAGTTAGTGATGTGTTGTCTGACTTAATGATGATTATGGACCTGGCGAATTCTTTCCTGACATGTTGGGTCGTGATGAATGTTCCTCGGGTGAGAAGCGTAGTGTTAGATTAGGTCAGCAAGAGTGTAGTGTTGTGGTTAGAACGCTGAGGTCTGCGGCCATGACCTCAGTGAATCAAGATTACAGGTAGAATTTTAAGAAATTTGAATGGACTAAAATCACTAATACTTATACAAAGATCATCCACCTACCTGACAGAGGTGGTTGGCAGTTTTAGTTAATACCTATGTGTTATATTTTGTTGATGAATACTCTGTGTGTGTTTTTGTCCGTGAGTGTATGTATCTGTATGTGTGAATATGTGTTTCCGAGTGTGATTGTGTGCGTTTGAGTATGTGTGTGTGGGTATACGTGTGTGTGTGTGTATTCTCGACTAATCAACTTTCTAGGAAAAGAAATAGCGGGTAAAACACAATATGTACAACTTACTTAATTGAGGGCTCTTGTTGAGGCTGTATGAAGGACACCACTTACTGTTCCATCACTTTTTACCATTAATGAACACCACCGCCCACAATGACGACAATATTTGGGGGTGGGGGGGGGTTATATACACCAGCACAGTTATATTTACTCGCCTAAATTACTTTGAGTATTACCAATTACACACTCATCTGTAATAGGATTGCCATCATCCTCTTAATCACTGGTACGCTAACCACCCGTACTGATGATTCGCTGACAGTTCCACACGCTAGAAATAATACGCGGAATCGATGCGAACGCTTCATCAAAAAATAAAATTTAATTTGCAGATAAGTGCTTGTTCTCTTACCCAATCCCAAAGAGTATTATTATTATTATTATTATTATTATTATTATTATTATTATTATTATTATTATTATTATTATTATTAAAATTATCTTTTTTTATTTATTACCACTAACATATTATATTCACAACGTCAAAATTATAACCACCCTTCAACTTTTTTCTTTTTTTTCACAATGGCCGTCACCAACACACACAACAAAAAATCCCCACGATAAAAATATATTGCGCCTGGGGACATAATTTCGGCGGAGAAAAAAAAATGTCCGCGTCACAATTAATTTGACGATAGAAGTCGCTCAGGACGCGTGTGGGTGTGGGGGTGGTGGTTAGTGGTTTGGTGGAATGGTGGGGGGGGATGGTGGAATGGTGGGGGGGGATGGTGGAATGGTGGCGATATTGGGGATGGTAGGTGGATGAAATGGAGGAAGGCCAAAGAGAGATTAGTTATATTGTGCTTTAATGGAATTTTAAGTAAATTAATTTTGTTTATATTTTCTCTTCTATTACTCACTCCTTTAGAATTTAATGGTGATGATGAAAAGGTGTTTTTAATGGCGGTGATGTTGGGAATGATGGTGATGTGAAATGGTAGCAATAATGGTGGAGACGATGGTAATGGTGATTATTTATTTATTTTTAACCTGGCGAGAGTAAGAAAGCAAAACAAAATTGAAAAAAATGCAGTAAATGCAGAGAGAGAGAGAGAGAGATAACGGTAGGACATAAGTAAATAAAACAAAGAATAAGGCCTAGTGGTAAAAAGAACTCGTCTGTGAGATCGTTCAGTGTACCAGTTAAAGCAACATATAGGGGGAGAAACTTTTTGGGGGAAATTGTCAGTGGGGGAGTTAGGGAGGCATAAAGTTGTGTCTGGTTACTGATGGGAGAGGGACGTGGCATGCGGCTTTTACTGCCTACCCTGCTGGCCTGCTCGTCGTGTCCTCAGCTGTGGTCTGGTTGCTTACATCAGTGTTTGTTTACAATAAAGAAACAAACATTAGAGTAAGTGTAACGTTGTATATCTCTGTTGTTTTTTTATCGAATGTTTTTTGCGACTTGTATCATCTGCTGTGCTAATTATGTAGTGGAGATCTCAGGGTAAAAAAAAAAAAAGAAAATGATGTCTTATATGAATGTCACGTAGCTTAATATGCAATGTCGCTACCCAGTTGTTTATTCTGCCCTCTCATATTATGAACCGTCTTCAGATACGATAATGACTGCGCTTCCCGCTCTTCCACTAGGGGCGTGTAAGGAGTCATCAGAGTAGATAATTTAAGGGATGTCGAGCTCTGCAATGGTATTGTGAATGTGCTCAGGAGCAACAAACCGAGCAGTGACGTGGAGTAACGGGTTAATATTTAATGTATGTCTTTCTTTTCAGAGTTATCTTATACCACCGACACTTGACTTTTAGAAACATTATCCTATTATACTTCATTGTCTCTTGAATGTTACTTTAAGCTTAAAGGAAGTTGAAGAAAAAATAAAAGTAAAAATAATCAAATAATCGGTGCAGCTTGTGTCAGTGGAACCTAAATCACCCTGTATACTTTTTAGTTTCCGTTGTTTCCAAGAAGCAGCCACAAGACAACGCAGTGAAACGAAAAGGTATTTTTTTTTACTTTTAATTTTTACCAGTTAATAACATTATCACTGTGAGAAGCACAGTAGGGAAAACACAGTGACTGCCGACCAAGCACCAATAACAAAAGAACTCAGAAAGAGAAGAAACTTGATCAGATAATTACTTTATAACCAAAATTAATCGAACATGAATCACAGTTTTACCTCATCCATATTTGTATCAGAATGGAACAGGTGCACTGAGACGTTAAGGCATAACATCTAACAAAAATACTAAGTGATCAACATAAACAAAATTGTAATCTTAAATTCATTCTCCTCCTCCTCATCCCTCGTTGTTTATAAGAGCGAGAGTCAAGGTTTCCTCAGTTCTTGAATGATTCATATCTCACTCAGATGATTTGTCTCCATTATCTCCTTCACAAACCTTCGCTCAACGTGGACGGTCTTTTGTCCTTTATTTGGAAGAATGTTTATATACGAAATATAAATCGTAAAGGAAGACATTAATGATTATAGATATACAGTTATTTGAAATTAATAAAATGAATTGGTAACAATAATAGTTCAATAATAAAGTTGATAAATAATAAATATAATAAGTAATGAAAGCATAATTTTCCTAGTTAATTATGAGTTCATATATCACATGTAGGTATAAGACCGTGATACACTCATGACGGTAAATTACAGTTGTGAATTAAACTAAGTTATGATGCAAGAGGCAGTAAACATGACGAATATAAACAGTTTACGGAAGTTGCGTTTCTGTATTATAGAAAATTTGAAAAAAAAGTATCTTCACTAATAACTGTAAGATATATTAGAGATGAAAACCAGTTGACAAAATTTATGAGGACCACGATACAATAATTCCCTAAAAGCAGTGGATATCAAACCCCAACTCCGAGCACACCGGGGATACTAACGATAGCTTAAAGTTTTATGTAGTTTCGTGATTATACTAAAGGTAATAAAGCTTGTACAGCTCATATCAGTATACACGAAAGTAGTCATGTCAACCTGAGAGAATAGTAAAGATAACAGGGAATAGTCGTACGTGAGAGCACCACAGTGTTGTAATCAAGGACGATAACACTCAGCCGGCAGGAAAACAAGACTTTGAGCAGGGGGCCATAAATCTGTCATTATCAAGTGCAGCATATTAATGCCAGCATCTGGTGGCCGGGGTTAGCAACAGTTCAACACTAACCTCTGCAACATGCGGTCTGTTTTACATATAAATTTCGTCCTCATGTTTACGTGAATTTTTCATACGAGACTTCCACGACGTAAAAAACAAGTCCTTTAATAAATCAGGCCGTGAACCCTGAGACGATGGCGATAAAAACTCAAGGATGGATGCTGATCTCGCGACACTAGTCAGCTGTTGTAGTGCCATCACAGATGAATTTATGAGCGGCCTGCCATGTGTGTAATGTCTCAACTGGTGTAGCTCCGGCCTCACTGACCGCCACTCTACTCTATGGTCGACCCGTCCCGCCACGCTCTTCCCTGTGTTGTTGTAGAATTATCCAATTATCATAAATTATAATAAGGTTTCAACACCAGCGTGAAACTCGGGGGTAAAAACACAGCTTAGGCTCTATCCTAGGCTCACACGGGGCATATGAGCCCACCCAGGATTTATGGCACAGTGAAGTATGTGTACTTGTGCGTCAGTGAGAAAAAATAATGATACCAGTGTACTATACAGCGCATGTTAGTGGGGAGTGTGTATATAAAACCTAATAGTGTGTGGTGGCAGCTCTCAAGTGCTCTCTTACATTTAATTTTTTAGTAGTCTTTTGAGTACCCGAGTGTTTCATTGCGGTTATTACTATTACTGTACTTTTATCCTCTCTGAGCAGTGGTTCTCAGTTGAAAGTATTTAATGCTGATAGATATGTGTATGTATCCTATCTTAAACAAAAATAACACATTAATTCATTGGCATTACATAAACAACTTGATTTTTTAGCAACCAATATTCATTCACCAAGACTTACTCACACTTGTACACTTATTCACACTCACAGCTGTGCATTAACACACACACACACACACACACACACACACACACACACACAGTGACTTGCTCGTTGCCTGCACTCACAGTAACTTAACGGGTCAGACAAAAACATGTGACTCATTCATATACCGGTGCACTTATCTTCAAGGACTCTTGTCACCTCTGCTCTGTGTTTTCGCTTATACTCGCTCATTCTTATGTATAATTATATGTAGTAGTTTATACAATTGTCTCAAGTGGAGGTTATTGGCCAATTTATGATGTTTTCTTTCTCTGTTCAGGAGGAGGAGGTACTGGAAGAGTTCTAATATTGATGGTCTCGTAGTTGGTCCATTTATGCTGTTTTTATCCTTGCGTGTTGTTTTTTGAATAGTTTCTCCTTTATTGTTTTTTGTGTGTCTATGATTTAATATTTTTTTTTCTTTGTGTTTTCTTGATTGGATGTTATCTTTGTGTTCTTGTTTGCACTTTTTTTTTATCCTGCAGGTTTCCTATTTCGGTTTTTTTATATTTGTATTGAGTTGATTTTTCTTATAGTTACGCTATATCCAAAAAGTTGTAAATCACCTTCATTCTCCTATTCCGTATTCTGGTGCCACGGGAAGCCAGACGATATCTCAGATGCTTTTTGAACCAGGGAGCTGAAATTTAGAAGACAATAATTACTAAATACATTGGCAAAATGTTGTTGTTTTTAAGTTTTTCACTCATTACGTAGAATGGACGTACAACTATTATATTTACATGTTGTTTTTCCTTTTCTCGAGTCTTAGGTTATAATGTGTAAAATTTATTATATTGACTCTACGTGTAATAATTTTCAGCTCGTAAGTTACTGGAAAAATCCTTCCACTTTTGATGTACTTTTTGACCGTAGATTGACTTTTAGAGTGTACAACAACATATGAAGGTCAGGTGTTGTCACATATACAGTGTATGAGTGTGTGCAGAGCGTACCTGCAGAAGGCTACGACGAACAAGTATAGAGATTCTGTGAAGTATATATTATTTGTAAGAATACTGTACCCAATATCTGAATAATGATAAAGAGTACAGTATAGGGTCATGTAATGATTGTTACAAATACTATATTATGATGATAGTAATAATAATAATAATAATAATAATAATAATAATAATAATAATGTTAATAATAATAATGTTAATAATAATAATAATAATAATAATAATAATAATGTTAATAATAATAATAATAATAATAATAATAATAATGTTAATAATAATAATAATAATAATAATAATAATGTTAATAATAATAATAATAATAATGTTAATAATAATAATAATAATAATAATAATAATAATAATAATAATAATAATAATAGTAATAATAAATACAATTCTAATGACAAAAAAGTACCTGTAATATCGATAAAAACTTTTCCTCCAAAGCCTCATGCTGGGGTTGGGTGCAGCTGGTGCTCTTGCCAATTAACATCTACATTTAAGGACGCACTAACCGAAAAATGGCACCAATAAACACGGATAATTGTAGAGAATCAAGCAGTAATTCTCTTCTTTATTGCTCTTTTCTCAGATTTTTGGGAAATGCCCGATAGTTTGCATATTTTACCCGCATTCTTAACCCTAATTACAGGTGTGAGACTACAAAAATGTGTGGGACACGGTATTAAACGTAAATACCTGACTGACGTATACAAAATAACAACAATTACCCACCACTTCACTTACAAACGATAAAGTAAAAGCGTTTTTTGTTTATTCTTTCTTAATGTCTTAAGTGTAAAGTTAGTATAGTATTCTCGTGATTTTTATTGTGTATATTTCTGTTATAATTAGAACAATATTAAAAAACCGTATAACCTTTTAAACGTTTTTACCATAATATACATCTTACTGAGTTTTACTGTACTCTACATTACATTCTTAAATCGGCTCTTATGGTCGCTCTTAAGGATGAAATAAAACTTGTCATACTCACTCAACAACGTCCCTAGGTGAAGGTTTAATTTATTTGTTCACTGAAATTGTTATGATGAGTTGTGGTTAATATAAGATTAATATAATGAGGCGTATTGTTGCTACTCAGTCTTCAGGGAGTTACTATACATAGGTCAGAACCTTAAAATTAATGTTAGCGATATTAAGATGACCTCCCGTTGAAGTTTTTAGATCACTACCGGGAGCAAACTGACCTTTTCTTCATTCTAATCTTCGGTTTTGACCTTCATAGTCCCTACAAAGAAATGTTTGTGTGTGACCTTCTCCCGCTTCACCCCCCGGCCCCCCCCCCCCCCCCGCCAGGTTTTGTTATTCTCTAAAGTCTAAATGAAGGGGAACAGTTAGTGTCTCAAGACTTTGGACTTTATAATGTAAACCCGCCTTAACAGACCCGATACCATACTACGTGTTCTTACATCCCAGAACGTGATTAATGCAATTTTCTTAATATAATTTTACTCATGATACAGTATATTACTAGATTACCGCTTAGTCTTTATATATGTCCAGTGTCTATGATTTATGATACGAGGTGAATTTGTATATGTGACCACTTGTTAGAAATAAACTTTAATTATAGTTTTGAATTATTATATTAAAAAAAAACTCATACATTTGCTCGCTCCTCTGTCCCTCTCGCCTTGTTGATTCCGGGATGCTAGGGAGGCTAACCTTTTCAGCTTTTATTTAGTGACTAATGATAAAAGTAAATTTGCTTTAAACAAAATGTGTACTTAATCAAGTTATTGTTGCCTTTTATTTGTGAATTATCGAATTGATTTTTTCAACGTAAGCGACATTTATTAAACTGTTTCAGATCGTTAATATCGCTTCTGTAAGTCATCACGTCTTCGTCAGCGATTAATTGCAACAAGCATATTCACCTTAAATAGAACACATTTCATCAATTATATCTCAGCAATTATAATAAGAGATCTCTATTTCAGGGTTTTAGTATTAAGTAAATATAATTAATCCTATCTTCGTCAGTAAACAGATTCACTTCATAATGAACGCAGCTCATCTAACATACCTGCTCCATTAACCTACATGAGGTAATTTTTAGTAACGAAGCTTAAACTTTAGGACACGTCTTTATAAAACTGTCGATCATATGTGGCGGTCAAAGGGGGTGATTACCACAGGTCGAGGGATACGTCAGGCCAATTCCCACTATGCTTCATGGCGAGTATCTGACCGCTTGATTATTCCTGGTGATAACTCGATATAGCCTAATTGGATTAAATCCAACTTGGAGCGGTGATGGTCGGACATTGCCGGAAATAGGCGGGCTGAATTAAGTTAACCTTCCTCCCCGAGCAGGATTAGGCCAGCGAATTCAGCGAGTAAATGGCTCTGAAATGCGTGAAATATTCCCCGGATTTTTGCGGATGAACGTGATTGCATTTTTATTGTGTGGATAAAATATACACTTATTTTTCTTTCCTGTTATATTATGGGTGAAGTTACAGGAAAGAATGTGCATGATGCGTCAGACTCTGTATTTATGTTGGTGTGGCAGAGTGTGTACTTATATAGGTGTGACAGAGTGTATTTATGTAGTGTGGCAGAGTGTACTTACGTAGGTGTGGCAGAGTGCATTTATGTAGGTGTGACAGAGTATATTTATGTAGTGTGGCAGCGTGTATTTATGTAGGTGTGACAGTGTATTGCTTTTAATCATATGTATGTAAATATGTAAACCTTTACCTTGAACTTATTAGTTTTTTCTTGTATTCATCACTTTAAGGGATAATATCAGTGATCGGCGAGAGTTAAATCGGTCAGTCTTTCATGTTAGTCATTTTCTGATTTTTTTACTTTCTCTCACTTTATAAAGGATATATACCCATGCTGCTTTTGACTTGTTTTCGGTCTAAGGCTCAAGGTGATGCGCCTATAAATAGCCTAATTGAATGTTTACGATGTGAATGTTATACGAAAGTCTATTACAGAAAAGGGGGATGTCGAGCACTAAACACCGGCTGTAATCAAATACCTGTCACTTAAAAAATAAAAGTGAAGTGATTCTGAAAAAGTTTAGGCAAATGTCATAGATTGTGTGTCGTATAAAATTCAGGAAATCGAAACTGAAATAAAGAAACCCAATCTAAAGTTGAACTCGAGTTTTCTTCAAATTGGAAGACTTAAGAAATAAGTAAGCTGTGTCAGGTTTGAAATAATTGGTATATAAGTTGAAGAATTATATAAATAAGATATAACACATAGGAGTTACCTCTTATTATGTTGATTGGTTTTATCATTCACTTAATTTCGATTTATTACGATTTACAAGATAGTAAGAAGGGTGGATATACAACTCAGTTCTTGTACTCAGGTTCGATGGTTAGCACCTGAGGTCTCGGTCGATCCCATGACCCAATTTTATAGGGCACGGCACATTTTAGTTGGGGAAAAGTTAGCTACAGTGCCTCCTTTTGTCTAGTTGAACTCAAAATAGGAACACTGACAGATGGATCTTCGATATCACGTGACTTTTTATTGTGTATAGCTATATAGTTCCTTAATTACAGAGTGAAGATAACATTTAATGACCAAAAATTGTAGTTAATGTGGAATCCGATGCAAACTGAGGAAATATTTACAAAATATGAATTTCAACTTTACAACATTTTTGTAAAAATTTCAAAATTTTAAATCTATTTTTGGGTAAACAGAAGCTATTCAATGGCCACGAGATACAGGTATACATACTAGAAGTTCCTCGTGGAAAATAAGTAAACTCTTATAAATGTGAATTTTTAATCTTTTACACTTTTTTACCAGTTTTGTAGTAAATTTACATAGCTGCAAATTGATATTTATGACTATCCGTGAAGTCTGTACGGTACTTAGTAAAAAGAGGATAGAAGTGTAAGAAAAGTTCAGATTGCAATTAAAGCCACATGACGTTTTCAAATTATTTAAGGGAAGTATGAAACGAGAAAAAATGCGTCATCGTCTTCCTATACATATTAATTTGTATCATTTCTCACTGCGTCAGAGTTATCACAACAGCATCAAATACTAAGTGAATTTTGAAGTTAGATAAGCGTGTCTTTGTCCTTTTGTCTGCTTCTTTCTCTCTTTCTTGGTTTTAATTTATCCATTTGCCCATTTCTTTCTCTCCCTTTCTCTTTCTCCTTTCCTTCTCAACCACTTCCTCTGACATCTGCTTTGGCGATTATACTTGGCGTGTTCCATGTAACATATACACGTGGTCCAATTTCGTTTTTTACGGCTTTGCAAAAAGTTGAACGTATCCAGCAAAAATCCCAAGGACGGTGGATCGTGAGAGGACTTCTGCCAGAGATTAACTTTTACCCCCAGAAATGTAGAAAATAAACAGAACAGCGATGTAAAAAAACATAACATGCAAAGTCGAAACTTTCATAACAATCGGGATATTTCTTGAATAAAGTGAAATGACAACGATACTTGCATTGTTGATTGCATAATATTGTTGATAGCGTAGGAAATAAAATTGAACATCAAAGAGTCATTGGATACGTTGATTGCTGAATAAAACCTTGTTTGGCAGCGCTACGCCTCCCTCCGTCAGCGTCCTACGGGCTGATAAGGTGGTTGGACACGGATAACGAGCCCGCATGCCAGTAGGGGAAATATTCCCTCCGTCACTAATTTAGGAAAGACGTTCATCAGGTTGATTAACGGATTGAAATATTGCTGGTGTACTCGTGATGTGTCAAATATAGATACCTGACGCATGACTGACCACCACAGTGATATGTATAATACCACATCATATATTTACCTGAGAAGAGAAGGGCAATCAAATGAGAAAGACACTGTATTTATCTGTGTCCAATAAATCGTAATCATCCCTTGTGTCTGGGTAGTTGGCCCATGACCATGACCGAACACCTTTTACATAGAAGACGATCACTATCTCCAGAGCCGCTCGGTCAACATCTTCAAGACGATTCTGCAGCCATTGCCAGTAGGGGACTCACAGGTGGGGGGAGGGAGGGAGGGGGCGACGTCCTCTCTACTCCCTCCTTTCTTCATAGCAGTGGGATATGAGTAGAAATTACGGGTTCTTAGTATATATTATATCGTCGTGTCAAGGTGATGGTGACTGGTGCCGCCTTTTACCCCCTTTTGAAATTTTATAGTTTAGTGGTTGTTGATGGAATCCTTATATACCGCACTATGGATAATAAAAGGGAAATGTTATAGTTATGGCGATACAGTTAATACAATAATGGCTGGCCAATAAAATAGAAAGAGAATACAAACTGAAATATAACTCATTGGTTACGAAACTTATGAGTGAGCTGAAATGTAGTTAAATATTTTGTCATTCAAGAGTTTTTTTTTTTCTTTTTTGAAGGTCACGTCTAAACACTTATCTGTGGACTAGCTGTAGATGACATGGTATCAGCTTACCGGGTTATAATTAAGGGGTAAATAAAAAAAAATAATCGAATTTAGTAAAAAGTTTGTAAACCATCTCTGCAAATAATCCTTCCTTACCAGTCGATTGCATCAGTGTAAACTCCCATTAATAACCGATTGGGACTTACGAGGCACCATGTACCATCTACCTATCTCCCTCCCAAAGAAAATAGTAATTCTTCCTCCCTTTCCAAAAATTCATTATTATTTCTCCCCCACAAAAAATAGTTACTAAAAAATATCCGTGGTATTTTCAAAGGTCGACGCAGATTACAGGAAATGCCCTCCCTAAAAACACCCGGGAAGCAACAGCTCCACCCCCCTCCCGAAAATATAGAATGGTTTCCTCAATTAAACTACATTTAAAATTGAGAGGTTGTAAGAGGGGAGTCTGAGCTGGTCCTTAGCGTTAATGGGAGCTGTAATCTGCTCAGCGTTAGGGGGCCCTTCTCCCTCCTCTTGCTGCTTCTTCCTGCCAGCCACCCACCAACACCTCGACCGCCAAACCCTGCTCCTGCGATTCTGTGAGCCATATTCCACCTCTTTTACATAGTATCAATATATATATTTTTGGACAGGGCAAAGTCATCGAAATGCACTTCCTTGAAATTTTACCTGTGTCATTAGCCATCATTTTCTGCGAGTCATATTATATTTTACTTAGTATTGATATATTAGTATATATATTTTTAGAGGGAGAAGCGGTGGTTTTTGCGTTTGCGTCTTTACCTTAAATACAATTGCATTTTACGTATTTATAAAACCCTTTATTCTGTCTAATTACTCTGCTAAGATATGCTCAGAACACTTTACTTTATAACACCTTACGCTAACCCTAAAACTTATCCAAGTAGTAAACCTCTTACCCTACCAGTTGTACAAAAACCCTTGACCAACACCAAAACCACGTAAAGTAATCAACTGTGAGGTCCTTTGCGAGGATGGTATGGTAACAGAGCGAATCATTAAAGTATTTGTCAATACATTGCATTCACAAATGAAGGAAATTAGTATGTGTAATTGAATTAATTATTCCAAACATAACATTATTGTCCTTGCGTCTGGTTCGTGATTAAAGCTCAAGTTCAGTACGACACCTGAATGCATACATGAAAGTTCTTGGAGAAGGCAATATTTTTAATTTATTTTTGGCACATTTTATATTCTGATGGTATGGAAGTAAGGCTCTTGGTTATAGGGTTTCTTATCCTTGAATTAATTTTCATTTACTGTGATGTACTCGACACATCTTGCCTTATACACAGGCGTTGGTTTATTGTTTGTTTACTATGTCCACATATTAGCGACGAAAATAATTGGAGTAATGTTGGTCTTCAAGTATCTTTGACCTTATGTTCTCATAGATTACCATTCCTCACTGTAATACGTATATCAATGTCGGAGATGGTCACTGATTCGCTACCTGTCCCTTCAATTATTTTTTCTTTGCTCGCTATAATTAGATTTTCAGAGTAATTTGATAGATATAGATGTGTTATTGCTGAAGCTCTGACAGTCTTAGATTAATTACTCAAGTAAAATGCCTCAGTCATTTCGTCAGACTTATTTCCTTTGTTTACCATCTTAATCTCTTGAAAATTTTGTTTTTATTTTTTATCGAAATTTGATTTTCAAGTGAAAACTATGAACTCATGCACGAATAGATAAAGTTTATATGAGATTCACAACACAGTTTTATACCGAATATTTCTGCAAAACGCAACTCAGTGTAAACCAATTTTACCTTAATTCCAACTCTCAAGTCACCGCCACCTCACTAGCGCCTTGGATTCCATACAAAAAAAAAAAAAAACCGCCGTTAACGATCAAATTGCCTTGTATTTACATAAGATGATTATTGGGTCTTAAATAATGGAACAGCCTATAAGCCTTTAATGCGTCCCGAGGAGATGGTTAAACCCCGACGATCAATCTTTTGAAAGCCCTAACAGAGCAAGTTTTACGTGAGGAAATGGCTTTAGGGAACGGTAATGGTGAGAGGCAAGTTGCGCTAAAGTAGGGAGGAGGAAGAGGGAAGAAAGGAGAGAAAATTCTTTGGGTGTGTGAAAAATGAACATCATTGGTGTTTTGATGAAACAATCTGAAAGTATGCGGTAAGAACTGAAGGAACCAGGATTATTATAACAGGTTGTATAGGAAGTGCTATAGAGAAAAGATGTGCAGATCGGACACACACACACACACACACACACACACACACACACACACACACACACACACACACACACACACACACACACACACACACACACACACTACGGTGTATATAATAATAATCATTCGTATTTCTCTCTCTTGCACCTCTTCTTTTCATACTATCACTGCTATGACAATGTTGCCACCCATGTAATCCTATTTTGTGTACATATTCCGTAAGGAAGGGTGGACAAGTCTGACAAAACAGAATGTGCAGGAGAATTGTGTTCAAGTTAGTGGTCTGAGCAATGAGGGTGAGGCATCACACGTCCCTGAACGACACGTCCTTAACAAGATTAACCCATCACTACTACATGGATGGAACTCTCCTGTTACTAAAACAAGACTTCCGTTTGTTCCAATACCAATGCCTAAGCCCATGATGGAGAAAGCGTCATCTTAAATGCGATTTTAACTTTCTCGTGGATTAGAAAGCTTTTAGGTTTACACATGAGTTCATAGCCAGCCACTACACGAGTATTGTTTGTGTCCTGATTCTAAGAGATGTTCAGGAAATGATCAGCACCCTTGTGTTAATGCGAGAAACATCACCTGTTGTTTTATGAAAGTAATTTCATCACCCTTTATGTGACTTTTACGTTCTCCTGAAAATCATATCAGAAAGAATGAATGATTCACATTCAGTAACTGAAATCTGCTTTTTTTTCTTTTTGTTTCTCTGAGTCATCTTTTTTCTCTTAATACGTATAGGTTAACAAGAGAGAGAGAGAGAGAGAGAGAGAGAGATTCATATTCTATTCCCGCTGTTTCTTTTTGGTGTTTCTTGCTGGTCTAAGTTCACACAAAGATATCTGGGAGAAAGTAATCACGTCTCCACGCACTGCCTTAACGGAGGAGGCTGTATCAAAGATTTATCCTGGGTCCATAAGCCCGCGGGAGAGTTGTGTGGCAGGGATATATTCCTCCACTCTACCCCCGAGAAATAGCAGTGTGGCAGAGGCTTGTTGTTCCTCTCATGCAAGACTCGCTGGTGGCAGGGACTAGTGTGGTTGGCAGACTTGTTCCTCTCATGGTCGAGTATGTGACAGAAAGTTGGTGTGTGTGTGTGTCTGTGTGGTGGAGATTGGGGTGTGGCAGATATGTCGCATTCATGAGAGCCCTTGAATCTGGGACAGAGACTAGTGTGTGGTGAAGATTGGTTTGGGGCAGATATATGCCTTTCCTGCAGGTTGTGTGGCAGATAATGGTGTGTGGCAGACTGATTCTACTCATGGCAAGACTTAGAGCAGGAGGTCGATGAGAGGCATTACTTGTTCCTCTTGTGTAAGACTCGGGGTCAGAGGCAGTTTCTCTTATGGAAGGCTCTCTGGAATGGCACTAATGAAAAGAAGAATGTGATAGCGTTCTAGTTGAGTTGACGATGGCAAATTAATGAAGATATGAGTCGTAATTTTTTTTTAAGACCAATGTCCACCCAAGCAATAATATATGAAACCGTAAAATATTAATGTATTTTTAATATGATCTCTCAGGAGACGAAATTCTTTGAAGAAGGTTTGACATATTCAGTGTCAACAAATACCGTATATAAAATTTTAAACATTAGGTGAACAAAAAATGAAGTTAGAAATACAATTAAAATCCAAATCAACTAAACTTCAAATGATCTTTCTTGTGAGTTTAAAAAAAATGCAATGGCAACAACAACAACAACAACAACAATCACAACAATCACAACAATCACAATAATCACAATAATCATCATAATCATCATAATCATCATAATCATAATCATAATAATAATAATAATAATAATCATAATAATAATCATAATAATAATCATAATAATAATAATAATAATAATAATAATAATAATAATAATAATAATAATAATAATTGAGGCGATGTTTTACCTGAGAATCTTCAGGTTTCGACAGCTTGTGGTTGTTCATTTATCAGGAAAAATCTGGGGCACGTGGAAGCTGTCTTGAGGACCAACACTCACTCCAATAAACAGTTTCCTGACGTTATTGATCTGATGATGGATCTCTGGGCTCCTCAAACACCTATGTCCATAAACTAGACAACAACGATGACAAATTACGGAGGACAATTCTACCTGATTCTGGGATTATGCTGAAGACATCTGCTTTAGGTGTTGCAAAATATTAAAGTAACAGATACCAACAGACACACTCATAGCTGCAACTAAGTACTTTCTTTTATACATGGAAAGAATCCCAGCAGCATGACTAACAACCATTAGAGTCAAGCTCGCATTAAGAGACAGGAAGGACTCTTGCTTTCCTTTCTATATCTGACGCAATATTCGACCACAGCCACGACAACAAAATCGACCACTTATTTTAATCTTTCTCTCTTAGCGGTTCTTTTCACAAACTTTCTACGTAAATATACATAACGCAAGCCTTAGGATTTGCCTAACGGAAAATCAGTAACGGCATAAAAAAAAAATATATAAGAATTTTTACTTACTATCAGGACAAAATTCTCTTAACCTCGTGAGAGTTGGGTTGGGGATGCACAGTCTCCCGTCCGTACTTTGAGAGTAGCTGACGTCACCTGATTTTGGCGTCTTTTTGATCACACTTGAATGGTTCACCGTCCCGACGCCCATCACCCAGCAGAGTCGGGTTTTAGCCATGATATTGGTTAAATTTGCATGAAACGGACTCTAACGGAGGGAGGAGCAGAAATCCGGCCGATTCTTCGTATAATTCGATCGGAGTTTCCGTATGATCAACTATCAGTATCCGTATTATTTACCCAGGAATTTCCCTATCATCGCCCAGAAGTTTCCTTATCACCTACAGACTTTGTCACGTCACCTATCTTAACTTTCTTCGTATTATTTATCCAGCTTTACGTATAATCTGTTTAAGCTTCCGTATTATCGGTACTATATTATCTCTTGAGTTCCCTAAGTTTCTGTCTTAAGTTCCCAAAGAATATCTCTTAAGCTCTCATAAACTGTCTAAAGGTACAGCACCATATAGCATTAAGTATCCGTATAATCTGTCTTAAGTTACCGTATAAACTAAAACTATCGCTTTTGTTTCCGAATTTCTTAATAGTCTAAGAAAACACATAGCATCTGCACCAACAATGTCATATAATAATAATTCAATCTAAGGTTAATTTATGAGTGTGTGTGTGTGTGTGTGTGTGTGTGTGTGTGTGTGTGTGTGTGTGTGTGTGTGTGTGTGTGTGTGTGTGTGTGTGTGTGTGTGTGTGTGTGTGTGTGTGTGTGTGTGTGTGTGTGTGTTTGCAACAACTAAGACTCTCCCGATGATCCATGGGTTTAATTCTATGGTTTAAGTTTAACCAAGAAATGTTGACCTGTTTCCACCTGGGGATAAAAGGAGGAGGAAAAGAAGGAGGGGTAGGAAGAGGGGAAGGAAGGTGTAGGAAGAGTAATAGGAGAGAGATGATGTGTAGGAGGAGGAGGAGGAGGAGAAGGGGAGTAGCAGTAGGAAGTGGAGGGGAGAAGTAGAGACAGTAGAGAAGGAAGAGAAGGAGGCGGAGAGGTAGGGGGGAGGAAGAAGAGGCGTAGATAGAAGGGAAAACGTATTCTTGGAGATTGGGTTATCTAAGAGCAGGAGTTGTTTTAAGAGGTAGGAGGAGGAGGAGGAGGTGTAGGAGGAGAGAAAGGAGAAGGTAATGTGAGAGGAGGAGAAGCGGGGAAGTAGAGGGGTGAGTATACTGTTAGCTATCAGCAACAGGGACCAGGCTAACAAAATATACCCTACACACACACACACACACACTCACACACACACACACACACACACACACACACACACACACACACACACACACACACACAGAGTTTGGATTACAAGCTCAACTCCCACAATCCTTTTCCACAAATGTCGACCATTTCCTACCTTGTATAATTCAGCTTTACTTTCATTACAAGACTCTCGTGATCTCATTAGCATTGTTATTGCTTTCAATCCCCTTTTAATATCCTTCTCCTCCCCCCGTTGTAACCTCCATGTTTTCCCTTGATGAGTACAAAAACATCTCCCTATTGGCTTATAATTGTATGGCTTAATGACTTTTGTATTTCTTATTGTTACTTGCTAATTATATTCGTGTTTATGGGTTGTGTAACTAATTCTGTGTTTTAATATTTAGTTTTATAGTTTGTTGGGTTTATTTGTTTGTATTAACGTCTCTGTTTGTCTGATTGTGTAATTGTTACGTCTTCGAATTTTATTTAAGCTGTAATTTGTTAAGAGTGCTGGTCATAATAGAAACAAAGACGTACAATAGGTGAGGATTAAAGACCTCGGCCGTGTAAAACCACCTGAATACTGATACATTAAAACAAGGTAAGAAGACTCAGAATAAAGAGAACGTTCACTTTTTTTATGTGTAACTTTTAATTAGACTTATAATCACATACAATTACAGATAAAAAAAAGAAGAAGATAAAGTCCCTCTAACTATTAAACCACACGAGGGTAAATTAAATCATTTGAAATGCTGATTTAAACTGAGTGAGGTTGACTACACTTTGGGAATCACTTTAACTTGGAGTTCTTTTATGAGTTTTTTTTTGTGTGTTTTTGGGAACGTAAATTAAGTTTTGGTTTACTGTTCGTGGTGTTACCAGTAAGGGGTAGGTAAACTGTTCCTCGCGTCGACAGTTAAAGGGTAGGGTACCTATTCTTCAATCACCTAAAACAAATGCCTCTTTAAGGATGCTTCATAAACACTGACAGCGAACCTAGTAAATGATGCTAAATAAACCCTGGCATCTGAAGCACCTTGATCAAACACCCAGTCAACAATATCTCCTAAACCATGGCAGTTGAGGTACCTTGAAAAAAAAAGGGTCTGACTCATAAACTACTTCTTGGTACAGGTAATAAGACCAGATTTCCTCTACGAAGCGGGATAAGGGAAAAACGTCCAGCTCCTCTCTCTCCTATTGTTTCTCCTCTCTCGTAATTCATCATCGAGGAAGAGTAAAACAGCTGGAGGAAGAAGAAGACGAGGAGGACAAAAGAAGAAGAGGATGGGAAGAAAGAGCTGCATATAAAAGTCTTTACGTCTGACATTAAAATATTTTCACGTACGTGGAAGGCTGGCAGCCCGTCTTGTGTTTTATAAGGGGGGGGGGGGCTGAGAGAGAGAGAGAGAGAGAGAGAGAGAGAGAGAGAGAGAGAGAGAGAGAGAGAGAGAGAGAAAGAGAAAGAGAAAGAGAAAGAGAGAGAGAGAGAGAGAGAGCAATTCGGACAGACAAACGGACTGATACGATATATTAAAAATTTTCCTTTATATAATTCGCCTTTCTTTCTATCTCCACTCCTATGAATATCTCGAGCCGCCTTAATGCTGACTGTAGGATATTACGAAATTTCATCTCAAAACGATGTAAAGGAACTCGGCCAAGTTTATTGAATTTACAGTTCATTTCAAAATCAATATCTTGAAATTGAGTTTCTAGCGAAGATCCAGAGGAAAAATTGGGCGCCGGCAACTCTCTCTCTCTCTCGCCCCTAAATCTCTTTCTTTTCCATTACTTTCTTCCCGTCTCTCTTTCTTTCTTTCATTCTTCTGTCTGTCTGTCCCTTCCTTCTCCTGTTCGTCTCTATTTCTCTTCACTCTGTCCATCTTTCTTTCTCTCTCCTCTCTGTCAGTCTCATATCTCTCTCTCTCTCTCTCTCGTTTCCCTTCAAATCCTCATTTTTTCTTAATAAAGTCTGTCACTCTCATTCTGTGTCCTTGCCACCTCTCTTAGTTTTTGTCAACACAGTCCGAGAAATAAATACATAAACGCAAATATTTATGTAAACATCATTATAATTTTTTCCACTCCTCCCTCCTTCTCGTCTTCCTCCTCCACATCGTGAGAGACTTTCGAACTTGTCAGTCAAGAACTCTAATTTAATAACATTCATTCCACATCGTTCATTACTCAGAGTGGAAATTTCTCACCGACGAACAAGTTGACTGCGAATGTCGGTCAGATGGCGACACTGTTGCAAAAAGTTTCATACTGGACTCACGTTTTTAGAGAGAGAGAGAGAGAGAGAGAGAGAGAGAGAGAGAGAGAGAGAGAGTATACTGTATATTTTATTTTATTTAGCAGTGGGAAGATGGGCCGATGAATGGCCCTCCAGATTCGTAGTCTGAGTCCACATGTTCCGCCGGAATGGATTCATTTCCAATTTCCTGCTGTACTGTGCGCTGCCTTGCACTTGAGTTAGGCCTAGGTTACCGCAGGTCTTGGGTCTGGTCTAGACATCCTTGGGCCTGGAACTCCTGTGAAAGTTTGTTTTGCTGTACCTCTGGAAGTCTAGACGTGTTTGGGTTGGTAGTTTCTCTGAAAATCTGTTGGTTTTGTACTTTTGGTTATCTAGACGTCTTTATGTCTTCTCTGGAAGAATGTGTTTGGGGGGGGGGGGCTTAAAAGGTCCATAAGCTCGTGGGTATGTAGCTCAGGAACTGTAGATGCCCTTGTAGGTGTAGATCCTTTGGACCTACAGACCTCTGGAGGTGTGAGGCGTTTTGAGTTGTTAGTTGTAGTAACCCAGAGATGTTTAGGTCCTCAAACCGTGTTGTGTTTTACGTGTGGTGTTCTTCAGGATGAGAAGGTATTGAGATTAGAGAGTTTGTAAGTCTTATCTGTTCAGAATTCAGGTGGTCATGAAATCTAAGTTTAATAATTTGGGGTGTCTTAGTCTGCAGGCTCGATTACCTGGAAGTCCGAAAACACTTAAGTTGTGGCCATACAGAGCTAAGTTGTGAGATATGAGCAGCTAACTATATAGAAGTGTCCATTGTTGAATGTTCAGATTTAGTAAGATTTACAGATCATGATGTCTGTCTAAATATCCTGAAGAAATCTGCATGTTTACAGGTCTCAAATTCAAGAAATCCGAGAGTTTAGAGGTGTAGGGTCGAGGGACGAGTTAGAGGTTTAGGAAATCGGAAGTCTGTTTTTTTTCTAGAAGTCAACAAGTGCAGAGATTTAAAGACCAATAAACCCAACAGCAATAGGAGTCTGGAATTCTGAAAATCTTTATTAGTGTTTCTAAAAATCTCTTGGCTATGTCTGAAAGTCTGAAGATACTGAGGTTTCAGGTTTTCAGGTCTAGAGTAGTTGTGGATGTCCAGACGTTTGTAGTTGTATAGTTCCTACATCTGCTGGGTTACTGTGTTATTCTTATTTTCCCTTACTTACTGCAGTCTGTTGGTTAAATTAGTATTCTCTCTTTACTTACCCATATTGTATAACACTTATATGAAAAATCCTGATTATAATAGTTCAGTAGTGTACCAGTAGTTAATATTTTATGTGATTTTTAAAATTGTTGTGATAAACATAATCAGTGCCCTATTGTTCTGTGGGCGGCATGATGTTAAAACAAAATGCACCTTAGGAAAAAATAAAACACTATGAGTGAAATTTAGATACTGATCATTATAATCAGGTGGCGTTTAATACATCAAATACTTTGTTACTGATGATGACTGGTGCATGTATAACATTGACACCAAATTACAAGTTGGTTATTCGTATTATTGTTTAACTTGTGGAAGCAAAGTTTCAGACGGCGTGTTCTGATCCTCAAGAGAAACAACGGGTTCAGATTCTTGTATCGTTCCAGCATCCTTCCTTTACCTTTAAGATCCATAACTTGAGGTTTCTAGCGACCTCCTATGCTTTCCAGACCTGCGTTTATCTTCTCGCCCATTAATCTTTTGTTCTGAAATTTATCACTTCCTTCCTATTGTTAAACATGTTATCACTTCCTCTCTGCTTCCTGCCTTCACGCAACATCCATCTTCTTATCCCTTGCAGTTCTTAGTGGCTTTACACTCTGGAGATATAATTCACCCTCACCTTTCTTGCCCACTTTAGACCAAGAGCTTTCTTCTGTACATTCCGCCCCTTTTATCTCTCTTGACATTTAGGAGTTCTTATCCCTATCTCTCTTAAATCTATTTTTATCTGCTTTCTATGTCACTAGCTCCTTCCTTATCTCGCTGACTTTTTAGGGGTTCTTATTACTGTTTCTCTTAAATCTGTCTGTCTGTCTCTCTCTCTCTCTTCCTTTTATCCCGTTAGTTCTCTCTGTTTTCCTGGTGTAATGTGGTTGTCAAAGTGGCCTGAGTTTCGGTATGGTAGCAGGCTTACTTTATGTTAGTTAAGGCGTAACACTTACAGTACATGGTCACGTCTTTTCGTTGTCGTACTATCATTATGGGATATATGGCTCAAATACGAACGACGCAGTTTTAAAGTATTCTTACCTGTATGTCGTTCAAATGGTCACAAAACGCTATTCTATGCCAGTGTGTGTGTGTGTGTGTGTGTGTGTGTGTGTGTGTGTGTGTGTGTGTGTGAACAAGGTCAGTACGAAATAAAGCTAACCTGTTTTAGTGGGTGTGGGTTTCAGTCATTTTATTTATTTTCGTTGATGCATCTCACGCCCCTAAATTCAATTTAAACCTTCTCCTTCTCCCTTTCTCCCTATGCAACAAATTTGCGGCAGACTCCCTCTCAATTGGCTCCGGATTCCCCTCAACTAATCTCAATAGAGCTTTGATGGTGCACAGGGAAGGATCCAATAGCAGACGTGGGGAAATACGTTCCTATCTCTCCCCTTCCGTCCGTTCAACCCCCCTTCATCCTAACCAAGGCCTCACGCCACCCCCTTCCCCTTCCCTCACCCCTTCCTCACCCCTTTACCGCCACCCTCAACCAGCCTGCCTTCATCCATAATCAACAAGCCTCCGCCTACCTTCACCCACTCTCCTACACCCTTACTGCAACCATCCTTATCATCCAACTCAGACTAGTCACTTTTACCCACATTTATCAACCTGTGACTCCTCGTCTTTACTTCCATCCACCTCTAGCCCTTCATCATTTCTCACTCTCATCCACTTCATCTGGTTCTAATCCGTTATCCGCATCCACTTCTCTCTTCCTCGTCTCTTCTCCCCTTACCTCCTACTCCTAACCCTAGCTACCCTTACGCCCTCATCTCCCCTCTCCCACTTGTCCTCCTTCCATAGCAACTCTCCTCCTGTACCGAAGTTTCCTGTTACGTGTTCTCCTTTGGTTCTCCTTTGGCCTCGTTTGGGTGTGTGTGTATGCGTGTGTGTGTGTGTAAAATACTGCCCCCCCCCTCTCTCAAAGACGTAGTTAATCTCTAGGTTCAATATTCCGAGGCTCTACCCCTTCTCTCTCTTCCCTCTCTCACGATTACTGGGCACATTTACCAACCCTGGGGGATTCAGGAGTCACCGGAGTCATTCACAGTTAATGACCTCAGCTGTGAATAAAATGAATAAGTAATATTTTAACCTTTTCATTTGACAATACATTCCTCGGGTGTTTGGTGTATTATTTATTTATTTATTTATTCTTTTTTTTTAGTATTTGTGATTAATTTTGTTTTTTTATCTTATATTTCAATAATTTATGTATTCATTAATTTTATCTTCGTTATTATATTGAGTTTCTTTAATACTGTCATGTCTGTCGTTCTTCTCGCAAGTAGTCACGGATAATGATTGGTTTTCATTGTACTCGTTATGACTGATTTTCCATTTCATATTACTGTAGCGAGTCGACTCGGAGTCCTTACCGGTGCAGTACTTCCGTTTTGTTGATTTTTATATTTTTTAGTTTATCCTATGACACATTATTATGCTTTTTTCTCATTGTTGCGTAACTTCCTCTTCATTGATCATTCCACGTATTAGAAAGTAACTTTATTTATGTTACTTTATTTTATCCTTTATAGCATTGTGAAAATATAACTCATGTAGTTTTGAACTCAGTAACATTCAATAGCACAAGGCGTCAGTTTTTATGAGTTTTTCATTCATATATGCAGTAAAATAAATATTGTCCATTGTTCCATTCATAAAATTTGCGTAATGGCCTCAGCAGTCTTTCATATTATATAATTTTGGTTGACTCGTCTCGCTCATAACTCTATCGTTAACTGATCATACCGTTCATAGCTACATAAACTTTTTAATTTTTTGTTATTTGATAGAGTAATTAGTGAGGGACTTTATGTTAGTTCATCGTCTTCAGGAATGTGTACTGTATTTCTTAGCGTTCAGTGATCCTCTTTCAATAGTGACACAGTTAATGTTGGTTGTTATGTTTCGCAATTCTGTGTAAAATTCCATCGTGTATTAACCCTATGACCTCAGGTTGACTTTGTATATCTTCCACTCATAACAATCCGTAGTGAATTGATTCGTGTTAGTCCTTCCTATTCATAATTTTGTAGTATGCTTCAGTTTTATGTCTGTATTTTCTTTACACATAAGTTAATATAATCCGTGTTAGTCCTTCATAATAATGTGTAGTAAATCTCAGTTGTTGTTTTTCCTGACATATAAAGCAATACATAGTAACATAATTCGGGTTGGTGTCTTACCATTCATAATTTCGTGTAGTAACTTGAGCGTCCTACTGATCCTCCCATTCATAACGGCAGGCAGTAAATTCTCTGTTAGTGTCTCTCTCCCATTCAGTAAAGTTTGCAGCATAAACTGTGGATTTATGAGGTGAGTGTTGGCGGCAGTGCGGAGTGACGTCTTGTGTCCGTCATAATATACGGCGACACACGAGGCAGTTTGTCAAGTATTCTGAACTTGTTGGAACTCTTGTGTGATAAACTTTCCCGTTCTCTCTCCCGCTGCGCTCTCCTGCACCATGGTCATTCTCTCTCTCTCTCTCTCTCTCTCTCTCTCTCTCTCTCTCTCTCAAACTTTCACACAATCAACCCCCTTACCACCTCTCTCTTACCTTCTCTCACGCAACCTCCCTTCTCTCTCCTCTTCTTTCACACCCTCCACTCCCCCCCCCCCTCTCTCTCTCTCTCATCCAGTCTAAACTACCCCTCTTGCTCGTTTTCTCTCACACACCTACTCACTCAAAGTCTCTCTGTCTCTCTCTCCCAGATGAAAAATTTCTTCCCAGGATCGACGCAGCCAACCAACCATCAAGTAGTCCAGGGCTGGATTGAGGGGGTGGGGGAGGTGTGGGGAGGGAGTGAAGGAGGCAGCTGGAAGTGAGAGCTAGGAGGAGGAGGAGGAAAGACGACCCTGGTGGTGGTGGTAGTGGTGGCAGGCCTGCCTGCCTGCCTGCCTGCCTGCCTGCCTGCCTGCCACACTGCCTTCTTGACCTACATGATCAAGGGCCCAGGAAAAAAAAGAGGAAGGGGTGATGGAGACGGCTACGGAAGGAAGGGGAGAGACAAGAGGACGAAAAAAAAGAAGAGAGATGTGGGGATGGTAAAGGAAATGGTGAAAAAATTGGAGATGCTAAGATGAGGAAGCGAGGAAGACGAAACGAGTAGGGGGTGATAATGGGGACGAGAAAAAAGAAGGTATGGAAAAAGAGGGGGCAACTTTCTAATGGGTGAGGAAAGGGTCTAGAAATGTGTAACAAAAGGACGCAAGAGTAAAGGTGTAGGTTTTAAGTACATCTCCCTATTTATACAGTAAGTTAAAGGGACCATTTTTGTGATAATGTATTCTTATGCAAAAGTACTGTTGGTGTAGATTAGTACTTGGGCTGATATTCTTGATTTAAACTTTCTTAATGTGTATCTGTAGTGAAAGAGACAATTTAAATATGATCGCTCGGGAATGGGAGGGCGGGAGGAATGGAGAACTGGAAGGAGGTAGGGAGTGGATGTTGAGGTACTGTGGAGAGGGATAACTAGGAGAAACTATAAGTAGAGGGAAATGGAAGAAAAAAGCGAGTGTAGCAAGGAGTAAGACGTGGGAAGGAAGAAGGAGGGAGAAGAAGCGATGAATACCTGATTTTTTGGTCAAGAGGGAAAGTGGAGTAGAGAGAAGTGGGTGAATACCGAAGAGTGAAAAGTGGAGAGAAAGAGGACTGTAGAGAGGGAAGGAGAAGAGCACTGAAGAAGAGGAGTGAATAGGGGTTGAGAATGAAGGGCGGGGTGGTACTGAAGTTAGATAAATGAGGCAGGGGATGAGGGAGAGGTAGAGGTACATAGTGGAGATGGGTTAAGGAATAAGAGAACACGAGAAGTGGAAAGAAAGAGGGGGGAGATGGAGAACCAGTGGAGATATGGGGAAAACTGGAGGGGATAAGGAGGTGGGGCGGGAGAGTGGGGAGGATGGGAAGTGGTTGAGACAGGGAAGGGCAATAGAGATAGGGATGAAATGGAGGGGCGGAATAGGAGATATGGAGTTGGGGGGAGTTAAGGAGGGAGGGGATGTGGTCGAAAACAGGGATGGGGGAGATGGAGAGGCATGGGTGAGGAGGGCAGGGAGGGTCGTTGAAGGCAGCTGGTTGTGGGGTCCAGCTGAGTTTGATGGTATGGAAGGCTATCTAGAGGCGGCGGGGAGAAGCCCATACTGCCGGAACATATCATTAGTTGTGAACGCTGCCCAGTTTACCAAGCCCAGTCCATGACAAGCGGCCCTGAGCTTCACATAGATAAGCGTTACAAACTTTATATAGCCTGGGCGAAGAGGGGGGACTATGGCAGGACTACTGGAGGCCAGCATTAGCAGGACGTGTGTGGATTATTTTTGTGTGCGTGTGTGTGGTTGTACGTGTTTTTGTGTGGGCGAATTATTTTCTTGTTCAGAAAATCAAAAGGACATAGTATATTTGTTTACCTGCAGCGCAAAGGCAACTCCCCCCTTCCCCACCACCACCAGTTCATCACATAATTCTCTCTTTAACATTGCAAAAGTTCCACGGTACCTGTCTACAAGTAAAATTTACAGATATGAGGCCTTTATCACTATATTATATATTTTATACCCGTCATTAGGTGTTGAAGGCAATAAATCTTATTTTCTCTTTCGGTATTTTAAGAATCTGGGCCAGCTTGTTGACCTCACACAGAGGTCCTTCCTTTGTTTTGCTCTCCAGAAATAAAAGAAAGAGTTAAATAAAGTGACAAAATAAAACAAATTAGAGTAAAACTAACCTGGAACTAAACCTTATAGTTACAGTGTATATAAAACAAAGACTTATATTATGTTCTCCAGAGTATAAGTCTATATTTTTTAGATTCTAGAAATTTAGGAAAAAAAAGTGAGATCACCATCTTTACTTTACCCTGTCAATATTTGTTCAGGAGTAGATCCTTTTAGACATTTTAGACATTTTAAGAGAAGGATTTATGCTCTCTCTCTCTCTCTCTCTCTCTCTCTCTCTCTCTCTCTCTCTCTCTCTCTCTCTCTCCTCTCTCTCTCTCTCTCTCTCTCTCTCTCTCTCTCTCTCTCTCTCTCTCTCTCTCTCTCTCTCTCTCTCTCTCTCTCTCTCTCTCTCTCTCTCTCTCTCTCTCTCTCTCTCTCTCTCTCTCTCTCTCTCTCTCTCTCTCTCTCTCTCTCTCTCTCTCTCTCTCTCTCTCTCTCTCTCTCTCTCTCTCTCTCTCTCTCTCTCCTCTCTCTCTCTCTCTCTCTCTCTCTCTCTCTCCTCTCTCTCTCTCTCTCTCTCTCTCTCTCTCTCTCTCTCTCTCTCTCTCTCTCTCTCTCTCTCTCTCTCTCTCTCTCTCTCTCTCTCTCTCTCTCTCTCTCTCTCTCTCTCTCTCTCTCTCTCTTCTCTCTCTCTCTCTCTTCTCTCTCTCTCTCTCTCTCTCTCTCTCTCTCTCTCTCTCTCTCTCTCTCTCTTCTCTCTCTCTCTCTCTCCTCTCTCTCTCTCTCTCTCTCTCTCTCTCTCTCTCTCTCTCTCTCTCTCTCTCTCTCTCTCTCTCTCTCTCTCTCTCTCTCTCTCTCTCTCTCTCTCTCTCTCTCTCTCTCTCTCTCTCTCTCTCTCTCTCCAAAGACATCCTTGTCCTCCCTCTGGTGATCTCATAGGGCTCTCGCGTATTTTTGGCTCTGCCATCGAGGGTCAGCCACTATGCCCCAAAAGGTTCCATAATAACCTTGGTCACGGTGAAGCCACAAGGGACATCATCCTTCTTTTGTGGGAGGGTGGATGAGTTAATGATCTGGTGAGGGCACCTTGATTAAGGCACTGGCAACACACACAATTATTATATTTACTCAGGGGGGAACCATCAACTCGGAAGAGGAAGGGAGGGAGGGGAATGGAAGGCTTGGGAGGTTAGGTATTGTAAACGAGAGAGAGAGAGAGAGAGAGAGAGAGAGAGTGTGTGTGTTTTTTTCCCCCTGGGACGGCACTTGTATTTTTCTATACCTGTCTGTATGCTTATCTGTTTGTCTATTTTTCCATCGTGTTGTTTCTTCTTCCTCTCTCTTTCTCTCCCTCTCTCCAATATGACCCGAGATATCAAAATCCTCATCAATTTTGTTTTGTAATATTTTTTCTCTCATTGTACTTGAACACCATGATCATGCACCGCGTTCATTAGTCGGTCGTTTAGTATGTGGAATTATCTACCTTCAGACAAGTATTTGAAATAAGGTCATACACATAAGGTTACACAGCTCAAATTTTTCATTTGTATTTTCGTTATCTAAGTATTATTTGATTTTAATAAGAGGCTACTTGTCATTTACCAGTATGTATCCCCACAGATTAAACAAATAATAAAAAGTGTTTTTGAATCTTTAAAATCTAGACTAATTACAAAATGTTATTGGTAAAAATAATAGTGAAAGTAATGTTTAATGCAAAAGTATAATAATAATAATAATAATAATAATAATAATAATAATAATAATAATAATAATAATAATAATAATTGACAGATACAGTAAATACCACTCGAGGTATTCCTTGCATGATGATCACTCGAACACAGAGGGTAGATTTGGATTCAGAATCAGGAAGGGCAAGAACAGAAAGTGAACTAGAGTCAGCGAAAGTAAGGGTAAACACGGAATCAGAATCAGCGAAGGCAGGGGGAAACACGGTATCATAATCAGTCAGTTCAAAAAGGTATAAAAGAGAATAATTTAGTCTAGGATAAAGATCGAAGAGTGTGTAGATGAATTACAAAACTAATTGTTTCTTCTCTTATCATGATTCGTAGATATATACACAAAGCAATAAATAGTGGAAAGGTTATCTGCTGAGAGATGGATCCGTGATAAAGGTACATTGCAGTCACTTCTGATGAATCAGCCGATGGTAATATAGATTACCTGCTGATAGATTGGACAGATATATATTCACCAAAACTAACGAGTGTGCTTAAGGAAAAATAATCTCACAGAGACTAAAACGTAATAAACGCATCGACAGGAATCCATTAAAAGCAATGAGAGAACCGCAGATAAGAATCTAGGACCGATTGCATGCTACGAAAAAGTAAAAATGTTTTGGATTGGTTTCATTTGCAGGAGTGAATAACGTTGTATCTGCCACGCCGTAAGTCCGCCCGGCCGTTATCTTAAGGTTTCCAGACAAACTCTTTATTTTCTCTAAGCCCGGGCTATTTTCAGCCGTGTGGCCAAGGAACATAGAAGTGATTGTTATCTCTTTTTCAGGAGTGGGGGACGAGTTTTTGGTAAAGGCTATACGCTTGAAGAATAGCGAGTTTAATTGGTAATTTTTGGATTTGTCCCTCGCGTTTATTTGCATTGATTTGGATTGGTGTCGGGCGGCGGGCGGGGGGAGTGCGTGTTAGGGACCTCCAACGACACTGATGCAGCGTCATTAACGTCGGCCCAGACGGGATTTACGGCGATCATTTTAGTCCGTTCCTTTGTAATGAGTCTGTTTATTCTCTGTCTGCTCCACCAGTCTCGCGTCTCTTCTGCACTTACCTCTAATTTATTTACAATTTCTGGTGCGTTCACTCCCACGTGGAATTTGTAACGCTATTTTAACTCGGCGTCTATAACTTATATTCATCAGTCAATAATACTAATCGCTTGACTAGAGAAAATAGTCTTTAAACATCTTCCTCCTAACCACTTCCGCCGCTCAGGGTCAGCTTACGAGGGATTAAATGGCCAATATCAGTTCCAGCAGTAATGTGAGAACAGAATAGAGCAAAGTTTCTTGGAACCTTTTACGTCCCATGATGATAATACTATTACTGGAAGGCTTTATTTCATACTGCACACTACAGTAAATAAGGGGAACATTTACACTCAGTTAGGTTAGGTTTGTGGTTACGTTGGTACCCCGTGATCCCTGTTGCTTATAACGTAATTTCCTTCATAAAAACATGGATACAGACATTTATAAGTGGCGACATTATTGCCTCGCCTTTCGCTCATTATTTTACCTTTTGTTTTATTTTCTCGTTTGATGAAAGTTGACGCAAATGTTTATATTTCAGCAGATAATGTTATACCAGTGAGTCCTCATAACGTTAGTAGAGATGATTAGGGCGTAAATCCTCAGTTTTAGGAGAGATTAACGATTATCTGGTTGAAGTACTTGTTGGTGATATATGCCGTTTTTACACTTCATTAAAATACCCAAAAACATTAAAAGGCATTGTCGTAGTATTATTTTCTTAAAGGGGGCTTCAATAACTAAAACCTTATCTTTCTCTGCTAGTTGTTACAGTATTAGTAACGGAAGTAGTTGTAGTCGTAGTAACATAAGAAAATACTGTATGTGGTCTTGTTACACACAGTAAGCTGTACAGTATAGGGGAGTAGATAATACCGGACTGTTTAATGCATCTTGAGTTTCCGCATAAACTTTTCTTAATGTGTGGAGGAATGTTTACTAACCCAAACACGGCGAGTCATACAGACTGTTTGACTGATATATGGTAATCCACTTCCTCACTCTACTGTCAGTTACTACTCGATGGCTACACAATCACAGGTAACTTCGTTCAGTTAATTTCGTTGTAATGCAGTAAATGATGCTTCCATATTTTTTAATCGTTACGTGTCTTCTTGTTGTTTCTATAATCCTTCTATTGCTTTAGGGGGAAGTGTGAGAGCGTGTCGGGGGGTAATTGCTGGGCCCAGGCAGTGAAGTGGTCACTCATTTCCTTGACCCCGTAAAGGTCACCAAAGAAAGGTGATAAATGGTGGAAAATATTTAAGAAAAATGACCAAAATTTGTTCCTACGTTGTGTCAGGCGGGCGGGCGGAGCGGGGCGGACTGTACTGACCAAGTAAATATGTCTTTCAGTGAGTTAATCAGTCAGTCAGGATTTATTTTCATAAAGCTGGCTGGCTCAGCTGAAAAGTTGTGTTGACTCCTGTGGTTTGTTACTTGTCCGATAACATCAGCTGTGAATTGATGTAAATAATAGGTTGGAGGGAAAGTTGGGTTTATAAGTATTTCTTTTATGTGAATTACCCGTCATTTTGCATGCTAATATTATCCCATTTTCGTGTACACTTTATCTTGAAATAAAAAATATAAATGCATGTAAACGTGTGTGTGTGTGTGTGTGTTGGCTCCAATACATCACCGGACGGTTAAAGGAAAGGAGATGTAAAAACTGGTTCAACGCTCACCGGCAGCTCCAGAAGGTAAGCTATTAATTTACTCCGTGTACGTTCGTATGTCCGGGTTGATTTTACCTCTTGCACCTTCCTTGCGTTGTGGGTTCAAGCGAGTGATGGAACATTATTGCGGTGTGTGAGGGATCCATTATCGTCTGTGGGTTTTGTGTCTGTGGGTGGACTGTTATTTACAAGGGGGGTTAAGTGGGTTTCCCACAGGATGGTATGATGTGTCTAGTGCAGTAGCCTGATGTCAGCGTTAAGGTGCTTGTATGCAACTTCTTGTTGTCACCTACTGCCGCTGGCTAGCCCTTTGGTGAAAAGGGGAGCAGAGTGCGTAAGACTTCCGCTGCCAGTACACAACCTCTCTACCATCAAGACTCCTGCTGTGCCTCCTGCCTTCGGGCTCGGCAACCCCCGGGTACTGGGTGTCTTGCGACGCCTTGCCAGACCAGCAGGGGATCTCGGAGCAGCAGTGGGCCCCAGAGGTACGGCGTGCAGGCCCACTGGCGTGTGGACACGCCCTGGCGCCTACCAACCACTGCGCGTCACCAACGAAAATAACAACCTTGAAATTGTCCCGCACTTCACATACATCGACAGCGTTTTGGAACTCAGCTGCAGTATCGACGACGATATCCAAAGAAGCTTGCAAAAGATCTTGTGGCTAACATGGAAAGACAAAGTGCCTCACACCGAAAAACTCGAACAAGCCAACACAGTCAACATAGATGTCATATCTTCTGTATGCTTGACAGCCGTCTGCCTCGCCAGATGCTATTCCGGCAACTCGATCTGCCGGCGTCCCACGCAAACGCTACAAAGACCACATACAAAATAATCTAAAAAAATGTAACGTCAGATCCACCGGCCAAGAGATTAATGCTGCGCAACGCAGTAACTAGCGATCGTTGTGTCAGACGGGCGTCCGACACTTTGAGGATCAGTGGGCCATACTCCGTCAGGAAAATCGGCGGAGAAAACACCAATTTGTTGCTGCAAAAGATGTTCCCAGAGTCCCAGTCCTCACATGTCAGCATTGTGGCAGGATGTATACATCTCGCATAGGATTCCACAGCCACCTGAAGTGGTACGAACGCCAACAACAACGTCGACAACATTCAACAATCATCATCATCTACTGGGAGCATCGTCGTCATCAACCCCGAAGGACAGCCTTAGGCAAGTAAGTAAGCACTTACCAGTGTCTGTGGGTGGGCTGTCTGTGGGCAGATTGTTGTATGCGACCTTGTTGATTTTGTGTCTGCTTTAATTTTTGTTTTTGACTGCTTATTAGTTCTGTTTCTGCGAGGTTTAAAATCAAGTACTATCATGATTTAGTTTTTGTGAGTGTATTATTATATACTACTGTCTGTTGATTTGATTCTGTAAGAGGAACATCATCTTGTGTATCAGTGTATTTGTCTCTTGTATCTGGGTGTGTGAAAACGTTAAATTGTTTACTCTATTTTAACATCTTTGAGGAGGAAAGGATTGATCCATCGTCCTCAAGGGGTTAACTCTCCGTCTTAGATATTCTAGAGTGACTCCCGATTTACATTTATAAAGGTCCTTGTGTTAATTAATTCATAAATCATAACACAATAAATAATGAATAATAATTTACTCCTAGATGTTTAAATGTTTGTGTTTAATTTTGTTGTAAGATGTTAATATTACCTTTATAATTGGAATTCTTTGCTGTAAGGGACTAATGAACAGTATTTGAAGACCTATGACGTCATTTATTGTTTGTATTAAAGCTGAACGATGACAGACATTAACGTAATCCTCGTTTTCTAAGACAATGTAACACAGATTTCATTTCACTGTATCTATTATATTTATTCATAGTATGGATGCCCATATAACTATACATATACATAAACAACCCGGGTATCTAAATTTAGCTCCACTTCCCCCATCAGTATTGTTAACGTATATTATGACAATGTAACATTCATTATTTTGAAGGACATAATTTTCAAACATTCTTAAATAACAATCCTTCTTAGTAATACTTTTATACTTTGAAGTAAACTTTTCTACGACCTTGGAGATGGGTTCATAATGTTTAGTTTTCTATAAATGTGCCCTTTATAAACACACACACACACACACACACACACACACACACACACACACACACACACACACACACACACACACACACACACACACACACACACACACACGATGTCCCCGTTAAGTAATAAATTGTAATAAATTCAAAACACAAACACAGTAAAAATTAAACGAAGAAACTAATAAAACAACAACAGATCAGTACCACACAGAGTCACCAGGACAGACAGACATCATTTTATAGACTGGTGTTGATTCTCACTACTTCATAAGAGGCCAACCATTTCGTTATAACACTTCGAATATTCTTTTAAAATTTATTCACCCTATAGTGTTTCCACCCCTCCCTTTCTCTCCCCTATAGTCCACAATTTTTTTTCCTCTGCTTGGCTTAATACTCCGAACTTTACTACGTATCTCTAAGAAATGGACACGAGGAGCCATAAAATCTGAGTTATTTTTAGCGAGTTAACGCGCTGGGGAAGGCTCTACCGCCCCTGAAAAAAAGCTCTTACAATAAGAACTGAAGTGAGTTATCTTGACGGTAATGGATCCAACACACACACACACACACACACACACACACACACACACACACACACACACACACACACACACACATACAGGCGCGCACGCGCGCTCGATGGGGAGGGAGAAGGAGGAAGTGAAGGTGAGAAAGAGTAGGAGTAGGAGGTGGAAGTGAAGGGAGTGGAGCAGGAGGAAGTGGAAGACACATAGTAGGAGCAAGGGAGGAAATGGAGGAAGAGAAGGAAAAGAGCCAGGAGGAAGAAGTGGAGGCGGAATTGGAGGATAAGATAGAGCGGGTAGAGGAAGAGAAGAAGGAGATTGACAAAAGCCGAAGGGAGAAAGGGTAAGAATACAGGCAATGGCAGAAGATTCGAAGAGAAAAATAGAAAGAACAGTGGAAAAGGAGGACTTGATATACTTTTTAAGGCAGACGAAATATATCAAACTAAAGAAGAAAATTATTAAAGTAGATTATATACATATAATTAAATGAAGAAATATATTTATAACAGCTAAGTGAGATAAAGTACTCTGGCAATCCCTTGAGTACAATGAATAAGTCTATTGATTAAGATATATTAACCCCTTGAGACCAGTGATTATATCCCTTAAGTACAACGACTTAACCATTTGATAACACGGCCATATTCCCTGAGGTACTCGAGGGTTACGCCATCACACTCGAGAAATATTACAGTTAATCTTGGTTCATCATGATAAATTAAACGTATATAAATATTACTAATTATTCGTCCAGAAAATTCCCTCCATAAAGTATTTTAATTTGTCTGATATTTAAAACTATTTTTTTTTAATTAGACATTTAAATGAAACCCATTTTTTTAAGTGACTCGCCTGGGAATATGTATATTCACACGTTATGTAAATTCCATATTGACAGATCTATTATACAAAGGGAAACATTTTTCTCTTTTAATGATGAATAAGTCATCGAGGCTGTACTCCCAAAACACTCAAATCCTCGTTGAAAATAATATGAGTGGTGAGGGAACGTCACTCTGTATCTGGCACCGAGCGTCCCATGTTTACTGCCATGAGATTGATAGGAATTCTGTAAAATGAAAAATTTGCTTTAGCCGCATCAAAATAGGGAGGGTACGACTGCGTGTAGCTGTTAAGAGACCTAGTTTTTTATAGGGAGAGATATAGACATATTCGAACAGTAATGGAAAGATATATTTTGTTTCTAGTTTTATACATAAAATTTGTATTATATTTAGCTGTATCTGTCATTTCTGTGAACACCACCGCTAACTGACTGACTCTCTCACTGGCAGAGTACGTTGCCTCGGGCTGTATAGTGACGACCAGTTTATTGACAAGCACGGACGAACGACTAAACTACCAGGTAACCAACTTAGAGAATAGAAGCATATAGAGAAACACACATATATATATATATATATATATATATATATATATATATATATATATATATATATATATATATATATATATATATATATATATATATATATATATATATATATATATATATATATATATATATATATATATATATATATATATATATATATATATATATATATATATATATATATATATAAACACATGATTAGGATGTAAATGTAGCGTATTATTGACCATTTAATGTACATATAATAAACTGTATCTCTACAAAGAGTTTCACGAGTACTGACGAAGAGTATTGTTATTCTATCGTCTCTCCAGGACAGTGAATGGTGGTGTTCACAACGGAGGTGAATAAATAATGTGCATCTATCTCCATAACGCACACGCTATAACAACACTCCACAAGCCACTACTCTTGGCCTCTCCTTGATGACAGACTACTGGGATGATTTACGAACTTCGACTGGCGATAAAAGTCTTGATGACATGAGGCTGTTAGAAGCGTGGCCGAAGTAATGTTCCTCTAAGTAAGGTAAGGCGTTGATGTTGTTGTTATAAGCTTGGGTTATTATTGGAGTGTGAGGAATAGTTTGATGTAGAGGAGGGGTGAAGTTGTGTTTTAATGCATTATGTTGTAGTAGGAGAGGTATTAGTTGTTGGAGTTGGTTGTGGTGGTAGTATTATCTGAGGTGGTAGTTACTTGTAGCTGTGGTGATAATAGAAGTAGTAGTAGTAGTAGATGAGGTACTAGATGTAATATTACGTACTTAAGTAACCTACGCTGACTCCAGGTAGACAACTATACGAAGTCGACAAATCTAATTGGAATCAAATCCAATTTAATTCGAACTGATTATAACGTTGTGAAAGCGCCTTCCATACAGGTGATTACAGGGCATTAAAAGAGGAGTTATTTCGTGAGTGTTTCAGTCTGAGGAAGTTTTACCCACAGGGCGAAGCGTAAGAAGCATTATCATGATTAAAAGCAACTTGACCTTGTGTCTTGTCACTGCAAAATCCTGTCACGTTCGTTTTGCAGAAGAAAATCTCGCCAAAGATAAACTAACTTTTCTTAATTTTATTTACGCCAACCTAAACTAATCTTGGCTAACTTACTGTAGATTAACTCTTTTATGTAATTCAGCGTTTTGGACAAAGGTATTAAAGGAAAAATGAGATGGTGTGATTTAATTCCACTGTACTTTATATCGATAATGTGATTCCTCTCGCAGAAAACTGGATACTTTGATACTTTCTTGTGATTTCCTACTGGGCTTCCTCGCTCGTACAGTACATCTAATATTTAGGAATCACTTTACTATGTTCTTCGCAGAGTGAGAGAAACTTCCTCATCTGCCATTACCCTGACTATGCACTGTGTTCTGACCGAGTAAAAATTTCAACAAGATTTCTACGTTTAAGTTTAGCGCTTCATCACCGGCGTTGAACTTTTCATTTATAAGTCTTTTTGTGAACATATACGAGATCTGGGATACAGTTCATAATTACCTGATGAAAGAGTTAATAGATGTAACTTGGCAGTCCTGGTGAACTGAGAGACAGCTTTGTGTTCAAGCTCTTTTGCTTCTTGAACTGAAGACTCAATTTTTTTTAACGCCTCAACTTGTTTCGTACTGATTAACAATGCATTTTGGTCTTTGATTACCGATAGTAAATTGCAATGCAGAATGAAACACAGAAAAACTAAAATGAAAGACCATAGGCACCAGCGAGGTCATTGTGGGGAATTTTGGGACTTCTAGGCAGTCTTTGCGAAGTGAGTAGCTCTCAGAGTTTGGGAAACAATATTATTATTATCGTATACAAACAACGACTCGTGTCCTTAACCTGTTGAAACGAGTAAATCAGGTGTGTGTGTGTGTGTGTGTGTGTGTGTGTGTGTGTGTGTGTGTGTGTGTGTGTGTGTGTGTGTGTGTGTGTGTGTGTGTGTGTGTGTGTGTGTGTGTGTGTGTGTGTGTGTGTGATAATACTAATACTAATGTTAATGACCATGATGCAATTATTATTGAAATGAAAATGAAAAATTGATATAATAATAATAATAATAATAATAATAATAATAATAATAATAATAATAATAATAATAGCAAAACCAACCATATTAACTACAACACACCACTGACATCATTTCCCTCCCTCACTGTACGAAATGAGTATAACAATAATCACAGTTTTAAGAAAGATGTCCAGGGAAATATTGCGTGGCACCAAATCTTTTTCCTATAAGCTTCTCTTCCTGGCTGGTGGATCCTAAAGAATTTGGCGAGTGGCAGAGAAGATACTGGTTAAATTAAACTGTCAAAACTTCCCTTCCCATGCTACGAGTATTGCTTCGTCCGCTGCTTCTTGAGAGAGAGAAAACACGAACATAATGTAACGAGAGAGAGAGAGAGAGAGAGAGAGAGAGAGAGAGAGAGAGAGAGAGCTATCGGGGAAGGAAAAGGGAATACGGGGAGGAAGGAGATGTGAAAGGGTGGTTAGATAGAAAAGTGGAGCGAGAAGAAGAGGAGAAACAGAAAGACAGTGAGAGTTAGAAGGCAATGAGAAGATAGGGAGAAAATAGGTAGAAGGAGAAGAAAAGGGATAGTAAAGGTGAAGCGAAAATAAATCATGATTTATAGACAAAAAAAAAAAAGACAAATATTCAAAGTTAGTAAAGTTTGCTAAAGACGAATAAAGGATGTAATTGAGATGAAAGTAAGTGGAAATACACAAAGAAAAAAAACAGACTTAAAGCTTAAAACAAAGACTGAGAATGAGCATAAACGGAGAACGATCGGGATATGGATATATTAGAGAATGAAAAAATAAAATACAAAGGAATAAGGAAAACGAGAATTAAAAATAGGGACACTTTTTATTGCAATATTTTGGTGGTGGTTTGCTAAGTACTGTGACTGTCAATGGATAATTAAGAAAATGACGGGTAATCTCCCTTCTAGCACTTAACTTAAAAAAAAAAACCTACCTTAATGACCAGCTCTCTGCAAAGTTGTCTGACGAGGAAATGGACTCCGCCAGAGAAGACAAAGACCTCATAAATTATGGAATCCCTTTGAGGGAACATACTTTCTGAAGGCAGGAAAATTATGACGTATTAGAACAAACGCCTCACGTGTCTCAGATAAAAGGCTTTTAGTTACCAGTGGACTGGAAGACCGAGTGTTCATGCAAACGCGCGGGCCATTAGCATACCCGAGTAGATGGCGTCGGTGACCTGAAGGGTGAGGAGCTGACTGTGTGTATGTGTACTGCCACCTAACGATGCTAATAGTGTTAAGAGCTGAAACACTAATGATAACGACTGTTTAATACACAAGTAATAACGGTGTCAGTAACCTTTAACCTTTTAGTGTAACGACAAAAGAATACAAAGGACAAACAACATAACAAACAACATGACAGTAATACCTCATGATTGATCTTAGTTCTAGCATGTGTCTTTGTTATCATGTGTACTGTACTCTGATATACAGTTTAAGCATGACTTTTTTTTATTTTCCATGTGTACTTCTGGTAGTTTTCTTCGTATGTACGTCTGAAATTTTTTGTTTAATGTGTGTTTCTGAGGTAAAATTTTCGTGTGTAAAACTAATTAAATAATTTTGTGTGCACAAGTGATTTAATTTTTGTGTATACATCGGATTTTGATTTGACACGTGTTCATGGGATTATTCATGTTTACATTTAATGGTTTTGTTCGTCGTCCAAGTGTCTCTCTCTCCTCCTCGTCACTGCTCGTAGTTTTACCATTTTGTGGTCTTGTAACCTTTCTCTTTTTGACCATTTATCACAGCAGACTGTAACTGTTATTAAGTGTTCACGCTCAAAGGTGTGTTTGTGCTCGCTGGCCTGAGCTTGTGTCACTGTTCGTGTGCAGTGAAACGGCACCATTAAAATTTTCAAACGTACATAAAGTTTCATTTCATATGTAAATTAGCTTCTATTATTTGCCTTGCCAAAAGTGGAAGCTCCGGCTAAAATGTTCGGTTTTCGTGTGTGTGTATACATGCATACATGTTTATGTGATATAAACCTGTGTGTACTGTATGTTCATATACTGTATATAATGTCTGTGTACGTGCATATAATTATATAAGCATGTACAGTATATATGCATGTAGGTATGGCTATCGTCAGAGTATTTCTGTAGTCAATAATCTAATTTCAGTAGATCTTGGCACACATGCAGGGGGGGGGGACGCTGGTGTACTGTAATTTAAGGTGTGGTATCAATTAAGTCAAACTGAGGTCAAACTGATATCACGGAGAGTTTTCTGAGTGAGGCTCTTGCTGCCTTTGTCACTTCATGATAACTGCATGCCAGTCATTGTTATCATGCCGCCCCATCCAGGTGTGTGAGAGAGAGAGAGAGACAGAGACAGAGACAGAGAGAGAGAGAGAGAGAGAGAGAGAGAGAGATATAATAAATTGAAAGGGTAAGATATTTACTCGTATGTACAGGGAAGGAAGTAACATACAGTGTGACATATTCATAAACATAGACAATGGCAGAGAAAGACAGTAATCCTCAGAGAGACAAATAACGTGAGACAATGAGACAGACAGACTAACAGATAGACAAACAGACAGAGAGGTCACGAGGTTGCAGGAGGTGAGGGTTAGGTGACCTGGCCTCATAATAACACAACTCTGGCCTGTTGACAAGACGCCTCCAGCACCAGGCCAGCGCCAACATTATCATTTAAAACACCACCCATTTTCCCATGTTGCGCCATGTATTTTTGAATGCAGAGAAATTCTTATTTTTTTCCGGTAAGTATCGCTTGTATTTTTCTGCATAATAATCATTTCTGGCGTTTTTTACCCTCCCTAGTATTTGCATATCAGATTGAGCCCCGCTTTGAGGAGCCGGAACGCAGGAAAACTTCGGGGGAAATGTGAACGTAAAACTGACTCGTTCTTATCGCTGTCAGGTTCATGCGTTGGTTTAATCTATGTAGTGATGTGTTTAATAGTGATATTGATGATAATGATAGTAACATTACTACAACTACGTAAATATTTGTTAAACTCCAGCATTATCTTGATGGTAGACAGTGGTTATGGGCTTTAGGAACGCGCGTTTGTGTGTGTGTGTGCGTGTGTGTGTGTGTAAAGATGACGTTTATACAGTAATGGCTTCGTTGGCATAACATTCAGTGGTATCCCAACTTTAAACCCCTGAATTTAATCACTTATAAAAACACAAATTCAAGTATATATGTCAGATGAATGTGTTGGCTATAATCCTTCAAGACAGTTGAATGTGTGTAAGTTCAGGGGTTTAAAATCTTCTTGGCACCGATTCTTTGGCTCCTGTACACACTATAAATGTCTTCTTCACACACATCACATACAAGATCCAAAAATCATGGTCGTGTTTTAACCCTGAACTCAAGATACGAGTTCTGATGAACATTTTCCCCCTTCATAGTATCAACAACGGATTAAGGTTACCAGGAAACACAACACATCTCCCGTCACGTCACAACAAAGTCCAAGTGGCCATAACTACACGATAATGATAGAAAACACTGATTACCGAACGAGGTAGAGACCTTGTTGTGATTGTATATATTTCGAAAATGTTTTTATAGAATCCATGGCCATTTGTTTGAGTTACTGATTTTAAAGTTCACAGACACACAGACAGACACAGACCTTTGCCTTCCTTTTAACCCCAACACACACACACACACACACACACACACACACACACACACAAACGAGGTCACGAAAGGAAAGAAGTGAGGTCATCTTCCCTCTTCTTTTATGATCACAGGGTTATGAATGCATTGTAGTAAGCAAGAATATATGTTCTCGCATGTGCACTTCTGTTTGTAGGTATGCATCTAATTATGTACTAAGCATACCTAATTAGAATATGCTGTAGGCTACTTTACGATTCTATTACTTTTCACACGATACTTTGTCATGTGATCTTCCCTTAAGTTAAGTGAGAGCTAAATTGAATATACATTTACTTTAAAACTAGCAAAAAACATTTAATTTATTTCACTTCAGTAAAGCCTTTCACACCCGTAGGGTTGAGTCGAGAACAGTTATTATTGCCTGGTTCTTTTTTCAATAGGAACACTGTGAAGGTCGACATGGCAAAGGTCAGAATTACAGATTAAAGTCATAACCGCTTCACATAATCTCCCAGAGCTTAGTATTGTATGTTAAGTATTTAGGAGTTTTATATAGCCTTGAAGGAAAAGTCTCACACCCATACACTCACACGTCCAAACAAACACAAGCATACACACCCGCATGCACTCACAAACATGTTTACATATAACGATAACTCCAGCAAACTCATTGCCAAATCAGATTTTATTCACGCTAACATTTCAGTAATAACATGCTTAGTTAGTCCTTGTATAACTAACCTGAAACACCGCCTATGTGACACCGGACGCTATTGTAGTTATGGGGAAAAAATACGCGAATGAAATGTCATCCAGCGTTGAAAATACACTCATAGTATGCCCCCCCAACACACACACACACACACACACACACACACACACAAAGAAAGGCATGACAGGCAAATCTCCATAACACAATATCATAATTGTATAACACAGAATAAAAATTTCGAGATAAAAAGTTAATTTTACTGGTAATGTCCACATAACAGCAGGACACACCGGCGGGCAGCATGACACAGTGCGACACTGAACACAACAATGGGGAAATAGTAATAAAGTGAACTGCAGACTGGCAGGATTTACTAGAGTGTCACGTCTGCCTGATACTGTTATTGCCACACGCAGCAAGGTGGGGAGGCAAGGGGTAACACGCTTTATGGACCGGCATTGTGTATATGTATTACACACACACACACACACACACACACACTATATATAAAAGGTGTGTGTGTGTGTGTTCGTTATCTTCCTGAATTATCACTATATAGACACGTAACTCCTATACACATCAGTCTTTTGTACATCATTTATTACTCATAAATATCACACCTGTTATTCACGTGGAAGTGTTACTCCAACAAGTCCCTGAAAAAAAGAACACATAATATGAAACCTTTATTTTCTTTTTGTATTCTACCTTCAACCATTAACTTTCTCAAATACATAATAACATTCGTATCTACATTAATATCTAATTTTTGGTTCCGCGGGAGTGATGATCCAATTTTCATCACGTCACTGTTCTTGTCAATTTTTTTTTATAAGTGTTGTTGATGATCTCACTGACAAACACAAGCTAATGGTATACCGGTTTAGTGTTCACTCGTGTGTGTGTGTGTGTGTGTGTGTGTGTGTGTGTGTGTGTGTGTGTGTGTCTGTGTGTGTCTGTGTGTGTTTACTCTGAAAGATACCCAGTTAGTGTTAAATGTTTGTGTTCTCACGTATATGCACAGCAGAGAGAAAACAAACCACAACTTTAAACTGTACCTTACCTAGTTGCCAACCTTCCTCTTCCTACACTCATTCTATTCCTACCCACCAATTCTGACAGCACTCCCCAATTTACTCTCTTTCCCTTTACTCGCTTCATCTCTTAATCTCGTCTCACTTCTGGCCACCACATCCATAATAAAATTCTCCCAACACTCGGTCTCTTTTGCTCCCCAAATATACCTTTTACATTCCCCGCACCCACTCTACATGTAAATTTGGCCGGCCTCTGTTGCTGTCTGCTCGCATTCTTTCACCTACAACACAAAGGCTGCAGGACCCAGCCTAAAACTCTCTCCCTGACCCAACACGGACTCCGGAAATGGCTGTTGAATATATTTCTATGTTGTCCTTTTGGTGTGTGTATATTTTTAACCCCAACTTGACGCATGAAGCTCTTGGGGTTATTCCAGTGGTTGAGGGTTGACTGTAAGATAATGTGTCTGTATAACTCAACGGTGACAGGTTGACGTTTTGCATCCAGTTTAAGTTCTTGGCGAATATGTAAGAGCAATTGCCTTAGAAAACCGAAATAAGTGGTAGCAAATGTCAGTGATGATGACCGAAATTAGCTACAAACGTGTTATTGGTGATCCTGTGATTGGAGAGGATTGCAAATATGTTATTTTAACCAACTCAGACAATACCTTGTGCGACTGGCTGGTATTTCATCTACTATTTACAGTGCTGAAGAGAAAACGAAACTCCATAAATGTCTGGTTTCTCCACAAAAAGGGGGTTAAATAATAGCACTCGGGGGGGTTAAGGATATTCTCTATTTTACGAACAAGGTGTATTATAATATCTCTGATAACAATTACACTCTTAATGGATCAAATTCTTATATGAAAGATGATCAAGAAGTGGGGGGCCTAAGTGTGTGAGCGAGAAATATCCACCAGTCACGTCAAATAGTCGCGTATTGGTTAACTAAACGCACCCAACAACCTTCATCCTGCAAGACTTCGCTGGATCTGAATTGCAATTACTCGCCTGTGTTTGATGATTTCACTTAACAGTAAAACCTTTGATTAATCAGTAACCAACTATGCATTCCGTGAATAGGGAGTGTGGCGACAAGTAACGATGTTTATATACTGAAGACTGCCTTACAGTGTATCTGTAAACTCACTGTAAAAGAATAAGTGATGGTGAAGCCAACGATGTGTATATTATTTACTATCACTAGAAATGACTAAGTAAAGGAGAGACAACAGAGATGAAACAATATAAGGAATTATCAGTAAAGGAGCATGATAAATTATACATTTGACAGCGACTAAAACAAAAAATAAAACAAAGATAGAAACAAGATTAAGTGAGGAAAATGAACATTAGCGAGGATATGTGGAAGGCCTTTCAGAAGATTAAGTCCTGGTGCAGATAGATTACTTGAATAAATGTTGAAACAAGGACCCAAAAGGATGATGGAGTGCTTGCTCGCAATATATCTGAGAGGAAGGAGGCAGGCTAGTGGTCGAGGAGACGGGATTGAATGATGGTGTCCGGGCTGGGATATACTGCAAATATTCAGGGACATAATAATTATTTCTCCTGCAGATGAAACCGCGTTAGTAGGGCGGTCAAGAGAGCTCATATGCATTTATAAATCTGGTTACTTAAAAGCATGGGAGGTTGTTTGCATTTTGTTGTTTAACCGCAACAGAACTCTACAACGGTATAAGAGTATATACGTCTTTTTCCATTCAGCTTGACAGTGTGTTCAGTATTAAAAGTTTAACGTCAGAATTACAACTTTGAACTAGGTATACTGAACCAACCGACGTGAGTCAGCACCTAGTTAAAGACCGGTTTAGTTTGCCTAGTAATCCCCTTGTGAAAGTATTCCGAGTCATAATGACTTATAATGTATCTCTGAAACCAGTATCTGATATCATTCTTATATAAATGGACAAGTAGAAGGTTTAAGTGAACATGAGATTGAAGCTTCAGTAATATTACAACAAGTAAAGATTATTATTTACTTGTCATAAATCGGGTCTTGGTGTTTCACATACCTAGTAATTTCTAGAGATAATTTTTAGAAGATAAAAGTCAGTCTATGGCTTTATTGTGAAATAAAAAAAAGTATTTGTAGTTTTTACAAGTGTTTAAAAGAACAATTACCATTACGGTAAATATTATAACAGGAACGAACAAAAAAAAATATTACAATTACTTACAGGAAAAGCTCTAATCGTTGTTCAGGCATTTCTATATAATATGCTGAGTTTAAGAGTTAGTTGTTATGCAATATGTAAACTAATAATTCTTCATGGATATTCAGGGCTTTGATGTGTGTGTGTGTGTGTGTGTGTGTGTGTGTGTGTGTGTGTGTGTGTGTGTGTGTGTGTGTGTGTGTGTGTGTGTGTGTGTGTGTGTGTGTGTGTGTGTGTGTTTTAAGTCGTATTTGTATTCATCTATGTAATTAGCTATTGGTCTGTCATAATACAGAGCTTCTAGCCAATATTTATACCCGTGTTTTTGTAGGAATTAGTGTTGTTGTCTTCGCCCTTTATATTGGTTATCTCCTCTTGCGGTGCTACGTCCAAAGAGGAAATAATTACATGGGAGTCGACCTCTTACTAAATAAGCTCTCTGGGACTCTTGGCAAACTTTTCATGGCCTCTTGTCTTTAACCAATTTAGTCACACACACACACACACACACACACACACACACACACACACACACACACACACACACACACACACACACACACACACACACACACACACACACACACACACACACACACACTCCTATCTCGTCTTCTTATCCTCTCCCTCTCCATCTGTGTGTCTGTATCTTTCGTTCTTTCATTATATCTTTTTGCATCTGTCGTCCACCTATCTCCATCATTCCAACTCTTATTATCTCTCTCTTTCTCTATTCCAATTATCCATATTTTTCGCTCTTAATTATTACCCCTCTCGCTCTTCCATTTATCTCCTTCATTCTCTCATAATTATCTCATCACCTATCTGTTACAGTCTTCCCTAGAGTCTCATATCATCCCCTCACCCTCCTTTCCCCTCTCCTCCCTTCCCCATTCCCCCTTCCCTCTCACTCTCTTAATACATGGCCATTATTTATTTTCGACCATAATAGCCGACATTATTCATCAGCTTATCATGTTAATATTTCTCATTCTGCAGGACACGTCTGGTTCTTGTTCTTTTCCTGTATACAGTTTTTTTTTCGTTTTTAATTTGTCGCTTTGAGTCATTAAGATCGTAAAAAAAAATTGATCTGATCCATGTACTCTCTTTTCTTTATCCAACTCACTCACCCATTCACTCACTCTCTCTATGTGGGTCTATCTGTTTGTTTGTCCGTCTGTCTACCTGCCCATTTATCTCTCTCCCTCTCTCTACCTTTTTATTTCGCTCGGTTTTTTTTTCTTCACGTAGAAAATGCAGCAATGAAATAAAAAGTCATCTCACATGTCAAAAATGTCGGGCTTTGCAACATCGATGATTTTTCAGGGGTGGGGGGGTGACGTACTGTAAATCTCTCTCTCTCTCTCTCTTAAATATTGAATTACTCGTGAGTATCCTTACCTATATCAGACTCTATATTTAAAAGAAAAACTTCAACAAAATCTCTTTAACTTACTTATATACAACATAGCGAAGAAATTTTCTCTTGCTATGAATCAGGCGGCCAACCTTGCCATTCAACGTATTTGTCATAAGTCTTCGTCCGGCATAGCGAGACTTGATCAAAACAAACGGAGAGGGAGGATACTATGTTGTTTTTTTTGTTTCTCTTTTTAGGGGGAATGTGAGGGAGGGAGAATCTGAGTTGCCGTCCGCTGTGATGTTTTTCTGCACGTGTGCCCGCTCCCTCGCACACAAAATACAAACTGTCAATAATTTACTGGATGGGAGGTGGAGGGGAGGAGGAAAAAATGTTTTTGAAAGGAAGGGAAATTGAATGGAATTGTAATTTTCACTCGATAAGTACAGTATATCATTAAGAAATAGATTTCCTTATCTTTTTTATGTAACAGCCTTAGATACTTAATATCCTTCGGTATATAATATATAAGTATACTTTTTATATTGGAAATAAATGTGTTTTGGCAGAAAAAAATATATAGGATAAACCGAGGAACATCATAACTTAATGAGTAATCCATTACGAAGGATGATTTTCCCTCTGGGGCAGGACAGGGTGCTGGGGACGGTAGGCCTACTGGGGCAGTGTGGGCCGTGCATCACAATATCCCCGAGTCCTCCACCCCTGGGACACACTCCACCTGTTTTGATAGCTGACGGTTCTGTCTATTAGATATCTTGTCTGTAAGAAATTTGACAGCTGATGAAGGGGGCGTTGATTTCTCCTTTCTCTATTTTTTCTTTTATCATTATTTTGTTGAGAATTCCGATTCAGTACGTGTATAAAGTCTCATCATTGTTTTGTTAGCTTAGCTTTTAACTTTTTAGTCGTGATTAATTTGGTTTTACTAACTTAAACATTTATTCACAAAACTTTACATTTAAATTATTAAAATACTTAACTATCTCATACAAATGTTCATCAGCGTACTGCCTATTCAAACAGACACGAGCTGACGTTCACTCACACGTTCATTTGTAGAGTTCGTACTAAAACTGATGTATTAGGGGACGTATGCATGACATTGTACTCTTCTTAATATATTTACTACCAAACGTACGAATAGACACAGAACTATGTCGAAAAACTCTTTAATTTTCACGAACATATGTTAAAAGAATCATAAGAACTCACACATCGACGTACATATTCAAGACTCCGAATTTATATATCGCGAACTGTCATCCTCTTGAGAGAATCCTGAGTCATATCTGCCCTTCAGCACACCTGAGAGTATATTATAAAGCAAACTTTTTCATGTGAGGACAACAGGGCAACGTACAAGATACACACACACACACACACACACACACACACACACACACACACACACACACACAGATAATGGCAGTCATCAACGATAAGAATAAAATATTTTTGGGGATGAACTAATCCCACCTTCTATCTGTCGTCTCAGAACCCCTATGAACATAAGTAAGACATAAATAGGAAACGCTCATCGGGGAGACAGGCGCTCCATCCTCAGAGAGATATAGTCAACATACGTAAGCAAATGATGAAAAGGAAGCATTTGTACCTTAGACAGCAGCCAATAACACGCACAGATAAGAGAGAACTGGTTTACATGTATAGATAACTAACTGTTGATGGTACTTCGCCTTCAGGAGCACCAACACCCTCGACCCCCGCCCAACACCTCTGATGAATAGGGGTAATGGATGAATCAGGTCCATATTTGAGTACGAATTTTATTACCCAATCAACGTGCTCTTGAGGAATTTCACTTGGTGGTGCGATTACCATAATATTGGTGCCGGGACGAGGAAGTCGATCAATAACCAGCGCTAGGAGGTCGGTGGACAGGAGTGATAAGCAGGGCCCTGCCTCCGTCCTCCTCCTCACCCACTGTCAGGATATGAATCAGCTTGGCCCGTGCTTGATGCCATCTTGGGAGGTTTACGTTGCCGGTGCACCACAGTAATTCACCTGTGAACAGTCACGACCTGGGTCATAGGCTAGGTCTTGATGGAACACACACACACACACACACACACACACATTTGTAGCTAGGAAACTTGTGATTTACTACCTAAAATCTAGTCGCGTAAGGTACGTGGTTGTGGGTCAAGTTAAAACGTCATTTTTCATTACTTCTGACAAGGTTGTATAAATAAGGTTCTCTTAATAAGACCGAGCAGTCCCTCATAGGCCACCGACTTTAACTGCAAAAGAGGACCGGATGAGAACCCGAGTAGGAGGAGGAGAACTTCGGTACGGAGAAGAAGAAGTGAGGGGGGGGAGCTGAGAGGAAAGGAAGTGTGTAAAGAGTGCGGGATGTGTAAGGTCTGCTTGGTGAGGCTGCCTGCGAGGGAGAGAGGTGAGAGGTGAGGAGAGGATGAGGAAGAGTGGAGGTAATTACATGATAAAGAGAATTTGAGGTGATGTGAGAGAGGCGAAGAAGAAGAAGAAGAATAGAAAATAGTAGTATGACGATAACTATGTGAGGTGATATGAGGAGGTAAAATGAAGGAAACCCTAATAAAAGGAAGGAAGAGAATGCGTCAAGGAATATGAAGATGAGGATGAAAGGTAGCGTAAAATGGAAAGGTCAAGAGGTAAAAACACAAAGTTAAGAAAAGTTACGAAGATATACCAGTGAGAAAATATGGGAGGGATACAATGAGTAGATGAAAGAGGTAAAAAAAAATACAAATGAAAACATGGTGTGAGGTTAGGTGAGAGGAACGCGTGAGAAGGGTGGAGAAGACGTAGGGAAATGATGAAGGTACAGTCATAAAGATGATAGATGCATGTGTGGGTGAGAGTGTAAGAAAAAAAGTAGGTTATGGATAAAGAATAAAGAGGAAGCAGAAAATATAAAATATAATTGTGAGGGAAAAATCATATTCTCTACCTGACGAATTTGTACTATCCCATAAACAAACTGGTTCCTTGAAAGCGAACGTGAGAAGGTGCTTCACAAAGAACTTTAAAGAACGGAAAATAAATATAAACGAAGGAATAAAATATTTTGGCGAAAATCAGTAAATACCGAAGAAATTCTAAACTGCAGATGATGTTTTCGAGGGCTTAGTAAATTTACAATGCATGAAGCAATATCTGGTGGAGGGAGAAAAACTAATATGATCTGATTTAAGAAGGTTACTGCACTCTAAATAGTAGAGATATTAAAGCGCTATCACATATTACTATCAATATTATATTACAGTTTAAAGTTACTGGAGGCTTAACTGCGAATGCAAAAGACACCTTCAATTTTACAATAGGACATTGTCTGTGTTAAATTTCATTACAAAAATAGAAAACTGCCTCATTTACAAAAATAAAACATCAATCAGATAGGTCAGGAGAAGCAGGTATCATGCTTACTAAATTCAGCCCAATAAGGAAAATTAGGTATTTGATTATATTAACAAAGAATAATATGTTGACTGACGTAAGCTATTGTTTTGTGAATCAAGTTTTTAAGACTCTCTGTACCTGAAAGTAAATATGGATACTGAGACGTGAACATTGTGTCAGTATTGAACGATCTTTATCTGAAAAAAAAGACGTAAAAGATGAAAAGAAAAAATCCTCGGTGCGGCTCATTGAGAGTTTCAATATTGATACCGTAATGAGCGAATCTTTTTGTTTATATTTCAGCCAGAATTGGCTTGATTATAATGCAATTTATGAAAAGGTGGAGGCACTGATGATGACGTGGGTGTCAGTGAGGAGTTTTTATATCAGTTTATTTCATCATTATCTTCACCATTGAGTATTTCCCTCTCTCTTACTCCTCCTATACTTTACATTACATTGACGCTGGACAATCACAAACACATTAAGGGAATTTGTGTAGACTTAATTATGCTTCTTGCTGTCACACACCTATGCAGTAACGGAGAGCAGCTCACACCGCCGTACCCCATCAGTCCAAGGGGTTGCCCTCAGCGTGATAAAATACTCAGGCGTTAACCAGAAAAAATCCCCAAGTGTCGTCATCAAACTGAACTGATTAGTGGAGAGAAAATATGTATTACCGTTACTATAAACTGTAGAATTTCCATAAGACATGAGATTTTTGGCTGCACTAGCAGGTTCGCATAGATGCCCTTTAAGTCATCTGCTCCTGGAAAATAACATTCTTATTTGTTTGAGATTCCTATTTGGATGATGAGGAAACTATTCTTAAATATTCGTATATGAATTATTCGTGATTGTACTTCTTAGATTTATTTAGTTATTTATAAAGATCTTCTAAATTAGTCGTCTACTTAAAATATACCATTAATTGTACCGTATCCTAATCTCTCTATGAATTTATCCAATCACCTGTAAGTTTTTCTCTTCATCTTTTCCCTCAAGTACTGTATATATTAATCTAAAGTAACAGACGTATTCGGTGTTGGTGCTACACATCTCTGGTATACGACCTCATCATGGAGTCCAGGAGGTCCGCCACTTTGAGTATCTTAATTTACAAAGCGAAGGGAGGCCAAGGGGGAGGGTGATATATGTTGTTTGTTTGATGGTCTTAGAATCTCGAAGAATGAAATTGCTTACAGATAGTGAAGAACTTGATAGATACAGTACAAATCTATATATATATATATATATTTTTGGGAGGACACGCATTTATATAGGCGATCATTTTCACTAACAAGAATGCGGTTACGGCGAATATATATAAAATCAATATATGCCGTTAAGTTTTGAAATATTTTTCTTATTATTAATTTTACTGATTTCACTGATCTGTTTAACTATTTATTTAACCTCACATTTTCCTTCTTCACATATCTTACGTAACTGAACTTCCATCCCATCATTATTTTAATCCTGTTTTATTAAGGTATAATTCAGCTAATGTTAACCTGACTTATCATAGTTCATTTGAAATTATATAGTATCTTGCCAATCAGTGAGTTCTCATAGATTTACCTTTTTAATTATACATATTCCTTCACTAATCCATATATGATTAATTTCATTGGGATTTAATTTGTAAGATTTTCACCAATTAATTTCAGTCAAGTGTTTAGTCATTATAAATTCTCACTTGAATTAGATGGAGTCATGATTTTATATTTGGAATTTTGTGAGGTGGTAGAGAATCATAACGAAGCAGTGGTGGTGGTGGTGGTGTCTGTGTGGGTGATAACTTCCAGCAAAACATTTTAGTCTGAACTGTATCATTTAATCTCATATCATTATGTGGATTTATCCTTCTTTATTATTTTACTATCAAACATAAAATTTTCGACCAGGCAAAGTAACAAGAACTCGATTTGGATCTTGACGATACACCCTATGCATACTCTACATCCCAGTGCATTAGAATACCAGATCTTGATTCATAGTGTTATTTGGTTCCTACAAATCAGATCTAGAGTGTTTAGAAAAATAATATGGTTGAAGTCACCTTTCTGCCAAAGGTCTCTTAAGGTGTGATGGGTCTCCACTGGGGCCGCTCTTGGCATCCCGTGACTAAGAGCAGCTTTTTACTAAGTCCACGAAGGGTATTCGATTATGACCGTCGAGTAGGTAATTTACTTTTAAAACATTCAGTAGCTCAGTGGTAACACCGTCTCTCACTCACTGGCGGTAGAAGGTTATATAGCTATAGATGGGCGTCTGTTGTAGTGCAAATTACTTATATCTCTTCTCTCTGTTTACGTATAACTCTCCCTGTTCGTCTATGTCTATTTTATACTTTGGATAATAATCTCATCTATCCCACCATAAAAACAGTCAATTATTCGTATCAACATATAACTCAATCATGCGAGGTATTTATCATTAATTCTTGCCTGTCTCTCCACCAATCCACTCTGCTGGTATCTGCATAAAAACTTGGGTGGTCATGCATCAATACTATCTGTCCGTTAATGTTGTATATAAGCATCAGCTGACGAAACGAATCAGATCGACAAGTCGTTTCGATCGAGAATAATAGTTTCTGTCAAGTGATTTAGTGGTTCATATTCGTGTTGTCAGGTCTCATTATGTGGGGGTTTGTTTGACCGTGTCTCAGGTAATGTACACAGCCATTTGTTTATTTTTAATCTCTGGCTGCCTGTCAGTCTGTTTGTCTTGTGTATATTGGGGGAAGGGGGATTGTCTTGTATGTATGGAGGATGGGATTGTCTTGTTTGTAAGGGAGGGGGGGAAGGAGGGATTGCCTTTGTGTGTCGGGGGATGGGGGAGTGTCTTCTGTGTATAAGGGAGGGGGAGCATTGTATGTGTGTGGGGGGGGGATTTAGATTAGTTTTGGTTAGGTTAGGTTTGTTTTCTTTTGGATAGTGTGTGTCTAGCATAGTTAGGATAGTTTAGGTCAGGTAAATTTCGATTAGGTTAGCTTAAGTAAATTTAGACAAGGTAGATTAAGTTTTGCCCGTATTTCAGTAACTGTATACATGTCTTAAATCAATCTCTCTCTCTCTCTCTCTCACAGCTCAATTACGGACTTAAAAATACCCCCCTGAAAATATCTAGCACGCACTTCAAGGACTTCATTACGCCTCCCCGTGCAGTGTTGTATGAAAATAATCTACCCTGATCCTTATTCATAAATTGAAGGAATCGGATTTTTTTTTTTAGTCGAGTTTATTGACAGTCTCGAGTGAGGGCGCCTGCTCGTCAAGAGGGAATTCCTAAGTGTGCTTATGGATTGTTGGAGAATATCTTTATTGTTACTTAACTGGGCTGGAATTTTTTTTTTCTTGGGGGTAGGGAGGGGTTATGGTGTGGGACAAGGCCTCACGTGAAGAAGGAGAGAATTAGCTATATTGTTCAGAATTATGTGTGTGTGTGTGTGTGTGTGTGTGTGTGTGTGTGTGTGTGTGTGTGTGTGTGTGTGTGTGTGTGTGTGTGTGTGTGTGTGTGTGTGTGTGTGTGTGTGTGTGTGTGTGTGTGTGTGTGTGTGTGTGTGTAGTTAATGTATTTATGGGTTCATTTCTCTGTGAGTGTACGAATTGATGTAGATTATTTATGTATGTGTGCTTCTGGGGATGTTTGTATGGTTATGGATGTTTTCTTATTATGAATATATATATATATATATATATATATATATATATATATATATATATATATATATATATATATATATATATATACACCCTGGCTGACAAAACAACTATGGAGTCTTCTAATGCTCTATATTTAGGAGGAGAGAATCTCCCTGAGGAATATTGTCAAGTGGCGTTGACAAGAAAGATGAGCCGTGGCCGCCCTCCTCTTGACCCAGGTGAAGAGGTCAGCAACGTGACGAGGAATACAGTAGAAAGAGCGCTGGGTGAGGGAGGTGAGGGGCTGTTGATGGGGGATGGGGATGTGTAGTAGCGGGAGAGGTGAGGGGGTTGGTGATGAGGAATAGGTGGTAGGAAATGTGCGGGTGGTGAGGGGGCTGGTAGGGAAGGGTGGTGAGGGACTGTTGGTGACGCGTAATGAAGGGGATGGTGATGAAGAATGGTGGGGATAGGATGGGGAGAGATGACAGGGGGCATGAGCTGCTGATGGTGATGGGTGAGGAAACGTAGAGAGAAGTTTAGCAGACGAGGAGTGTTGAAGGGATGTAACAGGTGATGAAGGAGCTGTCTCAAGATAGGTAAAGGAGTTTTACCAGGATAGACAAGGGGCTGTTGGTAGGACAGGTGAGGGGTTGGTGGCAGGATAGGTTTATCATTTTGGCCAGTTAACTAGTCACCAGACGAGGAGTGTTGAAGGGATGTAACAGGTGATGAAGGAGCTGTCTCAAGATAGGTAAAGGAGTTTTACCAGGATAGACAAGGGGCTGTTGGTAGGACAGGTGAGGGGTTGGTGGCAGGATAGGTTTATCATTTTGGCCAGTTAACTAGTCACCTAGCCAGTCAGTTGGAAGCATCCAGTTAACATACCATATCAGTTTGGCTAGCTAACCAATCAGATCCCAGAACCCCGTTAACCAATCTCATCAAGTTGTCCTGTCAGTTTAATTATAGTAATGGTATCCAATTAGCTACTCAATTCATATTTACCAGTTAACGAATAACACTTTGTCCCTAAATTAGCCAGTTGTCATGTACAATTTGCCAATCAGGTGCCTGTAAAATTAAGCTATACCTAGTTCATAACGTTCTATCAACCATACATACATTTAGTCAATCAGGGCACAACAAACTATCAACAATTAGCCAATCAAGACATAGCATTCTACAAACCACGTGATTCATCTATTCCATCTACTCATAACCTTTAATCAACTGCCTAATACAACAACCAGAATAAAGTCCATTTTATCAAATAACAAAATACAAATATTATTTCTCTCTTATCCAACGAACCAATCTAGCCTAAGCATTTAATCCACTAGTCCCCAAAAGGTTAGAATATTGCCAGGTAGATCAAATAATGAATAAATAATGTTTTCTCTATTTTATTCAATGTACCAGTTAGATCGTACTGCCCAAATGTCCTGTATCGAGTCGAAACAGAATTCAAACATGTAGCAGTAAATCAGTCAGATCGGTATATGAACAACACGATTTTGGTCACTGATAATAAGTACTCACATGGTTGTGTACAGCCAAGCCAAACAGAGATGTGCTCACCAAGCCAAATATGTAGCTACTGCGTTAGGAAGGTTCAGAGAGAAACAAGAGGAAGCTATATCTCCCTTAGTCTTTTTAACAGCTGTTTGTCTTGTCTGTAAAGTCAATTAGTAAACGTGGTTAAAAGCCTTTTGTTGTTGAGGTACTGAAATACATTTACACAACAGAGGGAATACCTTTTTGAATTTCTAGGTGTTCTCCACTGAAAAATCTGAGGGAGTGAGTGAACGGTGCGGTGCTTAAGAGACCTTGAGCAGATGAACCCCCCAGTCTAAAACACAAGCAAGAACGATGTGTGTATGTGTGTGTGTGTGTGTGTGTGTGTGTGTGTGTGTGTGTGTGTGTGTGTGTGTGTGTGTGTGTGTGTGTGTGTGTGTGTGTGTGTGTCGCAATCAGAAATATAGAGGTTTAGGGGCTTATAGTTTACGGTTTTCTCTCTGTGGTTGAATAAAATCGTCTGGCGTTAGAGTTAGACAAATTAAATATTAAAAGAAGCGCCTCCGTTATGAGTGAAGGGGTTTATATCATCTGTGAATGAAGGATGAAAATGATTATATTATGTACACTGTCTGATCAGTCTTCCTGCACGGTGGTCGGACAATACACGTTGGGAAATACAACATAATAATAATAATAATAATAATAATAATAATAATAATAATAATAATAATAATAATAATAATAATAATAATAATAATAATAATAATAATAATAATAATAATAATAATAATAATAATAATAATAATAATAATAATAATAATAATAATAATAATAATGATAATAATAATAATAATAATAATAATAATAATAATAATAATAATAATAATAATAATAATAATAATAATAATAATAATAATAATGCACTCATCTTTGGTAATGTGCCCATTTCCACTTTACAGAGATAACTGAACATGATAATGGAACACAGTTCTTAATGGATAAAAGTGAAGTGCCGTTATTGGAGTTGAGGAAAACAGTATAAACTTAAACTTCACCTCGAGTCCATTAAATATATTTCTGAAATTTACAGCAACTCTGTATATGCTTGGGCTGGCGTTGAGTCTTTTACCTATTTCAACGTGAATTATATATACTATATATATATATATATATATATATATATATATATATATATATATATATATATATATATATATATATATATATATATATATATATATATATATATATATATATATGTATATATATATATATATATATATATATATATATATATATATATATGTATATATATATATACATACATACATACATATATATATATATATATATATATATATATATATAATATATATATATATATATATATATATATATATATATATATATATATATATATATATATATATATATATATATATATATATATATATATATATATATATATATATATATATATATATATATATATATATATATATATATATATATCATGCATCTGTATATTCATTGATGAGTCATTGTGTGTGTGTGTGTGTGTGTGTGTGTGTGTGTGTGTGTGTGTGTGTGTGTGTACCGCCGTAGGTTATGTTTACTCATACTCTCATCCATCATCCGGCCGCAAAATTTTGCCTCACTACCGCCGCTACCATTACCGCCGCCGCCGCCACCAGGCTGTGTCTAGAATGTAAGATGACGAGGAAACTGAAACTAAGTTCTCGCAAAATTCATTACGCTGTTGGAGGATCTATGAAAAGAGATGGTTGGTGGGATGAGGTGATGGGGAGGCGGTAGCGAGGGGATGATGGGGACGTAGGAGAGGAGATGAGGAAGAGAGTGTGATGGGAGATAGGGAAGACGCAGGGAGATGAATACTGTCAGAAGAATATGGTACTCCTGGTCCTTTGGCAACTGCATGGGGGTGACGTGTAGAGACGACGAGGACGGATGTGAGTATTTACACACACACACAAGTCGACACGCACATCCACACACCTGAGCTCACATCTACAGATATACATACACACCGACGCGAATGTGTATAAACAAATACACACCTATACGCACATGGACAGATACACCCATACACAAAAATGTTAGAACACACACACACACACACACACACACACACACACACACACACACACACACACACACACACACACACACACACACACACACACACACACACACACACACACACACACACAACCTTTTACGACCTCAATCCCAACGAAACAACCTCGTGATGGGGGTTGTGGTTGAACAAACTGTCCCCACAAGACCCATTGTCTATTAGAACTATCTGAAATGGACATTGAGGAAGTGAGAGGTAGAGTAGGGCAGTTAATCTCCCTCTCCCTCCACCCCCTCCCCCTTTTCTCTCTCTTTCAACTCCTACATCGTAAGTCGGGTCTGACCATCCATATAGAGGCAGTGTCCTTTTCTCATAATACGGCGATGGATTGATCAGTAGCATCACTTACAGTTTATTGCACGTACTGTACGATATTGGAAGATGGGAAGATGTGTGTGTGTGTGTGTGTGTGTGTGTGTGTGTGTGTGTGTGTGTGTGTGTGTGTGTACAGATACTCCCTGCGCGTAGAGATATGTTTTAATGCACACATTACTGTATATAACCTGCACATATAAAACACTCGAACACACACACACACACACACACACATGCATAATACATCTCACTTGTTCATCACTGTGTAGAACATATTCGCTGGGCTCAAAAGAACACGACCAATTAAGAGTTCTGAAGGTCGACACTTAAAACTTTCACTACATGTTATGACTCCTGGTCACTGGGGCACACACAAGTACAATTAAAATTATATTCTCAAAGCCGTCACATGTTCAAGTATAATATTCAGATATATAACATGTACTCAAAGGGGTTAGTAGTACATGTGTAGATAAGAGCGCTACCCATTACACACAATCAACACCAGCTTTACAGAAGTGAACTCAGTAGAACTTAATTTTTTTCCATGAATATTCCTTGTAAATTTCTGTGTTCTGTAGAGTTCTCGTGGAAAGGTGAAATGTAGGAACTCCATCTCATTCCTGGAGTTTTCGAGCTGGAAGTTCACACGTGGGTTCATTATCGTGTTTATTTATTTATTTATTTCAGATACCCATTTAATGCGCACGTTTCTGGTCTTGCCTTCACCTATTAACCGACCTGGCAAATGTAGACAGGACTATGAGGAAGCAAAGGGGATAAAATGTAAAATGAACAGGAACGGATAGCGTTTTTTGCATCCTTTGTTCTGTTTAGAGAGAGGCAGTACTGGTGAGACGACTAAACAAGCACAGGGCAGACTCACAAGATAATCCTCGTAGAAATAGAAATATCTAGTCTCTGTTCTTAGGTTACTTGTTTAAAAAGAAGAAGAAAATTCCGAAGTTATTTAAGCCCCTTGACCAATCATCATAGAAGACAGACCATATCTCCTTTCGTCAGCACACAATCGCCACGTTTGATTGAAACTTTTCTCTCGTTTGTTTTCGATATTTCGTTATCAAAATGTGATTATCTGTCTGCTCTCGTAGTCTGTCGTGCGTAAGATTATTTCTTCATAGACTTTTACAAAATTGATATACAATCTATAAAGCTCAATCGTATCTCCAACGTGAATTTGTTTTTCGACTTAAATCTGATTAAAACTCGTGTAAGCTTCCCAACTACCAAATTTTCCGTGACAGTGCTTGAGTCCAGGGATAATCTAGAATTCATAACAGTTGTTTTTGACAGTGTCCGCTCCCCAATTTCAGGACCAGATGGCTGACTCCCGTGTGCGTTCTACTGTGTAAATACCTCAACCAGCGCTGCCTTTGACGCACCACGGTTTCCCTACCTTGCGTTATATTCAGTAATGCGAGAACTTTTTGTTAAATATATGTTGTAAAGTCATTAGGGTTGGTTAAAGTATATAGTGTGTGTGTTTAGGTATATAATGCAGCCCTCTTTGTGTTGACTGTTCTTGTATGTTTTTGTATTAAGTGGCAGTACAAGGCTCATGTCTTCCCCCAGTATGGACTATAGGTAACCTGAGGGAGTTATTAAGTAAAATTCATCTTTACTCCGTCTTCAGTTCTGAACCACGTAGAGAATTATCGTAAACTATTCAGAAACAAAGTATTTATGAACACTTCCATGACCTCTTCATTTACTGTACTCTATAAATGAGTCACAGCTAAACACTGAACACTGGGGTACCTGTAATCAGCATTCACAGACGTAAACATGTTCAGTTTCATCTTAGTTTCATTGTATTTTGCAGACTAAAATAATAGTACGTGTGATGTGAATAAGTTACCCCCAGAGATACACGCTCGATAACATTGCAAAGATCAGATTTAAATGTTAACACCTTGGGCGATACAAAGTGTTCACACACACACACACACACACACACACACACACACACACACACACACACACCTCTCCTCCAACACCCCCCTTCGCCCTCCTCTGACGCACCCTTCTTACCCGTTACCCTCCCCCCCTCCCTTTATACTTCTCTTCAATAGCTTTCAGTACACAGCAACACATATAGATTCTCCAGGAGTTGTTGAAGGGTAACCATTATGCGTCATTGCCATCCAGTGCACGGAGTAGTGGTTAATCCTCTGGTTTGACGGTGCTTGACAATTAACCTTCACAGTCACCACAAGTTTCCAAGATTGATCCCTAAGAAGAGACCTTTAGAAGCCAACGAGGCATCACAAGTAGGGATGAAGGTTCTATTTTGGTCCTTAGTTCTCTTAGCGATGTTGTATAGATTCCTTGTCACTCGTCAACTTAGGCGAAGTTTGTGTGTACAAAGATGATTTATTTTCTAAGGGTGATTGTCAGTGCTCGGATCACGCATTTGTTGAAGAAAATTAAGAAGCGTAAAAAAAATGGTTTGGTGGTAGAATAATGTGAAAATAATCGATGAAGGGCTGTCAGGGTGCATAAGCCATGGTATTAAAGAGTGGAAATCGAAGAATTTTCTTAAACTCTTAGCAGTGACTACCATGAGCAGTATTTATGACTTTACTTGCCCAAATGGCAGTAATAAAAATTCTGATGCACATGTCAAGACACACACGCACACATATTCTGTTGGAATAGATATCCACCGCCTAGCAACGGGGAATGTCTCAAATGTGTTATGGTTGTCAACATAATTTCACCAGCAACATTCAAGTGACGAGACGTTATCACTTATTAGCCAAGGCAAATGACAAGGGACGTCTGCCTCAAGCACGCGCAGAATAATTTCCTGAAAGCCTGGAATACTCACTTCGAGGAGAGATATTCTAGCGGAATGAAATTGAAACATTTTGAGGGGAATAACTTTGAAACATACCTTCGTGCAATTTCTTTTTAAGAAACTTCATAACACATTAAGCGGTTCAAATTCAAATTACAGGTGTACAGAAGCTGTACTCGACGTACCCGGCGTACCTGAGCCCCCCCCCCCCCAAGGGACGTGTCACAAGCAGCACCCAAACACCTCAGAGTCGTTACGAAATTGTTGGAGTGTTGCTACACCGCTGACCTTTTGAACAATGTACGAGTTTGAGACCCAAGTGTGTTGATGCCTAGTCGCAGGATCAGTGTGAATATTTTTCTCGGGTGAGGGGCGGCGGCGGGTCACCGTCCTCCACACACGTTAAATCTATTCTAGATCAAGAGAGGTTAATTCGCATATGAATTCTGACATCAGTTTGATATTAGAATTTACCTTTGAGAAACTGAAATTCACTCCTGCCACATTTAATCTGTATTTAGAATTTCATATTTGTTGTGGCTTGTTGCTGATTAAATAGTGACTTCCTCCGTGTACGGTGTGTAGGTAGGATAAATTTAATAATTAAGTATGCTAAATGAAGCGTTGGCATATAACCTTGGACGAATGGACACCACGTAAATATCTACCTGTCAATATATGGAGATGTTCCATGGCTATGAAGCTGATCACAGTAATAATCAAGACATTCGACTATGTGTATTTGTAATTAGTATGATAAACGGGACACGTACTGTACCTGTTCATATTCCCAGGGGTGTCTACGTTAAAATGTGCAGCCGCGGCCTCGGTAAGAATTAGTTCTTTCGTTGTTGTTGTCATTTACTCTCTCGCGAGGACGATTAGTAAGGCTATTTAAAATTCCTATACACCGAGTGATATATTTACTATCACACCCACTTTTCTCTGTTACCTATATATGGCTCGACCAACCTGGCAATAAGTTGGAGGTCGTGCGGTGAGGTGATCTAATTAGTGACGAGTGAAAACACAGACACTGAGATTAATGGAGAGTTTCACCTTACTAAAAATCCATGAACAGTAATCAGGGATTTGGGATGAACTCAAACTTCCACGTCTCGCTATTTCTCTTCTCACTCTGATGAACAGAAGCAATATCTATGTTCACTCTCAGAATCTTTCTTCGCACATTGGCGTATTTGATGTCCGATGGAGAAACTAAGATACACAGTGTACAATACCTATAACACTCGACGATTTGAGTGTATTTGTAAGCTGTACAGTCATATTCGGTGTTTCCATTGCAAACTTTTGTGTTGCATTACGTGTTGTATTGCAGAACTCTCTTAGGCTAAAAACAGAATAAAAGCCCATTTTAGCATAAATATCGAAAGATCACGACAAAAAAAAAAAATTCTTTACTTTCCTAAACTTGGCAGGATTATTAATAAATACGTAAATAAGTAAATAGGTAAGTGAATTCGATTTTTATTTGTAAGTCGATTGTCTCCTTACTAAAACAAAACAACAAACAGCTTGGAAATTTATTAAGGTAATTGAGTCAAGGCGATCCATAGAAGGAGAGGGACTCATTAGTATCTCAGTTGTCCAATGGTCTTAACCTGCCTATAGCTCAACCCACGAACCTTAGAAAAGAGGGAAAGATCTGCCACACACTGTTAGCTCCTTCAATCCATCATTAAAGTAATACCAGTTGAATGATTTATATTTCACCTACATGTTTACACATTCTAAGACCCTGTGTCTTATTCTTCCCTCTCTAGTACTTCCACTTCCCTCCCTCCCTCCCTGTAGTCTCCATCGCTCCTGTATATTAGGATTCCTCCCTCCTTCCTTCCCTCCCTCCCTCCCTGCAGTCTCCATCGCTCCTATATATTAGGTCTCCTCCCTCCTTCCTTCCCTCCCTCCCTCCCTGCAGTCTCCATCGCTCCTATATATTAGGTCTCCTCCCTCCTTCCTTCCCTCCCTCTCTCCAGTCTCCACCACTCTTCTACATCCATTGCCTCCCATAATGACATGACGACAGCTTGTGCACTTCAGGTCTGCTAGTTAACGTACATAATTACTGTGTGACATTTCCCTGCATTATCCCTCGTGTTGCCGCTGACAGCTGATGATAGATTCGAGGAGGGGAAGAGAGGAAGGCTTCCTCCCGTGAGGGTCGGGAAATGAGGTTTGGGGGGAAGGGGTGGGTGGGGGAAAGTGAAGGGGTATAAAGGGAAAAGACGATGAAATTTAAATGCGGATGGTGTGATGTGAGGGAGTGGTGTTCGATATAAACACAAGAAAAGTTTCAGTGTGCACCTTATACATCCAATGAAGAGTATCAGCACTTTAGAACATCATCATAAGCATCTCTTGCTATATAACTCCTCTGGTATTACAGCACAAAGGGATGCCTAACACAAACAAAAACGAAACAAATTTTTCAAAGAAATTACATTACGCGTGATGAAAAGAAAACAGTCCCTTCCATTCTCTGTGTATAAAACGGCTGTGAAAAAATAGTGTTCCTCAGAACCTTCATTAGAATACCAAGTAGTGTACGAGGGCGCTCACAGCCGGTTAGGTAGGTGTGTGGGCAGGTGGTGGTGAAGGTGGGCAGGTGATGGTGAAGGTGGGCTGGTGGTGGTGGTGGTGAAGGTGGGCTGGTGGTGGTGGTGGTGGTGAAGGTGTCTCTAAAGTTATTTAATTTGAAAAGATCATTCGCTTTATTTTTTGTACTTGGAATGTTTAATTAGCTGTATGTTAATCATTTAAGTAACAGTGTTTGCAGACCTCCCTCTGAGGCACTGAATACCACTGTGTCATCAACATAAATGGGATGATGGAAAATGCTGTCCCTAATGGCACAATCGTTTTTAGATGTGTTTATTTAGGATGACAGATTGTGTATATAAACTGAGTAACTAAAATAAAATTCGTTGTTTCTTAACTCGACTTGGCCCTCCCATGACCGTTACCCTCACCTGCTCGTACCTGGTGTCAAGGTGTGTAGCTCGCCTCAAGATGTAATTTGGACATAAATATTACAGCGCCCATTGTCTTCTGTGTTTGGGGGTCCCTGTTTATCCAAAGCAACTGCAAACACTACAACTGTTGCTTTAAGTTCGATAGTCACGGCCAAGGTAAGATGTGCTGCGCTGTACTGTATATAATATGTGGTTGACATTTGCCCAGTCCTGCGCCACAACGTCTTTCGCTACGCACCAGAGACATAAACACAATGATTTCTTATGTCACTTATTTTTTCAAAGCTTCGTGTTGCGTCATATTTTTATTTCTTCAGCTTTACCTTTACTCGAAAATCTGCAAAAAAAGAAAAAAGAAAAAAAAATAATATTTTCGTGTACGAGTTATACATTGTTTTATTTGAGAAAACAGTGATACATTTTCCAGGCTTTTTTTGTTGTTGTTCATCGAAAATATCGTATAACAATCCACCCAGCCTTCATAAATCAGGTTCTGTTTGTCTCAACGTGCGTTTTATAGGGTGGCGGGTCTGACCGACTTACCATCACTTGCTGCAGTAGTGATAATAATCGCCCTTGTACACCCAGTCCGTAAAGATCATATGTCTTCCAGTCTATAAGGACATATCCTCAGCACCTGCCAACTAGCGTAAGGAAAGTAGGATAATCGTGATATTTCGTTGCTTGAAATATACTAAATATACTGTTATATATACACACTGACGATTAACACGTAATTAATGCACTGAAAAACTTTACATTTGAAACTAAACAGATGAAAGTAAAAAAAAAAAGGTAAAAACAGTAACGCTAAACGCTTTTGTGTATGAAAATGGCAAAAGGGTAAACACCTAAATCTGGTGACTGGTGGGGTGAGGAGGAGGTCAGTCGGAGGAGTATATTGCAGCTGACCGGTTGTCGTTTGGATTGTTAATTTTCTTTTTCGTGTGCTGCAGACTGACGTGACTCTCTGTGGAAAGGCGTGTGCACATACTAGAGTACAGTGTAAAGGTGTGTGCACATACTAGACAACAGTGTGAAGGTGTGTGCACATACTAGACTACAGTGTGAAGGTGTGTGTACATTCTAGACTACAGTGTGAAGGTGTGTGCACATCCTGGACTACAGTGTGAGGTGTGTGCACATGCTAGACTACAGTGTGAAGGTGTGTGCACATACTAGACTACAGTGTGAAGGTGTGTGTACATTCTAGACTACAGTGTGAAGGTGTGTGCACAGCCTGGACTACAGTGTGAGGTGTGTGCACATACTAGACTACAGTGTGAAGGTGTGTGTACATTCTAGACTACAATGTGAAGGTGTGTGCACTACTAGACTACAGTGTGAAGGTGTGTGCACATCCTGGACTACAGTGTGAGGTGTGTGCACATCCTAGGCTACAGTGTGAAGGTGTGTGCACATACTAGACTACAGTGTGAGGTGTGTGCACATACTAGACTACAGTGTGATGGTGTGTGCACATACTAGACTACAGTGTGAAGGAGTGTGCACCTACAAAACTACTTGGAGAGGCCGGAAGGTAAGAGTACGTTGATGTAGTAATGTTTTTACGTCTCCTAATTAATTTCTTTGTTAGGCTAGGCTAGGTTAGGTTAGGTTAGGTCAGGTCAGGTCAGGTCAGGTCAGGTCAGGTCAGGTATGATGCCGCACTGTTGCTCTAAGTTTGTGTTCCTCGGGATTTTCATCAACACAATAGGTATAGCAGGCAACTTATATAGATGATTATAGCCGGTTCTTAGTATATTGAAAGTATATTTCTCTTTGCTCCCCGATGTTAAAAAATAAACCCCAAAGAAAACAACCCTTATTGAGCTCGTGTATTCATAAAAAAAAGAGTTTATTTGCTTCTATTTGTGTTAAAATCGGTTCGTTGACCGAGTGGATACAGCACTGGACTTTTTTCATAAGAGTTGTTGGTTGGCAATCAAGGAACTTTTAATCCACCCAGCAGACAATGGGTGACAAACTTTTCAATTGAAGTACAGTAAAGTCGAACGTGTGCTGCTGCGATATTTACCGAAGTTTTAGTATCAGTAGAGTGTATTTTTTCCACACGGGCAATCGGACCTACTTACCGTACGTTTCATTTATGATCTATCGGGCTCTGCAAACTCAAAATTCGAATTGTGAGTGTTTAGTGTTTTATGTTAGTACAACTATTAGACGTGAAATAAGAATATGAAAGGAAAATATGAAAAGGCCGTATATTTATAATGTGGTATTGTTTATCTGTCGAAGCGTCTAATTATAAGATAATTTTCATCTATTACATTACCGGCGGAAATGTATAATAACGGAGATAGCTTTTCCAAATAAATTTCTATTTTCTTCCATTATTTCCCACCCAACACTGCGTGTCTCTCGCGTCTCCTTCATAAATCATGACGCGCATGCGTACCTGTACACGTCGCGCGGCCAATCAAAAGCGTTTTTGCTAATTCAGAGTATATTTAGCCCAATCAAAATCGAGTTTTATTTTGGGTCTCTTATTTTGAAATTCAAGTTCAGTTCCGACCATGGAAGTCTGCGATGGATGTCACTTAAAGTATATGGAGCTGATTGCTAGTTTTTTGAGAAAAAAACGTAGAAACTATAGCATTTTTTCGATCACATGGTGTTCTTCCAACCTCAGTAAAGTGTACTAAGAGCAAGACGGAATGTAAATATCGCAAAGACCAACATATGTGGCGTTGGGTAAGAATCCCAGAATGCAACGACGAACAAGAACCAGGCCAATAAAGTAAGAAATGGGTGATTCCATCATATGGTGAGAGTCAGTTAAGTTAGGTTAGGTTAGGTTTTGGTTTTTCCAATGTTTTATTTTTATTTTTTAGTCGCTTAGCCACTTTTTTTTCGGAAAACGTCAAACGAAAAAAAATCACTGAAAAAACGGCTAATTTCCGCCAAAAATGAAGGTCATATTCGGTCTAAACACACACAAATACACTAGAAAAATATATTTTTTACTTGCTAAAAGTGAACGGTGTGACAATGCAAATTTACCTAAATTGTTCCATAGTTCTTTCCTAATCCGAAGTCTTACCAGATTTGCATGTGGGGGGTGATGATGAATGGGGTAGGAGAAGGGATTTCCGAGTTCCATCTATTTTTTTTTAATATCTCTTGGTGTCATTGAATTACACGAGTCTGACATTCAGTGACTTCCAGAGTTGTATAGAGTAATGCGAGTGTATGTTTTTATTCTGGCCAACTCGGAACAAGGAGCATAGCAAATTGAGTTTGAAACGTTCATGATGTAAACTACAAAAACCAAACAAACGTAACCAAAATTACTCTTAGGTGTTGGTGATAATCGAGGAAGTTTTGCGTAATCATACTCCAGTGTGGAGTTTTTCCAACTGGGGGACCATGTAATTGCCCAACCTAGCAAGATACACACCTCCTGTGATATTCTGCTCAACGAAAGAATATGGGCCTATCACTCTATCGTGCGTGAGTCCACACCAAACATGAAGTTCTGGGCTATCACGAATGTGTTCACGAAACTTCTGTGGGTTTTCAGACCCGTATTATGGAGATTAACTCATCCAGACACGTGAAAGGTGGCTTCATCGGGGAAAAATACCTTCTTTGGGTACACGTTGTTCATCAGTCGAGTTCAAACATGCCAACTCATATCGCCAAGGCTTGTTATTAGGTTGTAAAGCTTGGACCATTTTGTCTTTATACACGTAAAAGTGTATGCCTTGTGCACGACTTTGTTACCGTTGATCTAGGTAGCTGCAGTTCACTTGATGCGCAACGAATAGACTTCCTGTCTCCCGAAACTTGTAAAACCAATCCGTAATGAAGAAGTCGCCATCTTCATTCAAACTTCTATCGTTAGCAACTGGACATTCGGGTTACAATTTGTATAAAAAATGATTAATTCTATAGTTTTTGGTTTTGTAGTAACAATTTTAAAACCGGAACAGGACTTTCTATGCAAGTGTAATATTTTCTAACTTTTTAGCGACACACGAATACCTCGGATACAATACACACACTCACCCCAACCATATCCCGTCCTCTTTGAAATCAAGAAGGAACCAGGTTGTCGGCCGAGTGTCTTGTCATCACTTCCACCAGACGCTGGAAATCAAACTCCATACCCCCGCCGTCGTTGTCGCTATGTTAACCTTTTTTAGTTGGTTCTTTTACACTTCGTTATATTCCAACAACCCATTACCCCGTTTGTGATTTGAAATGTACAGTATATACCACTTGTGTATAGTACAGTACGTATATTTCATTGTTTATTTTTTTGTATGAATAGTGTGTGTGCTCGTTTATGTAGATGATGGTGTATGTGATTGTGTATGTACCTTTTTGTGTAGGGTTGTACATATGTGTTTATGTATGTGCTCGTTTGTATTCTTGTTTGTTAATACACACTACTATGGTTTTAATTCCTCTCCCGGACAAACTTCCCAAATAATAAACATAGGATTTTTTGGCAAGCGTCCACACGACTTTTTGGTGTATAAATAAAAATGAACACCAGTAATTCTTTATCTCTTTGAATTTAACTCCCGTCTTCCATTTATGGTGAGCACCGGGTGTTGTATCAGAAATAACCTGTAATCGTAGATGATATCTATGTACGGGGGATTTACACTGACAAGGTACACCATGAAAATACAATAGTACTTCCAAGATATGACTGATTTTTTTTTTATTCTGCATCGGTCGGTTTGTTTGTGTTGTGTGCTTGTATGTGTTGTGTTGTGTAATGGGGTGGGGTTTGTTTGTTTGTTTGACGGTAAAAGTAAGACCACGTTTGAGGAACACATACACAAAATAAATGGGAACTCTAACATATCTTTCAACTTAATAAATTGTAACCCATTTGTACAAGAGCATTAGCATTTCGTCAAGGTCGTTTGCCGACAAATAACTTTGTTCTCAACTACTCTGTAATAATTAATGTCCAGCAACATGTTCTTGGCGTGCTCGCCTGACCATTACTCCCGCCGAGGCGATTGTTGCTGTCATCAACTCGGCTCTTACTTGCTGTGCGGCCTGTGCATGTCTGACCTGTGCTTAAGGTGGTTTAAAGCCGACAGTTTGGGCTGTGTGTGTTGTTAGACCATCGGGTTTACTGGGTGTTGAGTTGTGGAGGTTCCTTAAATTTTGAGATTTTATGGTCAGACGCCAGTGTGTGTGAGAGAGAATGTCAGAGTGTTAGGTTGTCGGGTCCTGTCCTTTAGGGCTTTGTTGGTATCAAGCTTTATTTATCTTTTAAGTTTGCAGTCTGGTGCTGGCTGTGATGGCCTGTGAGGGTGTTAGAATGTTATGTTGTCATGTCCTGTCCTTTGAAGGCGTTGGGAGTGTTCTGCTTTTTCATTTCAAGAATCCAGTGTGTAGATGGCTGGCTGCCAGTGTGTAAGAGCGTCACAATGTTGGTCTGCGAGAGCCCCTTGAGTTCCGGATTTTCAGGCTTTTGAACTTTCGTGCTTTGATTTGTCCGAATGTCATGCTGTCGGGCTAAAGTGGTGAGTCAGGTGGCCATCAGCGTGGCAGCAGTATTTAGTGTCAAGTACGTCTAGTGTTACGAGAGAGGCTGGGGCAAGATCCTGGTCAACGTGTCCACAACTGTACGATAGGTCATTGTTTTCGTTCCCGTCTGTCTGTCTGTCCGCAAAATAACTCGAGAACGGGTTTGTGGATTTGCACCGAATTTGGTTTGTCTAACATACTACAAGGTCCCAAAAAAATTATTTTTATGCAAATCGTACATAAATTAACCAAGTGTTGCCATTGTAACAGTTTGCGCAAAGACAACCCACAAAGTTTTTCGGAGGTTAACAATGACATGAGACAGTGTCCAGCAGTTTACTCATTAAATTGAAGTAACAGTGTCACTTTATCCCCATTTTCCCTGCCATGGTAACGGTTCACGGAAATAGTTGCATCAGCTCGGATTATTTAACTTGCTGTATGTCTCAGGTATTATTACTTATGACATGTTAAGCTCTCGTCGTCTTGGTTTGTTGTGATTGATATTTAATCTACGTCTTTAGTCATATTATGTGATATTTTGCCTAAATAAGGAATATCAGTATAAAACTATACACAAAAGGTAGATATACAAACATATATACATCAAGTTATGTATACCCCTCTGTATTTACCCGAAATATTGCTTGAGTTTAATGTAACATCAGCTCCACTACCGGGTTCTTATTCACAGCGTCCATTATTCTGACATTTTCATAACGAAATTAAAACTGTTGATTTTTACTGTATACTTCCCGAAAAGTTTTACTCATGATATTAAATCCTCACATGGCCGAGGAAAAATGCATATTTGCTGCATAAATTTTGTTGCACACACACAAACACACACACACACACACACACACACACACACACACACTAAATACCTTTGCAATAAATGTTGTTTTCAATATATTTTTACACAACGCTCACGATTTAAGTCGAGTTTATTTTATTTTCTCTCCTACCTCAGTCCATACACGGGTAGTAACAACACCAAAACATATATCCATGAAATAATATACTGGAAGATTATGAAATAGAATAAAACGGATATAAATATTAGGTTTACGTAAATGAATGCAACGCTATGAGAAAAAAAACCATTTCGTATAAATTTAATATATAATGAATTTAAGAGCGAAAAGCGAAGTGAAGAGCCAAAAGGTCGACTGAAATAAGCTAAACAACGAATTTTCTCTCGTAATTCATTTCAGGGAATTACGTAATGACTGTGTGGAATTTTTACGTACAGCAATTCAGTATTATTTGTTTTTATTTTATGCTGTTCAAAGTGATACTGTGTGGGCAGAAAGTGTCGATGGCTCTGATTAATTATTACAAAAGGCTACAGTCCCTCAGTGAAGATGTAACAGTAAGAGTCCGTATAACCTTCTGGAACGGGAACTAATATGGACACTGGACAGCTACCTTCAAATACAGTATATCAGCCAAAGTAAAGTAGGCTACTTCTTACTAATGGTATTCACTCAAGTCATGATATACAGCACTCTGAGGGTCATGGTATACACTCTGAGGGTCATGGTATACAGCACTGAGGGTCATGGTATACAGCACTGAGGGTCATGGTATACACTCTGAGGGTCATGGTATACACTCTGAGGGTCATGGTATACACTCTGAGGGTCATGGTATACACTCTGAGGGTCATGGTATACACTCTGAGGGTCATGGTATACACTCTGAGGGTCATGGTATACAGCACTCTGAGGGTCATGGTATACACTTTGATGGGCATGAGGTCATGTTATACACTTTGAGGGTCATGGTATACAGCACTCTGATGGGAGGGTCATGGTATAGATCATTATACCTCTGAGGGTCATGGTATACACTCTGGGGTCAGTCTGAGGGTCATGGTATACACACTCTGAGGGTCACACTGAGTATACCTCTGAGGTCATAGTATACCTCTGAGGGTCATGGTATACACTCTGGGGGTCATGGTATACACTCTGAGTCATGGTATACAGCACTCCTGAGGTCATGGTATACACTCTGAGGGTCATGGTATACAGCACTCTGGGTCATAGTATACACTCTTCATTTGGTATACACTCTGGGGTCATAGTATACAGCACTGAGATCATGATACACCTCTAGGTCATGGTATACAGCACTCTGAGGTCATGGTATATACACTCTGAGGTCATGGTCCAGCACTCTGAGGTCATGGTATACACTCTAGGGTCATGGGGTCATACAGCACTCTGAGGGTCATAGGTGCATACAACACTCTGAGGGTCATGTGCACTCTGAGGGTCATGGTATACACTCTGAGAGGGTCATGGTATACACTCTGAGGGTCATGGTATACAGCACTGAGGGTCATGGTATACACTCTGAGGGTCATGGTATACAGCACTGAGGGTCATGGTATACACTCTGAGGGTCATGGTATACACTCTGAGGGTCATGGTATACAGCACACTGAGGGTCATGGTATACACTCTGAGGGTTCAACTTACTCCCACGAAAAGGTAAACATCCTTATCCAATGGTGCAGCTTCTTGGAACAGCCAGTTTGGTCATGAGGGGACGGACGGTAGATACGGAAGATCGTATCCTGATCCCCCAGTCAATGAATCCTAAGGCTCCTATTATCTGCAGCTGAGGATGGCTGTTTACTCTGCAGTGAAGGAGTAGTAAAGATGTGGCTGCCATTAACAGATGTGATAATGGGGAAAAATTACACTGGTCTTGACGTGTTTAGACTCACCACCACAATACCGATAGCATGGTGATAAAAGGCGATGGTGTGTGTGGTGTTGTGATGATGTATATTGTCGTGCCTATTATAATGATGGTGTTTGTGGTGGTGGTGGTGTTGTTTGTGGTGGTGTTTGTGGTGGTGGCAGTGTTTAGGTAGGAAACGTTATATGTGAACCTCTTCGTATTTGGTTGATAAAAAAAAAATTCTTGCATGCATTTAGCTTTTTGTTTGTCATCATTGGAATGATTGATTGGTAAATTATAAAAGTAATTAAAATAGTTCATTTATAGTTTACTTACACTGAGGAATGTAAAATTTGAATGACTTGTTTTCAAACATTTTCTTTGTGAAAGTTTTATAGACATAGATTGTAAATAAATGTACTCGTATGTTTTTCCAATTAATTTTTCGTAATACAGAACAATTTGGAGGGTTAATGGTAAAGACGCTCATCTTATGTGGAGGTCTTTTAGCACACCTTAAGAATTAGTGTTAATCCTTTAAAGAGCATCGCGTCTCATAAGCAAGTTTATTTTTAGGAGACAATTATAAGAGGGAGAGAATGAAGCACTTCTTTTGTACAGACTCTTCCATTCAAGGCCAGAACGCGACTCTGCATTGCTCCGTGACGCCATTACTCTTAACCCCACTGTGTGGATTTCATTCTCCATCGGATCCTGTTGTCCTATTTTGCGATAAATCTTCCTGGTACGTCAACAGGCTTTACTGTAGCATCTGGAAGGGCGAGGTGGGTCCTCTCAGTTGCTGGGCGCGTGGCATTCAGGACAACAACCAGGTTATCGATTAACTACATAAGCTACAAAAGGAGAGAAAACTTGTTGTTCTGAGGGATGTTGAGAGAGTTCTGCTTTAGCTACGAAAAGATAATACGTCTCTACTGAGAGTAATTTAATTTGTGATGAGCTTTCGTGCTCAAGGGGAAGGAATTGTTGGGGATTTATGAGTCAGAGAGACTTCTCATTGTTTATAATTATTTTGTTTTTACTGATTGAAGTCCTTAAAATTTTTTGTGATAATCCCGAGTAAAATTGCTGCAGTCTAACTACACGATTAATGAATATTGCCAGAAATATTTCAATAGAGTACTGCCAAAGTATCTTACTGTAATTCGACTGAAAGAAATACAAACAATCTTGCTATATAGTCTTTAGGTTTTCATTTATCAGACGAGTCGCGAATTTGACTCATTGAATGTAAATAATCTTCTGAATTTGTCTTACAACACACCTGACGTTTTAACCAAATGGGTCAATTTTGTTTTCATTGCCATGATTTATGAGAATTTGATTAAGTTGAAATTTGCTTCGTTTCATTTAAGGTGTTGTTTAAATTAACAACGTTTAGTTCTGGTTAGTTTATCTAAGGAGACACATCGCCTGAGAGAAGAGAATAAGGATCAGTGACGGTAAATAGTGAATAATTGTTCCCGAATTGTGAGTTGATATTGTTTCTTTCTACTACCGATTATATCATTATGATCTATTTTATTTATTTTTTAATCCATTTCACATTTACATTTATTTTTGGTTGCAAAAGTAACACTACAATGATTTTCAACCTAGAGCATCACGATTCGAAGACTTCCTTAACGTTCATACTGTATCCTATAATGTTTGCTGGATGACTCGATACACCCATTATATGTTGATACTCGACTTTAGTTAATTGGTTCTTTTTCTTGAATAATTATGGTACCACTTTACTGCGTCTTAATATTTTCTAAAAATATTATACATATACACACCTACACCATAAAAAAGTATCGTGATTCTTGCTATACTTAACCTTTTGGAACACACTGTTCTGTTCAGGTGTCAAACAATCCATTCCTATTGTATGCCACAAATATTTGCCTAATCATTCATCAGTCAAGTACTACTTAGCACTGATCGTTTATTTCAACGCAAATTTTATGCTTTAGTGTTGTTTCAGTAGTCTAAATCAGAACATTGCACGATAACGGATATTAGGCCAATATAACCAGAGGTACAGTTGCGGAAATGTGTTACAGAGCCCCCTGTGGTAACCTGTCTCTCCAAACAGCAACGACTCAGTAGTAGTAGTATCACTGTTTATGAATGAATGGGTATTGTTCTTGTAACGACGGACGTGATTGGTGGATAGGTTTGTTATAGGTCATATACTGTAGGTTGGCTGTTTAGAGACACGGGTTACCACAGGGGCTGTAAGAACACTGTTCCTCAACTGTACCAACACATCAGATACATCTGTGTCTGTACGTACTTGCTCATTCCGATTTCCAATGGGTGTATATTAGCCACTGTACACTTCACTACATCTACCCACTCACTCACGTCACTGTTCCTCCAATACCACATATATGTGAGTAGTGTCACTCAACGTTTTAGGAATTATTTCACCCTCAAAATTTACTCAAGAGCCCTGCCTTGGCTTTTGCATAATGTGAAATATTAAACCTGGCAACCATCCCACCCCTTGCCTTCTGCATCCCCGATGAGTTTTATTAATTATGTAGAAGCGCAACTTGGCTGGTCTTGTATGGGTTTAGTGAGCACTTACGAACTTAGAGGCTAATGATTATGCTCTCCTTTGTATCTCTGGGCTTTGCAGTGAGATGCGGTCGTTTGGTTTTACTTTTAAAATAATTGTTTGTGTGTGTGTTTAGTAATTCTTAAGTTGTTGGTAGGAGTGCTGTACTATAGTGTAGAATTTATATATTGGGTCTGTCTGTGTTTATGTCTCGCTCTCTCACACACAGTCGTATACAAAATATTAGTTGACGGTACAATGCAGACCTTCGCCCCTACAGAAATAGTCATTCACCTATATGTAATTTTACCTTGACTGATTGACTGAAATTAATTTACAAGTCACTTCCACGATCCCCAACTCGTCGACTGAGCTTCATTGATGTCTTCTTTATTTGTTGATGGTATTCAAGCCTTTGAAGTAATGTTAGTGTTGGGATTGACTCATTCATTCACGACAACACACAAAAAAAGGAACATCTGGCTATTAGTCCTCGGCTTTTTTCACTTTAAGATTAAACACTCTAACACTACCTGGAGGATTAGGTTGCGTTAAATTAGCTTAGGTTAGCGTTAGGATGTTTTAGTTTTAGGTGAATTTAATTAAGGGACTAATTTTCAGGAAAGCCATGAAACCCACAACTATTAAAGTAAGAATACAAATTAAAAATGTAAATATAAAATGAATAAGGGAACTTAATTTATACGTATAATACACCAAGGGAAAGGTATGATAATCTGTAACATTATAGCCATAGTTCATTGTTACCAAACTCGCATAAAAACTGCGCCAGAAAAAAAAAATGTGGCAGGAAGACCCAGCGAGAGTAAAACGCATTACTCTGGGTTAGTAATATCCTCCCCCCGGCTGCCAGCTTCCCGCCGTGCCAGGTTATATTTCGCCCCTCATAATGGAGCTGCTCCTACTATTTAATATAAATTTGTTCTATATTGTTTCCAACTTTAGTTTTTAAATCTATGACCATCAGACTGAGATAAACTTTAAAACCAAACACACACACACACACACACACACACACACACACACACACACACACACACACACACACACATACACATACACATACGTATACACTCACACAGGTGATATTACGTTTCATTGTTAAATAAAATTCTTCGTTCTCTGTTTTCCTTTTTAATATTTACAGTGAGTAGCGACATAATACATACAAACAAACAGCTGGTATGACGTCCTCCTGTCTGTTAAAGCTCGTACTGCGCGTCTGGGGAGAGAAAGACTTTTAATTCATACAGAGACGATATGACGTGCATGTCATGTTTACCCATGAAAAGCTGTAGGTTAAGATGGTAAAAAACTGCCGGGATGGAACCTTGCTGTCAGGAGGCGCTGAGAGAGAGAGAGAGAGAGAGAGAGAGAGAGAGAGAGAGAGAGAGAGAGAGAGAGAGAGTTGTCGTGTGTTTGGAGTTTCACAGCGTATGGTGATCTGTAGACGAGTAGCGAGGAGAGTTTTGGGGGCCATATACGTGTAGATTAACTAATTAAACGCCGTCAGAGTATTTATCAGTAAGGAAACAAGAAAACGGCGACAAATGAAAACTTTAAGCTTTTATGATGTTCTGTTACGGTTTATTTAGTAACACACAAACACCTTCTACTACCTTACTATACTGGTTTAACCCATCTCCATCTTCTACATCCTTCACTCACTTTGGCTTAAGATTCTAGAAGGTCTTGGGTAATATCCGTGAGCTCCTGGCGATGTAAACTGGCTCCCTAAACATTACTGGATCCTTAGTCGACTATATGCACCAGGGCGAGAGGCGTGTGTGTGTCCTCCTTCGGCAGCGTCCGCTCTAGTATGCAGCTCTTAGCATAGTGTGACCTTTAGTTATGTGTGCTTACTCGATCATTCATAAGCACCACAAAGCAATAGCGGCATCACATGAAACATAGCTCAGGATTTTGCAACGTAACGTAAGCTCACGAAAAAAAATATAATAATGAAACAAGTCATCCTTGGTAAGGTTGAGAGCAGCAGTAAAAATTATATTGCCTTTAAATTATATATTTCATCAAAGTTTACATTGAATATATATATATATATATATATATATATATATATATATATATATATATATATATATATATATATATATATATATATATATATATATATATATATATATATATATATATATATATATATATATATATATATATATATATATATATATATATATATATATATATATATATATATATATATATATATATATATCTCCTGGTTTCAAAATTCATGTGATGGGTCTTAGAAAAAAATATAGACAAAATGCATTTGAAAATCTGCGAACGAAGCTAATTATCCGACGGCTGTAGAACTGCAATTCACCCAGTAATGTTTCCCAACGTTTCACATTTTAAAGCGAGATTTAAACATGCTATATCATTATCGCCGAGAAACTTTTGCTTTAATTAGCCTGCTTAATTATCGCAAGGGAGACGTCGTCATTACGTCTTAATTGAACTTCTTGGCATTATCTTCGCCTTAAAGCTGAGACCTTAATTCAGTTCCCGGCCAGCAAGGTCCTGGGGTGACACCCGGAGTGTGAGGCAGCGTCCGACACCATTAATCAAGTTGTAAATATTTCAAAGGATCGAGATAAATATATAATACTATCACTAGTTTGTATAAGTATCAACTATAACTTATTATTTTACAAACCATATCCTTGTATAGCAACCGTTAATAACTGGTAAATATTAACTAAGAAAGGAAATGTACATTGGTCTTGTTCAGGTTCTAAATATTTTTTTTTACATAATTATATAAAGATTGAGCGAATTCCCATCACCAACAGCCAGTATTAACTATAATGGCGAGGTCTTACTTCAGATTCATCTCTTATTTGTGTTAATGTTAGATAAGCCAAAAGCTTTAAGCGGATATTATTGTTATTTCAGTCTGCATGATACATTATTTCCTATAAACATTACAAGTAAGGGTTACTCTAATGACTCTAATTTATCTGTGGTTAATAGTCGTTCAGGACAAGTTGGTATGCCAAGCGTATATTTCAACGAGATAATATTGTCAATCCCTGCCATTTGGACACTGTATTACACAATGATGTATGATAATTATGGGAAATACAAGAAAGGTTCTCTGATTATGAGGCAGAGGCATCATTAAACACAATTACCAGATGTAGATGAATATACGAGTTAACACTGATTATAAAGTATCATTATTAGTGTGGAAAGAAATGTTACTGACGGAATGAGCCAAGTTTCAGTGTACCGATAATTATTTCTTAAGACTTGGAGACTATTCTGAAACTTGGTATACTGAGAGTCTATAGTTATCATGAAGACGTCCATTACTCGTCTCACACTGTAAAGTCGCTGCAGTTTACCACAGTTTACTCTTACTATTGTTCCTTATACTGTAACTGACTCCAGGTAATTAAATCCTTATATCAGTATAGAGTTTCTTATCCTTATTTGTATTATTAATCACGTAAATAATGTAACAATAAAGCTGGAAAGAAATATAAACTGTGTAAAACTGTTTCGCTTTCTTAAGTGAATAATTACCATCAAAATAATAACAATAATTGGGTTGGTAGTAACTATATTTATTCACATGTTTCACTTCCGGGGTATTTAAGTATATAGAGTGGCCTCCTTCAGGAAATGTAAAGGTAGATATATAATCCGAGTATAGATTTAAATTTTACAAGTTATGTTTAATGTATAATTTTTTAAAGAAAACTCTCTCTAGAAAGACGGCGTCACATAACTTTCAAGTGTTGCGATGACAGATGTTTTATGCGCGTCCATTATCTTAAAGTTCAAGTAACTCCAATTGAAACCATCCTTTAATTTTTACCGAGACATCAAGATAAAAATACTTCTCGTATAAAATAGTCCTTGTCTTTCTTCCCTGCCTCTGCACTATCTATATTATCTCTCCCTGGTACGATGTGGTGGGGGGGGGTCGCCTCTACTGCTACTGGGGGTTGACAAATTACTGGAGCAGCCTGACAAACATATCCTGGAACTGCTGTCTTGTGGAAACCTTATTCAGACACTGCTGTTGATTTAAGTCTAGAGAGTAAGATAGAAAAAAAAGGTACTTCTGAAGAAATCCATATAACAAATGAGAGTGGAGGTGAGGGGATGCCGGCACTCCATGTACGGCATATTGGGATGTATAGGCGGAGGTGTTTTACGGGGTTTCTTGTTGGTGTGGTCATTGTTAAAGGATTCATGATGGATCCTGGAGTATGTATTAAAGTCTGGGAAGCATCACGTAAGGAGGGAGAAGTTGGGGTGAAGAAATTTGGGGAAGTGAGCAGCCGGTTGTTAGATTGGAATTTAGTGTGTGTGTGTGTGTGTGTGTGTGTGTGTGTGTGTGTGTGTGTGCGTGTGCGTGCACACGCTCTTGTGTGCACGTGCTTGTGTACATTGTGTGAAATGACGCCTTTATGCGTGTCTGTTTTGTTTGTATTGAAAACACTTGCATAAAAATATTTCAGTTTTTATTGACTTGTAATAAGAAAACTTCAGAAATAGGCTGTGGAACCTATGCACACAACACACCTTATGAGGTTAAAAAGATGTTGGCGATGCGTACTACTGTATGTTGAGAGGCTGTTGCCATCTACAGAGAGACTCCACACAAGAGAGGGGTCCGTACAGTACAGTAACAGTCACGTATCATATTATGGACCTCCGACGGCTGCGTGTATGTTAATAGATTGTCTGTGTTTTAATTACCGCATATGAGAGGCACCTCAAGCTACAGAGGTTGTGACGCTGTGTAATAGGCCTCCAAATTCAAAACAACAAACACGTCACCAACAGACCTGTCCTCTAACAGGGCAATACAGTGATGGACAGTTTATCAACTAAAGCAGACACGAAGTGAAAATTGAACTGCAGAAGAGTTTGTGTCTGTATTGTGGTGCGTGGCTAAACACCATCATGAGTGTTGTTTAGAAGAAACAATTGCCCCACTAAATTGGAAGAATGATACAATGATCAGCTAAAATGCAGGAAAACCTATCTATTGGCTGTCCGCTCAAGAGCTAAAATTACATTAAAAGATTAAAAGAAACATCTTCTAGTTGTTACCGCCGCCTACTTTACTTGGCTCGCCTTATATTAGTACGTACACGACCTGTTGAGTGGAAAACTCAGCCCACAAAGGAGTCGTACAGGAAGAGAAACTTCATTACTACAAACAAAAACTTTTATCCATTTCTGCTCTGGCAAAAGTTTTAGAAAGTCGTTTGCCAGCAAGTAATGTATTCCTCGATGACCATCAATACTAAATAACGGCACATCAGTATACAGATGTTTTTGTGAACTCGCTACTGTAAAAACAAACAGTTTAACATGTGCAGATGTTACATGGCAAAACTTCAGGCGAGAGAAATATATGGGAAACCCTTACGCACGATATTTCAAATACACCAAAGTCTAAAAGTTATCATTCAAAAGTTAAAGTGCCTTGGGGATTGCGTTAGGCGCTCTTGCTGACTGCTTGCTTTAATAGTTCCTTTAAAGTCGTCATTCAAGTTCACATTTATGTAAATTTATTTTTTATTTTATTCTTAAATGGAGTTAACATCTTGTCCTGGGGTAGGGTAAAGACAGGGTACATTTGGAGCGTCGTGGAGATTGAGATGATGGTGGCCGCTATAATAGATGACTTGGTGGAAATCTATGGACCAGAGGCAATATGTGAAGGTGTGTGCCAGAGTTAAAATTTGAAGTGAAGATACACAGACACATTTAAACGGGACAATTCAATAGTCTTATTACACTGACCTTTGATGGGTCAGTGTACTAAGGTAAATGACAATATATGTAAGTGCGGTAGGCGGTGAGAAATAATAAAATTGTGATGATCAAAATAAAAGCTTGTGCATAATGAATCAAGGCTTATGAAATGGGTTTGACTTTACCTTTGGATCACCTGAAGATTAGTAACAGCAGCTTAATCCATATGATGATTTAAACACCCTGACACTAACCTAACCTAACCCCTACAGGAGCATTTAGTGACCTCAGCCAATAACAATACCTAGCATGACGTGCAGGTATCTAATTAAGAACACAAACCCGTTACTCAGAATCATTGTATGTTGAGAGAGAGAGAGAGAGAGAGAGAGAGCGAGCGAGCACTATACCTCCTCTTATCCTTGATGGTCAACATTACTCATCACGTTTTCTCCCCAGATGGACTTTATCTACGGAGGATTATTTTCCTTAACTCCCTCCTCTACTTCCTCCACCTCTTCTTCTTCCTCCTCCTTCTCTTCTTCCTCCTCCTTCTCTTCTTCCTCCTACTTTTCTTCTTCTTCTTCCTCTTCTTCCTCTTCCTCCTTCGCTTCTTGCTCCTTTTCTTCTTTCTTCCCCTTCCTCTTCTTTCCCTCCTCCTGACTAACTCCTCCTCCTCCTCCTGACTAATTCCTCCTTTTCCTTTTGAATAACTCCTCCTCCTCATCCTGACTAACTCCGCCTCATCTTGACTATCTACTACTACTTCTGACTCACAATCTTCTTACTTTATTATTTGCTTATTCTTTTATTTTTCTATACCTTTATTCTAATAGCCACTTTCCTATTTCCATTTATTCATTACCATAATTTTCCTACTCATTTTATTTTCGTCGTCTCATTTTCCTGTTGTCTCTTCTTGCCGACTCATTTTCCCATCATATTCACGGGGGCTTACCTGGGATCTTGCGGGCGTAATCATTAGCCATTCTTGTGTGTCGTGATCTCACCTGAACACCCCAGCAGGTACTGTAGTCTCGTGGCCTCTCCTTAACACCCCAGGTGGTTCTGTAGTCTCGTGGTCTCTCCTTAACACCCTGGGCGGTACTGTAGTCTCGTGGCCTCACCTGAACACCCTCGCTGGTTCTGTAGTCATGTCCAGGTGTGCCTCTCTACAGTACCTTGATCATTTTATTCTGCAATACAAACTTTTTGGAATCGCGCCTTAAAAATTCTTAGTCAATTTGTTATTGTAATTCAATTTGCTATAGTGTTAACAAGTGAACGTGGGCCCTTCGTGCCCGATGAAAGTTTGAATGCTCGTGCTTGGCTAGCGCGCAACCGCCGTCCGGCTGACAGCGTACAGTGACAAAATGATTAATTAATGCCTTCCTAAAGAAACCATCGACATGGGACCAGGTTTGTTCCACTCTACGAGTTTTTTGCGATTTTTCCACCAAGTTTGATGAAAAACGATTGTTCCGTTTCGGCTGCCCAGAACAGACAGACAGACAGACAGACAGACACACACACACACACTCACACACACACACACACACACACACACACACTCACACACACACACACACACACACACACACACACGGCTATTCCTATAGTATATTAGATTACTATGTCCTCACCGCTCAGCACAGTCATTTCTATGTACACGACACCAGTATCCTGCCTCTGTACTTCTATTACTCATTGTTATAACCTTCCTCAAGACTACAGCTTCTTCCTTCAGCACATATCACTCAACCACTGTACCAGTTTCTGTAACATTACCTGGTTGCTGTACTCATTCATCCTACCTGTGATTAATTAACATCTATGCTACCCCATTTTTGTACTATTTATCATTTACCAATTACCAACTGCACTCACACTTCAAAATGCATCACTCGACCATTCTATCTATTTCTGTAACCTTGCACTGTACTTGGACGCTCTGTCTATTAGTTTATCCTACAGCTTAGGTGAATTTGTCTTATCCAGTTTTTTTAACTCTTTTGTTTAATTTTTGTCCTTACTGTGTCGCTTCCTCGTGTGCCTCTTGTGTGCTCCGCTGCCTCTTGTGTGCTACGCTGCCTCTCGTGTGCTATGCTGCCTCTCGTGTGCTACGCTGCCTCTTGTGTGCTACGCTGCCTCTTGTGTGCGTCGCTGCCTCTTGTGTGCTCCGCTGCCTCTTGTGTGCTCCGCTGCCTCTTGTGTGCTCCGCTGCCTCTTGTGTGCATCGCTGCCTCTTGTGTGCTCCGCTGCCTCTTGTGTGCTCCGCTGCCTCTTGTGTGCTACGCTGCCTCTCGTGTGCTATGCTGCCTCTCGTGTGCTACGCTGCCTCTTGTGTGCTACGCTGCCTCTTGTGTGCGTCGCTGCCTCTTGTGTGCTCCGCTGCCTCTTGTGTGCTCCGCTGCCTCTTGTGTGCTCCGCTGCCTCTTGTGTGCATCGCTGCCTCTTGTGTGCTCCGCTGCCTCTTGTGTGCTCCGCTGCCTCTTGTGTGCTTCGCTGTCACTCGTGTTTTTATCCGTAACCTCACCTAGGCATAGTGTCCGGGTTTTTTCTTTTATCTTACTCATTCTTATCCTTTTTATAGCATCGTGTTTCCAATTGTTATCGCTTTCTTTACTGGTCGTGATATAGAATGTGGGGAACAGAGGGAGAGGAAGAGAGGAGAAGATGGAGGGAATAAGGATGGAGAGAGGAAAAGAGGGAGGGAATAAGGTGGAATAGAGGTGAGCGAGAAGGAAATAAGGAGATGAAAAAACAAAGAATGAAAGGAGAAAGGAAAGAAGCAGTGGAACAAAAGAAAGGAGGAGAGAGAATACAAATAAGAGAGAGACTGAGGGAAGAGAGAGAATAGGAAGGAAGAACTAGGGAAAAATGGAAGGTGTAGAGGAGGAAGGAAGTAAAGAAGGAATTGAATAAAGGAAAAAGAGGGGGGAGGGAGGAAGTAAAGAAGTCGAGAGGAAGTAAAGAAGGAAGGAGGAAGTAAAGAAGGAAATAAATAAATGAAAAAGAGGGGGAGGGAGGAAGTAAAGAAGTCGAGAGGAAGTAAAGAAGGAAGGAGGAAGTAAAAAAAATAAGGAAAAGGAGGGAGGGAGAGAAAGTAAAGAAGGAAGCAAATAAAAGAAAGGAGGAGGAAAGGAGGGAAGGTAGATGGGAAAAGCTCAGGACACCACCTTTTTATGGGACTCTCATCATCATCATCACCATTAATTCTAATGTGTTCTTGTGGAGGAGGAGGAGGAGGGGGAGGGGAAGAGAATGGTGGGAAAGAGGAGGATTAATGAGAGAGAGAGAGAGAGAGAGAGAGAGAGAGAGAGAGAGAGAGAGAGAGAGAGAGAGAGAGAGTACTCTACTTTGGATTACCTTCGAGTAATATCTATACAATGGGGTAGTTTTTCATACCCCAACCCTCGTGAGTCAAGACGCCTTGGCAGGAAATGGTCTATTGTACTGTCGTTTGAAACACTGAATTCATGACATAACGTGTTTATTGTTATGTTCCCTTCATTTTAAGCTTACTCTCTAAATTGTTTTCCTAATATCGACATCCTAAATTTCTTTGCAAATCAGCCATGTTGGGGCAAAGTGGTAAAAAAGTTCTCCAAATGTCTATTGAAATCGTAAGTATTCTCCTTTAGTTCCCATTTGATACTGTATTTCACTTGCAGTAAGCTGGCGTTGACTTTTCTGGCGGTGGATGTTGGGTTATTAGAGAACGTGGAATATCCAGGCGGGAGTATTCGGGGAAGGAGTATCACTTTTATGGCTCATTTAGAATTCCTCCCTTTCTGGATATTTGGTGGGATGATGGAGTGGGCGGCAGTAAGCTTGGCTTAAAAAGAGCCTAACTTTAAGTCTCGGTACCTTCTGCTTTTGTGTGGTGTGTATATATTTATAATACAGTATATACACACACGTACAGTATATGCTTATTACACACTTGTTACAGAGTCAAATTATTATCAACACTCGACAGAATTTTGGTTGTATTTGTGGTTCATATTATGAGATTGTTTTATTGTCATTATTGTCATTGAACACTGTTTGCAATTATATATTATAGGAACAATAACAAAAAATGACCTTTATAATACACTAACATTTTAGTTGCTAGTTGTTAGAATTTCAATTCCCTTGATTAATCCTGAAGTAGAAGTCAGATGGTGCTAAAGGACTCGAGGGAACTCTGTCCGCATCTGCAAACAACTATATGTGAGAGTATAAAGGCAAAATCGGCGTGGCGACCAAGAAATAGCGCCTGGAAGAAAGAATTTTATCAGAGTACAATATACTGTACCCTGTAACAGAGGCCACAGATGGATGATAAATACGTACATAACGTGTTCGGCAGCCGTACCTTAATGTGCCCCCCGGCCTAACACACAACCCGCCCATATATGTGTCACAGGCTTGGGTTAACTTACTTAATAAAGGAAAACACAAAGTCTCGTGTCCTCCCCACTCCTGCGCCATAATACTACAATCACCGTAACGTATCACGGTCGTTTGGGAAAGCAGACGTTCTGATTTGGGTCATTAGGCCTGTTAATCCGTTGGTCTCACTTGATTTTTCGACCATTTTTGTGTCATTGGTAAGGTCTGTTGGTCTTGAGTGGCGATATTTCACCTAAATTGCTGGGAATTTTTCACCCACCGTTTTCTGTCCCCTGCAGCGATAGAGGCCTGCGAGGGGAGGCTGCGAATCACGGCAGGGTCAACGTCAAGGGGAACTGTGTGTGTGGGTGGGTGTGAGTGTGGGTGTAGGCATGTGTGGGGAGGGTGTGTAGGCGTAGGTGTGTGTGTGTGTGTGTGTGGTGGTAGGGTGTGTGGTTATGGACGTGTGTGGGGGGGAGGGTCGGGGTGGGTGTGAGGGAAAATAGTAGAGAGGTAAAGAAATAGGTTACTGATGTCCTTCCATTATGGCATCACATTTGCTATTAAAAACGTTAATGCCATCATATAAAAAAAGATAACAGCTTCCTTGTACACAGCAGCATTGAAATATCTGGAGGACACAATGATCTACACTATAGACCATTGTTTGAGTGGATATACCAGTGCTCTCGTGTACAAGGAAACTGCCACTTTTTCTCAGTGATATGACATTAATTTTTCTAATGGATAATGTGGTGCCATAATGGAAAACCGTAAATAATATCTTTCATTGTCTCTTTCATTCATAGATTCAATTAAGACGTAGAAACAAAAGTACGATGATCCAGAATTGGGTATTGACTCTATAGTGTGCAACATAAACAAGGATTAAAAGGGACTGCAATATTTGATTCCTGCTCTGGCTGTTATTTGATTTACTCGGTTGGCTTTCAACTCATGGATAAACGTGACATTAGGCAGTCTACCTTTCATGGAGAGATCAATGAGGGTCGTCATCATGAGGCACTCAAAAGTCAATACATTTACTTGCCAACAGATGTCCTTGTATTGAGGCACATAAAATATATATTTGTTAAAGAATCACTGTAAACCTGAGTAAAGACGTCTTGTTCCATGACAGAGCTCTTGATTGCTAAGCTCGCCTGATGCAGCATCGACTTATGTCAGGAGCTGCTAGAGAGCTGGATTATCATATAAAAATTTCCCTAAGTATTTATGTACCTATAAAAGTGCTATTATGGTGACTTTGGGTTATAGAGATAAACACGAATGTAACTAATATATATATATATATATATATATATATATATATATATATATATATATATATATATATATATATATATATATATATATATATATATATATATATATATATTTATATATATATATATATATATATATATATATATTATATTATATATATATATATATATATATATATATATATATATATATATATATATATATATATATATATATATATATATATATATATATATATATATATATATATATATATATATATATATATATATATATTGTGTGTGTGTGTTTGTGTGTGTAAATGTATAGAAGATAGTTCGTGACATAAATTAACCCATAAAGATAAAATAAAAATAAAATAAAAAATTTTTCCCCTAAATGCTTGAAATTTCTCATTGTACAAGAAAGTAACTTGAATTTATATTTCTGGGAGCCCCCATGGAGGTCTCCCCGTCGTATCTTCGTTCCTGGCTGATTTATGGACGAAGTAAAGTTGTTTCTGGATGGTGAGGGCTGCTAATGGCTGTCGGCTGGATATTTATGTGGGTTCTGGTGCTCCCTGCTTTTACTCTTGCACACGCTCCTCATCCCATGGTTATTGCATCACTTACCGTAGACTCAGTAGGGATGAAGAAGGGGTCGTTGTAGTAGCTATTACGTTTGTTGCAACTGCGTCAACGTTAATGCATCAAGGTCCCTGTGAGTTTTGTGTGTTAATTTCTCGGTTGAGTATTAATGACCTTTCGTTCTATTCTGTCAGTGACCTTCCTTACTGACCTTATTTACAGTGGCTAAGTGGATACAGCGATCGACTCCTATCCTTAAGATCGTTGGTTTGCGCCCAGGACACACCCAAGTCCAACTAATTGTAAATGTGAAACAAAATTCTGGCATTTGGGAGGGTGAAGTCTATTGAGTGCAGTACCGGTCACACTGATTCCTTGTCTACCGAAAGCTTAGTACAGGTATTCAGTGGGCTGTATCCTCAGTGTCCCTAACGAGTTGTCAGGACCATGGAATAAATGTGTATTTTTTTCAAAAGTTCCATTCGGAAGATGGATTTTAGTGAGGTTTAAGTGTATTTTTTCTCAGCTCGAGGCAACTAAATGTGGTATGTACTTCGGTTTACCGTGTACACTTATCTAACTGTAGGTGTATATGTGCTGTTTCATGGTTAAAACAATAATTTTACAACAGTATTTTAAACTTACTGTACACGTATCATTACCTAATCTTGTTGTTAGTAAAAATGTGTAAGTTCTTGATTTTAATTCTATTTTTTGAAAACCTCGAATGTTGAAGTAATTGTGGAGATCTTGTTTTCCTCACTGACGATTTATTCATTTCGTTTGTCTCTAAGCAATTCTGTTTACATCACTTCACTAGACGCAATGTCGTATGTGGGTGTCTTGGTGTAAACATTATTTGTCCGGGCGATAACTCTTGTCTTCCGCCGATACAATGAGAAACTTTAATCGAATCTATTTGATCATCAGACAATATTTAAGTATGATACAGGTCGAGGTTATGGATGAGTGTGTGTACATTTTTCACTATCTCGGAAATCTCTATTTACTGAGGAAGACCCTAAACCACAGCTCTACATACAGTATACTTCGTTAGAACAAAAATAAAACAAAATTTGATCTTTATTCTGTTAATCTTCCCTTATATAAGACGGGAGCTCTACTGTAGTACTATCAATCCTGATAATAACACACTTCTCTCAAGGCTACGCTCGGTCTCCCTCTTCGTCAAATAGTCAACACATGTTAGCAGTGCGTTGAAGGGAAGTCGTATTCATCTCTCTCTCTCTCTCTCTCTCTCTCTCTCTTTTGGTCATCTCATTCGCTGTTGCTCGAATCGACGACTAGCAGTTACTGGAGGAAACTAGTGCTAAAGAGTGAGGGAGGGAAGGAGAATAGTGACAAGAGGAGGAGGTAAAAAAATGAGAAAATCGAAAAACAGAGAAGGGAGGAAGAGAAGAAAAGAATAAAAATAAAGAGGGAAGGAGGGAGGGAGTGAGTGAGTTTGGATACCTACAAGTTTCTGCGCCTTTGATCTAGTAAGACGTTCATTTGGTTGGTCTCTGAACCTGGAGTGATGGTAATTGAATACACTTTTTATTATATTAAGTAATTTATCCATTGATAGGTAACGCTCCAAGTCTCGTAGGTATCGTGAAGTTTAGCTGTTGTGACGTCTGCAGTCAGGATGCTTTTAGTGGGTTGAGTGGGTATGGTGCTGGACAGAGGTCATCTATATTATAAAAGAGTCCCAGTGTAAAAACTAAAACTTGATGGGTGATGTTTAAAGACCCTAGCAGTTGCAGCGACTAGATGTATTAAGTCAATAATGGCAATTGTGTTTGTTGTGTAGAAAAAATAGCTTCACAAATTTTAAAAGTTATTGTTTAATGTAGATAGAACGCCTTTGTGAACGGTGCACAAAGGCCCTGTCAGCATAAGCGCCTGATTACATAAAAAAAAACATATGGTTAACGGATATAAAGGTTTCTGTACATTATTTTCAGTTTAATTTTATTTCTTAATACATTGTCTATATACATTAAAGTTACTGATGAAACCTGTGATTTTGTTTGAAGGCTTACTGAAGGTTTACCTGAGAACGGAACTTTACTTAGATAAATAGATACTGTAATAATAGTACTAAATCTATATATACATGTTTTAAAGGCAATGTAAAGAGGAAAACACAAAATACCATGACAAAGTTTTCCCATTTGATTTTCCTTCTCACATACTCCCTCTCACATCTTAAAATATTGCCTTGTAATTCTGAGTTAAAACATCCCGGAGGTAGAGTTTCCTTTCTCGTGGTTTTGTGTGTTTGTTTCTCTAAATGCACTGCACATAATCTGAAAGCTAACGAGAGATTTATTGGTAGAAGAAGAAAAATCGTAAAATAATTGTCCATGGCTTAAGTGACCATAAGGAGCAGAAATATGGTCTAACCTAACCTAACCTAACCTAACCAGAAAAACTCTTGAGTTTATTATAAAAATGATAAATCGTTCATATTAAATACAGTTTCTCCGGATAAATTATTATATCATCTGGGGTTTATACGAATCTTAGCCCGGTGTACGAGGCGGGCCATTGCCTTCTCCCTCCCGGGTAATGGGATTCATTTAGTAGAGAGAAGATGGGACCAGAGTACGGGGAATAGAGGGGATTTATTTATGAAGTGTACTCGTTTGTGTTGAGCTCAGGGAAGGTAAAATGTATCTCTCGTGTTACTTGTTTGTTCTGAAAGTAAATAACTTACACTGACCCTTTTTTTTTCTTTTTGATGGGGTTAGATTAGAGGAGTTATTCTGTTTGTGCTCGATTTTTTTATGTATATTACACAAAACACTATTTTTCTCACTGATATTTAAAAGAACGTTCCCAATTTCATTAAACATTTCATGCTCTGCTTCACGTCTCTTGACAATCTCAGTCGATCTGTTCATCCCCCCTTCCTCTCTCTTTCTCCCATCCCCCCCCTTTACCCCCTCCCTTCCTTTCGTCTTGCCCTTCTCCCTACCCCTACCCTCTTCCTTGCTATTCTTTATGCGTCTCTCTTTTACATTTTCTTTTCCTGTTTCCTTCTCTTTTCTCCCTCACCCCCTCATCCCCCTTGTACAGTACCATATTCCTTCTCTCATCCCTGTCTCATTCCTTTCCCTTTCCTCTTACCTTCCTCTTATTTCTCCCTCTCACTTTTTTCTACTTCTCTCTCCTCTCTCCCTGCCCCCCGGTGTCCTTCGCTTTTCTCTCTCCTTTTTCCTCTCTCCCTTCGTCTCCCCCACCCTTCTACCGTCTCTCCTCTCCCTTCTCTTTCACCTATCCGCTTTCTCCCGGTCATCCCTATTTTTCCTTCTCCCTCCCTCCCTCGTCACAAACAGCGGTGGCCAGCATCAGGCTCCTCATCTCCCGTCATCCGGGCAGCATTTAATCAAAGTCTTACCCTCAACGATGAACGACATTACCTCATAATTTCATGCAGATGCCTCGCCTTCGTGGCTCCCTAGTGTCTGTGTTTGTTTGTTTACATTGTTTTTAGTTTTAGGGGTTTCAACTACCAGGGTTATTAAGCGGTCAACGCAAGGTCTTTAGTTTATAGACTTCACAACATGATGATATTGGTAGTATTGTGTTTTAAGTTGTTCAGCGATTATTATTGAGTCGGATTCACCAAGTCGTTCATCGCTGCAAAAGACGACATGCAGGCGTCGTCTTTAACCATTCACCATTAGACCTGATGCTTAATTCATTCAACTGAAGGATTTATGGCAGCTGATTTGAATTCTTATTGTTCATTTGCGTCCCCTGCCGATTTTTTCTGTTTTAATTCACATTTGTTCAGTGTTCTGTGTTTATTTGTGTAGTTTTTCAGGGATATCGAGTAATCCACTTTTTGGAGTAAGAGAGGAACGGGAATTATGGATCATTCCAATTTTGATTAATTTACAGCATTATTTTTATTTTTTTGAGGAGGATTATTATATTTTGGGGTGCTATGTCAATTTATTAGTGTTATATTTTTTAGTATTTTTTTATTTATTTATTTTTTTTCAGTTATAATTCCCATCAAAAATTTTATTGGATGCAGGTAAAATTATAAGTCATTTGTGACCTTTAGGTATTTATTAAAATAGTTATTTTTGCACTCGATAGAACAGACTGAAGACATATAAAAGGGCTGTATTTGTATCACAGGTGTTAGTTACTTGTGTGGGGCTGATTTAGGTGTCAGATAAGAGTATTACGGAATAATGAAAGTAATAACAGAGATATTGTTATGGAGGCTGAAATGGTTATTGATACGATCATAGGAATATATATGATAGGGATATTGATACACAGATTGATATGGGATATTGCTATGGTTATTAATATGTTTATTGATATGGTTAATAATTTAGTTATTAGCGCGGATATGAATATGCCTGTAATATATATATATATATATATATATATATATATATATATATATATATATATATATATATATATATATATATATATATATATATATATATACACACACAATTGGATATAGTAATTGATGATGGTGGTGGTGGTGTAGGCATTAATAGGTGGACGTGGGGATGAATATTGAGCCGTTACAGTAATGGGTGAGTAAATTAAAATTTTCAGTACCGTGAGTCGTCTGGCTTGGATTCAATTCTCCTCCTCAGACTCACCCTCCTCCTCGTGACTCAATTCTCCTCCTCGTGACTCTCCGCCCTCCTCCTGACCTCATCCTCACCTCCTCAGACTCCATCCCTCCTGCGTGACTCCACCTTCCTGACTCCACTCCTTCCTGACTCACCCCCCTCCTCGCTCCTGACCCCTCCCCAACTCCTTGGCTCCTCCGACCTTCTTCAGGAAAATATTACCAGTTAATAATACCACCTTGTTGGATACCAGGACTTGTCTTTAACGTGAATAGATTGGATATGGTATGAGTATAGAGGTTAGTACATGTACTGCATATTCACTGACTATAGGACCCACTGTCACTATGTTCTATTCTAGTTCTTTTTGTCATTATAAAGTAATTAGAAACACTCGTATTCAGTTAGTCAGTTTTGATTTGGTAGGGAGTGAAAGTGACCAACACGGATTGAGGCATCTTATGACTTGATTTTTGGTCACTTTTATTTTTTGCTGCTGTTGTTATATTTCTATCTTCGTCTGCCTTGCTCGTCTCCTTTGACTCTTTGTTCATCTTCATTTCCATGTATGTATTCTTAGTCTCTCCCCTCCGCTCTCCCCCTTTCTTTCCGTTTCATCTTCCTTATTTCCCCTTTTTAACCTCAATCTGTCCTTTCACCATTCCTTAACTTTCTAAACTTTATTCTCCCTCCTGCTGACGGCGGAAATTGACTCCAAGAATGGAATGTAGTAATTAAAGTTCAAAGTTGTGGTTAGCCTTTAGTATATCGCCAGAGGGATACCCTTAAAGATAATGTGAGATGATGGAAGTGATTTTTCTTAACTTACAAAGGGGAGGATGGGTAGAGGGGGGGGGGGGCGTTTTAAGATAGTTTGAGAGGATGGATTGAGTTAAGAAAGAAAGGGATGGGACTGTTAGGGGATTGTCTTAAGGTGAAAGTTTTGACGTAAGAAAATAATCTGAGGGTATGTTGAGATGGAATGAGACGGTCTTAATAATGGTGGCGTTGAGGGAAGGGAGAGGGGAGATGGTTGACTTGCCGGAATATAAGGAGGGAGAATTGTTTTGTAAATGGATGAGTCTCGTCTTGAAATACTCAGAGGGCTTCTACCTCAAGCCAGAAATTCCTCATACTCAAGATAGGAGTAATGTTTGCTATATATCATACAGGGCGAAACTTTTCCATGGCTTATGTATCACAGTGATAACAATAATAGTATTAATAATAGCACTATCAATAATAATAATATCAGTAATAGAAAAAAATGATACTGCTGCTAGTTGACCATCTCTGGAATAAGGTGGAGGTTTTCTTCGTCACTGAACCAAGATAGCACAACCCGTCCTCGAGGTCCGTTTGGGTTCCCCTCGACATCTTGAGTTAGTCTTATCTCTAGCTGAAACGGACCCTGTGTTGAGCTTGTGCGCTGTTGTTTTCATGATAACAAGATCTTTATCATGATTGGCTCGCGGTGGTTTTTGGTTGTTATGTACCCTTGATCTGATTGGCTGGGGCCGATTTTACATTGAATCTAGTTTTGTTTTGATTCTATGAACAAGTCCTTCCTTTTTCCTAGACTACAATTATTGTTCTTATCATCAAATCCAAATTCATATTGCTAAATGACTTGTTAGCAGTTTATTTTATTTTTTTTTTAATGTGGACGTTTCTATGTTTATCTTCACAATCGTGTATGTTGAGGCAACAACTTTGATGGCAGTGGTGATTAATTTTATGGCTATCTATCCTAAGAAGCCCCAGCTTAACCTTGCTTAACCTAATCATTAGGATTAGGGGCTAGGCCCAATAACTTTTTGTCGTACTGAAACCCAGACTTAATGGACCCAGTCCTGATCGGTTCCAATCCCCGTGGTTAGCTTTGGTTCGCTTAAGTTGCGGGTTATTATAAGCAGGAGGTAGGCGGCGAGTCGTTGGAGTCCCTGTGTGTGTGTGCGCGCGTGCATGCGTGCGCTAAAAATCGTTACATGGTTATAGAACTATACTGTACACTATCGTGTTCACACACTGGCCTGGTACCTTACACTAACGTTGTAGACTCCCGCTCACCTGCTGGTGACGTAAGAAAAGTGGAGCCTTCACTCAGACAAAATTATTACTCTCGGGGATAAGGAAAAGATGTATAAAAAAGAAAACAAGAAAAGTTTACGCACTCTTCCCCTGTCAATGAAAAATGCCTTCCATATGGTAAGAGAACTTAAGACAAGAATTTATTGAGAGTTTGTTTCATACGCTTTCTTTGTTATGTTTTTATGTTTAGCTGAGAGGAGGCTTGGGTGAGTGTTTACTACCGCTTGACAGTGTTATACAGGTGTTGCTTTTTCAACCTAACAAATGTCTAATTTGCTGAAGCCAATTGATTACCCGCTTGAAGAACAGCTTCCTTGTATGGACTTTAAAGGTGATTTATTTTTTATTTTTATTTTTTTGGCACAGTTTGTTCCACTGTGTGTTTGAGTGGTAGCCAGTCTGTTGAAAAGGCAGGAGGTGTAAATCAATCGGAATTTGCTGGACTTTAATTTTCACTTGACTTGGGGTTTATTAAAATTTAATAGATGGTAAAGGCAGTGGAAGCGCCCCTTTGAGAAAAATCCCGAACCAGCACAAGAACACTTAAATCTACTACACAAAATGAACTGTCCGTGACCCGTGGAAGGATAGCGTCTGTGACTGGGATGAATGAGACACACTGTAAAATTTAGACACTTATATTCCCTCCAACACTACAAACACAATCAAATAATGGTACACCAATATGCGCACCTCTTAACTTGAACTTAAAACACTACTCTGGGGAATAAAAGTTATAAATGACATAGAAATTATTAGAAACACAGGCAACAATAAATTTGAAGTATTAAGAAATGTTGCTTGCACACATGAAACAGGCCTCTTAAGGGCTTTCACAAAATAATATCAGTCACTTAGGAAATGGTATTAAAAAATAAGAAATTAACTACTCTACAATGAATAGGCCTTAAGGGCTTTCAGCAAAATAATATCACTCAACAAAATTATAGCACCCCAACAGGTGTACACTTCCTAACCTAACCTAACCACTGCTCTGGGGAACAAGGTTATACCTGAGATCAGAATTATGAAGAATTAGAGGCATTAAAAGAATCAAATCACAGTATCACTCTGGTTCCACTTAATGGCACAAACATTCAAAAAACACTACTATCAAAATTATTTAAGAAATATTAAACTACACACGTCAAGATAATATCAGTCTGAGGAATGGTGTTAACTACACCCGTGATAAGGAAGATAAAATGTTCCTCTAGGTATCTCCTAGAGTCCTAGACTCACGGTCTCAGTGTGTGACCATTAATATACTCAGATAGCCTCAGTGTACTCCCAGTGCGTCCATGGGCAGGAAGAGAGTGAGCCAATCAGACCTTGCGCAGTTGAGAGAAACTTTAGCTTCCCGTTAGCAAGAGGGTTTCACTAGCTGCTCGGGACATGTGGGGTTGTGCACCGGAGTGGTAAGAACTGATCACCCACTGCTGATGCTGGTCCCGTGTCGTGTTAGTTGTCGGGAGCACTCGTTCACTCAAGAGATCCTTTGCTACCCCGCTAAACAGTGACAGGCCTACACTGATCGGTCCAATGGCGACAATCGCCACCCTCAATCATCAACGGCAGTCAATCTCTCGCAGTCAACTCCAGTCAACTCCAGTCAACTCCAGTCAACTCCAGTCAACTCCAGTCAAGTGGGTTCTGACGGAAACCCTGAAATGAACTCACTGTTAGCTCTAGTTTACTTTATCACTGCCCTATCTAACCCTGTCTGAGATCGAATGAGACTTACTTGTTATACTGCAATAGCGCAGCACAGGTGACTAGGCCACGTGACTATTTCTGATGGACGCGCGGAACGTCTTGTCTGTGTGAATGCTCTCCGGGACTGGCCTAGCCAGCGTCGTCTCCCCAAGGCGCTAGCTTGGTCCTACGTGATATATTTACCGCCTAACTAATAACTCCTTGGGACACCCGTAACATTATTCAGACTGCTAAACGATCTATAATAATTTCAAATTCAATAATAGTCCCTTAACTTCATGAATCGCATCATTATTAATTCGGTAAATCACATTTAATATCATATAGGCCTAGTTCCGCAGTCTCTCGCTACGAGCAGGCAGCGCTCCCTCCCCTCAGATGACCTTGAACGCTCAGTATCACTCATGGCGGGGCATTTGAAATTACTCTGAAATTTCTGAATATTACAATCGACCCCCCTAAAAAAAGACAGCACTGTCCTCATGTGCTGAGAAAACATGCATACGACCCCCCTAAAATTTTGTTCTAAGGACTGCACCTCACCCCTTTTGCTAAATGCAGCATTCCCGTCTTCTCTTCTCTCCTTTTCTCTCCCGCTAACACTCGACCCCCCTAAAAAAGACAGCACTGCCCTCATGTGCTGAGAGAACAACTTAGAACCCACCTTCAACTCTGTACTATTCCACTCGCAGCTAGCAACTCCATTTCTTCCTAGCCCAACTCAATCCAACCAGAACATCACGCTCCCCTTTTGCCTGGCCCTTAACTAGAGAACCAATGTCAAAATTAATACCAGCCCAAAACAAACATGCTCTCCTTTGGCCTGGCCCTTGAACTAAGAGGAACCAGTGTCAAAACAATACTCAGTCCAAAACCAACATGCTCTCCTTTTGCCTGGCCCTTGAGCTAAGAGGAACCAGTGTCAAAACAATACTCAGTCCACGTCTCCGAACCTCATGCCGGCAGACCAACCCTCTGACAATGTACCAGTCCATCTTAGTGAGGCCCTGGACATTACAACCGTACTCTCAATCCCGCTCATGACAGCAACTCAGTCCCGCTCATGACAGCAACCACTACTCAACGCACATCTCTGACCTAACCATCTCTCCAATCCCCTCTGCCCTACTCACAACTCCTCCAACTCACCCCCTACAACCTGCCTTTTCTCATTACCATGCACCCTAAACTGTAATCGGTCGGCTTCGTCTTGTCTCTCCCCTGGAGGGCTCGATCAACCTCTCTGAACTACTTACGTACCCCTATATTTCCCACTTGGACCTCACACTTCCTTGACTGCTGGACGTGTGCCTGACATTCACCCCTTGTTTCCTCCCTGAACCGTTGAATGTGTGCCTGAGACTCCCACTTGAACCTGTTTACCTGTGCTTGATAATCCCTCTTTCGGTCTCCTCTCTCCTCTCTCAGCTGCACCAATGTCCCGCGGCCGTCTCTCTTCCTCCTCATACACATCTCTACTGTCAAGCCTAACCAACTCAGTCCGGGCACAAGGATGAGCATCAGTGCGAGTTCAATCCCTACCATTACTAACCAACACATGATAGCGTTCATTATCCCAACCACAGTACTATCAGTCACGACATTAAAAACTACGCTCTGCTACCATTTGTAACCGGTCGGAATTTGCTGGACTTTAATTTCTCACTTGACTTGGGGTTTATTAAAATTTAATAGATGGTAAAGGCAGTGGAAGCGCCCCTTTGAGAAAAATCCCGAACCAGCACAAGAACACTTAAATCTACTACACAAAATGAACTGTCCGTGACCCGTGGAAGGATAGCGTCTGTGACTGGGATGAATGAGACACACTGTAAAATTTAGACACTTATATTCCCTCCAACACTACAAACACAATCAAATAATGGTACACCAATATGCGCACCTCTTAACTTAAACTTTAAAACACTACTCTGGGGAATAAAAGTTATACATGACATAGAAATTATTAGAAACACAGGCAACAATAAATTTGAAGTATTAAGAAATGTTGCTTGCACACATGAAACAGGCCTCTTAAGGGCTTTCACAAAATAATATCAGTCACTTAGGAAATGGTATTAAAAAATAAGAAATTAACTACTCTACAATGAATAGGCCTTAAGGGCTTTCAGCAAAATAATATCACTCAACAAAATTATAGCACCCCAACAGGTGTACACTTCCTAACCTAACCTAACCACTGCTCTGGGGAACAAGGTTATACCTGAGATCAGAATTATGAAGAATTAGAGGCATTAAAAGAATCAAATCACAGTATCACTCTGGTTCCACTTAATGGCACAAACATTCAAAAAAACACTACTATCAAAATTATTTAAGAAATATTAAACTACACACGTCAAGATAATATCAGTCTGAGGAATGGTGTTAACTACACCCGTGATAAGGAAGATAAAATGTTCCTCTAGGTATCTCCTAGAGTCCTAGACTCACGGTCTCAGTGTGTGACCATTAATATACTCAGATAGCCTCAGTGTACTCCCAGTGCGTCCATGGGCAGGAAGAGAGTGAGCCAATCAGACCTTGCGCAGTTGAGAGAAACTTTAGCTTCCCGTTAGCAAGAGGGTTTCACTAGCTGCTCGGGACATGTGGGGTTGTGCACCGGAGTGGTAAGAACTGATCACCCACTGCTGATGCTGGTCCCGTGTCGTGTTAGTTGTCGGGAGCACTCGTTCACTCAAGAGATCCTTTGCTACCCCGCTAAACAGTGACAGGCCTACACTGATCGGTCCAATGGCGACAATCGCCACCCTCAATCATCAACGGCAGTCAATCTCTCGCAGTCAACTCCGTCAACTCCAGTCAACTCCAGTCAACTCCAGTCAACTCCAGTCAAGTGGGTTCTGACGGAAACCCTGAAATGAACTCACTGTTAGCTCTAGTTTACTTTATCACTGCCCTATCTAACCCTGTCTGAGATCGAATGAGACTTACTTGTTATACTGCAATAGCGCAGCACAGGTGACTAGGCCACGTGACTATTTCTGATGGACGCGCGGAACGTCTTGTCTGTGTGAATGCTCTCCGGGACTGGCCTAGCCAGCGTCGTCTCCCCAAGGCGCTAGCTTGGTCCTACGTGATATATTTACCGCCTAACTAATAACTCCTTGGGACACCCGTAACATTATTCAGACTGCTAAACGATCTATAATAATTTCAAATTCAATAATAGTCCCTTAACTTCATGAATCGCATCATTATTAATTCGGTAAATCACATTTAATATCATATAGGCCTAGTTCCGCAGTCTCTCGCTACGAGCAGGCAGCGCTCCCTCCCCTCAGATGACCTTGAACGCTCAGTATCACTCATGGCGGGGCATTTGAAATTACTCTGAAATTTCTGAATATTACATATATATATATATATATATATATATATATATATATATATATATATATATATATATATATATATATATATATATATATATATATATATATTGCGTGATGCAACTGTATATTGACGCTGCACTAGTGTTTGCATTATTTGAATAATAAACTGATTGAAAGACTTGTAAATTATGCTGACTCCCCGGGTAGGGTGAGGGTGTATTGTAATCAGCCTCTGTATTAATAAGTTCATGAGTCCACACCAGGACCAGGGACTGGATTATGCCAAATATTTAATATTTTACTTTTGAGCATATGAATTTATTCTAAATAAAATAGGGAATAATGTGTGTTCATACACACGCGAGTAAGTTATTGCTTCTAGTAAAATTGCGTTTCGTGGGTAAAAAAGCTGTAATTCTTTAATAGGTAAGTCATGTTATAGTTTCCTGTTATTCGGGTTATTACTATTATTCGTAAAAGGAAATTGAAAAGAGATTATGCTTGATTACCCCGCTGCTACAACTAAACCATGTACTACTCTTTATTATTGCCTTTAAACTATGTGAGCACACACACACACGCTCGACCACAACTACTTAAAGCTCCATATCCACATAATCCCTCCACCCCACGCAGCCACACATCCACATCACCCCCCACCCCTTTGCCCCGCCACACGGAAAAACACATCCACAGCCCACAGTCCACCTTACACACCAGGTTGGACTCTTCCCACACCTGAACACCCCCTTCACTTACCTCTCCCTCACCCCAGAACCCCCTCTTGTATCTCTCATCATCCTCCCCCATTATCCCTCCCTATCATCCTGTCCCCCAACCTAACACCCCATTCTCTCTTCGCCCCACCCCAGCACCCTCCTCCACTAGATTCCCTCCCCCATCCTACCCAAGACAGCCGCGAGTATCGAAGCAAGAGGTCGTAAATCTGGTGGGAACACCACTGCGGTCGCGATAGCGACGGCCTCTACTTTGTGGCACTACGTGGCGCGCCGATTTTTTTGGCGATTTTTTCTTCCCTGTTTTGATTTTATTTTTCTTCGTTCTGAGGCTTGGCTCCTCGTGTGGTTTTATTCCGGGGCGCGTATTTTTGTATCATATTTTTTATCGCCAACAAACTTCGCTGTATGGGTGGTTGATTTTCGTTAGTTATATTTATTTATTTATTTTTGGATTGATTTATTGATTTATCTCTACAATATTTTCCTTTTATTCAATAGAACTTTGTGGTATAGATAACTTATTTTCGCCTGAACGAGTTTGGGAAATTTATAATTTTATGACATCACTTTTGATTCTTGAATCATGCCGTACTGATTTGTGAGGAGGACACACCAATTAGACTCTTAATACCCTATTTTCACCACCCCTTTCTCCTTGCTTTTGCTACCTTCCTCCCTTACAGTCATACTTCATACGTAAACAGCCCAGTTATCACAGTTGTCACAGAAACCCGGTTGAAGGTGGCAGTTGAGGCCTGATGAAACCTGCCATCTCTCTCATCTACCAAGGATGAGAGAGAGAGAGAGAGAGAGAGAGAGAGAGAGATATTGTTTACAGTAGGCTTGGCAAAATACCGACATCCTCTGTACTGGTGACTGATGCTGCGGGGACGACCAGGTGAAGGGTAAGGGAGAGCTAAGTAGGGGGCACGTTGGCAGTGTGGAGGGTGAACATGACGTGTTGACTCACGTCATTACGGACACGGAACACACACTCAGAAATTATACGAGTCTGCCATACTAGGAAAAAAAACAAGTTGATATGTTCACCCGTGGACAGGAAGAGAGAACGGAAAAGTATAACACTTGCTAAATTCATATATATGAAAAGTTCCATATCGTCCATGTCAGGGAAACCTGTACAGTCACGAGCAAAAAAAGTCCCTTTACACGCCTTTACGAATCTGTGCCGAGCCTTAACCAATTACTACAGCTTTGAACAAAAGGGTAGTCATGCTTCAGCAGTTTGAAGGCTCATGCATGCAACAGGGGATTTTTATCCGTGACAACCAAGTTTCGTTGAGATACTCTTGAGGAATACTTAAGGTGCTGAAAAGAATGATTATTCAACCGAGCACCACAAAATTGAGAGGCTTTATTTTTAAACAACCGGATATACAGTACCTGTACCAAGTTTGGTTGAAATTCCCGGAGCAGAATCTCGATTACTGCGTCTACTAAAAAGGGGGTGACGCGTTTGCCAATCTGGGTTGAAATTGCGATTGCTTATGAACAACCATTTTATTTCTGGGGAGACAAAGGAAAGGGCCAATTATATAAAACAACAAGAAAGTAAAAAAATTCATTAACTCAATTGATCCTCGCTAGTACTCTGAGCAAAGATATATATATTCCAGTTGCTTTTCAGTAAACTCAGAAGTACACCGCTCCCTCTGCCCTCAGTCGTCGCAGTAGCCAGCTCACAGGCATTCACTTCCTCTTTTATCTCGTCCTTTGATTCCTGTTTATCAAGACTTTAACCCAGCCGTGTAAAGGCAACATACTCGCTTGGGGAACACGAGAGAAATATACAATGTTATTCGCTCATGTTTCGAATTCTCGCTTTGTTTTCAATACTCATTACAGTCAGAGTGTGTGTTGCTGATATGTACCGAGTAGTTGTTCTTACTCAGACTTGAAATAATACCTAAAGGTTTAGCGTGGAGTTAAATACCGTTGACACGATCTTGGTGTTGAATGATTTCCGAAACAGAGGCCTAAACCCACGCCGGATAGTGTGATAACAATAACTTGGGACTCAGTTTAGATGGTCTGTTGGAGGGGACTTAATCTCCGACAGCACAGTGTACAATAATGGCTGAGAAGAATGTGAATCCACGCTCTGTGTTAGTGACAAGACTATATTAATCACCATACCCTTCAAAGTTTTGCTCTCAGTGAGGGTTAATATTCTGTACACCCACCCAGACATTATTTTGATTAGGAAAACAAGCAAACAACATCCCTACACGTCCCGTCAGTATCTTGAAAGAACCGAGAACCCCATTTCGGCTCCGTATGAGTGTAACGGAGAGCCGAGGACCTCATCGTAGACGACCTCTACATTACAGAGTGGAGGCAGTGCTGGGTGGGTGAGGGAGACACCAGGAGATCCACCGCACGGAAAGAGGGGAAAAGGAAAAAAAGTGTCGTTAGTCGCGAATATTGCGTAGACCTGGGGCAATATTCTGCAATATACAGATCTATGTGCTGTATGCTGAGTGGATCACCCCTACTGATGCTGCTGCCTCTGTCGTAGGTTGGAGGAGGATGAGGAGAGACATCAATGGAGGTACGGCAGCTATACACGAGAACTCGACTCAAATGAATATATAGTATACCGGTACGTTACAACCTTTGAGATGGAGTATGAGCGAGATTTTGATGTTTGTTCGAGGTCAACACGGGATCTGGTGAAATGACGATAGGATATTGCACATTTCCCCCCCGTCTCGATATGGACACTGGACAGCGAGCACGAGGCAGCCTCTCTGGAAAATTATATAAACTTGAGATGTGACTTAGTGTTATAAACTGAAGATTAGGCTTTGTTCTCTGACTTCTGATTATAATCTTAGCTTAAAGATTTATAAACCTCTTGAATCAAACTGCTTATATAACCATTATTAACGTAAATTTGTAATTGTATATATGAATTTTATATTACTTGTATATATAATTGATTATCAGTGAAGGTTATTATTCTGGCGTTTCATCACATTAATTTTTATTGCGATGCCAGTTACATTATCCGTGTTCCCAGTATTTAGGAAATAAAGAGAAAAAACTGACAAACATAGTAAACAGATAACTATGGTACATATCGCAAGACGATATAATTTCCATCACTTGAGAAATCACTGACGGTATGGACAAGTTTGACCGTAAACAACAGTGGCTTTTTTATTTGATATTTTCGTGTTGTAAGAGTAGCATAAATCACCGCCATCAACACAAAAGTCAAAGATAAATAGAATAAAAATAGTAGAGATCGGTTGGTTATGACTCCTAATGCTTGTGTAAGGTGATTGTGAGACTACACTAGTTGACGTTGTGTTTTATTGAATATTTTCTATGTTGATGACGGAGACGCCAGCAGTAGACCATAAATAACAGTATTAATAAGTTATGGATGGAACGTTTGGAGGGTAAAATTATACTGTATATAAGAAAAACAATAGTGAAAGAACGTTTGTATAAGAAAAAATATTACATAACAGAATAAAAGGAGCGAAGGTGGAAGTTTCAAGACTTTGCACCCAGGCGTACTTTATCGTGGTGTGCCGGGAACGTGTCACGATATAAAAGAAACACAGGTGATGGTCAGTGGGCCACTAGTTGGTTTATGCCTCCAGGAACAATCTCTTATAAAAAAATAACAACCCAATTTTCCTTATCATCGGAATCAGCACACCTAGAAGTACAGTCTTGCCTTACTTATTTTAGTATTCTCCTACATGTTCTCTGGCTTATTTAAGACGACAGGAACAGGTGGTGGAGCAATATTCGGCCCATGTATGCTCAGTCGTTTCTTCCTGGTGCTGGGGGTCGACCAATAGTGGGCTGCGAAACTTATTCCATTCCCAGAGTTTCCGGCGAGCGGGGCCGTACCTTGTGTTAATGGCCCTCCTTGTTTGTTGACAACGATCACGACGACAACGGCCGCACCAACTGTGATAGTATCAGCGCTTTCCTGCCTTGCCTGTTGCCCTGAAAACTTCAGCTATCAGTTTAATCGTTGCACGACACAAAAATAATGTGGACAGCGTCCAGTTGTAGGTAAAAGTCTGCGGCAATGTCGGAAAATTTTCGGAGAATTTCTCATTAGGATGGAATACTGCGTTGGCGGAATTGTTGGTGGTTTCACGTTAGATATTTTCTCATTGGTGAGGCACACGAGTTGTGAAGAACCAGTCAGGTGTGCCATAGTTGTAACACTGTGCTGGTGTACGTACTTTCATAATAATTTTCGTAATATTACAGTCAGTCTAATTTGAACACACGCGACATATCAGGAGTCCCTATACTGTACAGCAACTAAGCATACATTATCGCTTCCTTCTCACGTGCTACATAACATCCCCATGTCCTCCACACACCTCTGATTTACACAGGTCATCACCAAGTGTCCAGCCCTCAGTGGCCTTAACCCCTGTATCTCACACACGACAGACGTATTAAAGGAGCCCTGTTGATTACCTCCTATATTCTCTCGTAAAAGGACAGTTGCCTAATATCAGGTAATTCGTCATTAATAACAATAGTGTGTATATATTTTTGGTAAATAAATACAAATACCAGTGAGTGTTTGCGTGAACATAATGTGCTGTCAAACAACTACAAATAGAGACTACAAGGTACCAGCTGGAGGGAACACTGGCGGGTACAGGGTGACTAGCTGATGGGATTACCTGACATTCCACAACTAGTGGTAGCCGGTGGGATCTCCCTGCCTGGAACATGATATAAAATACCTAGCAGTAGGCTTCATTAATTTTTCAAGTATATATATATTTTTTGTATTAGCGACTGTCATAACAATACATTTAGTTTGTAATGTGTCCACCTGTCTCTGTTATGGTGATAACTGCTGTTGTTGTTGCTGAATTTGAAACTATTGTGGTCAAAGTTTCTCTTTTATGCCGTAAATGAGTTTTTTCCCCCCATGCATGAAATTAAGTTTAAACTGCCTTGGTCGCCGTGTTAAGTTTGTTGTGGTGCAGTTATTTCGGGGAGTACAGCTCTGTGGTACAAGTTATCTGTAAACTTTGGCGTTTACTTGTCGTACGATGTCTTTGAATCAATGAAACTCACCAAGGGTCAAGAGAATGAAATACGTAGTCGAGTAAAAAGAAACACCAGTATGAGTATGTTGGGAGTATATTGATTTTCTGCCTTATAAACGAGAACACAAATTTAGTCCATAATTTATCTTTATTTCACTGTATTAATTTAGTAAGAACATCACAATAAAGAGTTCTTTTTTAATGGAGCTTCATTTGATTACATTAAATCTCTATCTGTACAAGTAACAATACACTACAATATATATTTTCTTTATATCATTACATTATTTCCCAAAGTTGCTCCTTATACAGTATTTAAGGCTGTAGTTCTCCCTTTACGACGCGAATAATTAAACACAAATCAGGGTGGCGGCGAGCGACTGCTAAGTGACAAAAATAAACACTAATTAACACGTACAGTTGTGGACATAATTATACCCTTGACACTAATGGCTATATCTGGCATCTTACTTGAGGGTCATTTTTCCTTGATGGCTTCACTTTTCCTTGGTGATGGCTGTATGGTGCTTCGCTTTTCCTTGATGCTGTATGGTGCTTCACTTTTCTGTGGTGCTGTATGGTGCTTCACTTTTCCTTGATGGTGGCTGTATGGTGCTTCACTTTTCCTTGATGGTGGCTGTATGGTGCTTCACTTTTCCTTGATGATGGCTGTATGGTGCTTGTACCTTTCCATCTTAATGATCCTGTGTATCAATGCAAAATTTAGATATGGAAAAATAAAATTGTGATAGTCCGTAAATTTTCTTCAATTACCCCCCTCCTTCCACCCTCACTCCCACCCTCACTCCCAGACCGTCACCTCGTCTCGTCTGGGACCACCAACTCAAGAATAATGGGCGGCGTGGCGGAGAAGGGATTTAACATGCATTAGGGAACGAGATGGTTGGGTCATTTGCGGCGAGAGGAACTGAACACAGGCGGGCCGTTAAAAGGACTGTTGACCACAGTTGAAGGCTATTCGGGAGCCTGGGAGACGAGACCCCTGCCACACACACACACACACACACACACACACACACACACACACACACACACACACACACACACACACACACACACCCTTGTGTGGTGTGATGTGTTATGGTTTAGTGTGATGTTTAATATGGTGTGCATAATGTTGTGTAGTGAGAGAGAATCGGGTTCCTCACATCATTATCATTCCTTGTGTTGTGTGGATGAGAGGGGTAATAACAGTTCCCCAGACATCTCTCTGTGCATGCGTGCGTATGAGTATGCGCGTGCGCGTGTTTTTCATTATTCCATCTGCACATGAACACCTAGAATCACCTGTCGAGACTTCTACCCTCCTCTCTCCAGCATTCTTGAACGAATAGGAAACACAACTGTAATAAAAGTAAGAAGTGAAGAAGCCGGAGAGAAGAGGGAGGGAGAGAGAAGGGAAGGGAGGGGGGGGTAGGGAGACGAAAAATACTAAGGGTGGAGGTTTCCTCAGATTGGAATCTATACGGTTGTCCAGAAAGGAAGGAGGTTGTAAAGAATCGGAAAATATGGCAGTGGGAGTCTGATCTTAGCTTCCGCGGCCTTTTTCGTTACCGGTCGGAGGAGAGGTTGGAGGTATAAGGGGAAAGGAAGTGATATAAGTGGAGGGGAGGGGAGGGTGAGAAGAGAAGGGAAGATGAGAGGACGGGAGGGAGAGGAGTAGGGTAGGTGGGTGGAAGAGAAGTAGGGGAGGGATGGCGAGTAAGAAGGGAGGGGGCAGTTGGATGAGGGACGGATGAGGGGGAGAGTTGAAGGACCGGATGAGAGATGTGTCGAGGGGATGAGTGAGGGTGAAGGAAGAGGCTGAAACGATGATGATGAAGAAAGATTGGTAAGAAGGTGAGCAAGGGTGGAATGAGGATGCATGGAGAAGAGTATGAGGGAGTGGGAAGAGGAGTGTGGAGTGAGGGAAGGTAGGCAACACGGTTTGAGTAGTACGGAAGTTCGGGTGATAAAAGAGGATGGAAGGGAAGAAGATGGAAGGGAAGAGGATACAGTTAAAAGATGAGAGAAAGAGAGAGAGAGAGAGAGAGAGAGAGAGAGAGAGAGAGAGAGAGAGAGAGAGAGAGAGAGTTATAAAAAAACAAGTGGAAATAAATGTAAAGAGAAGTCCCAGAATAAAGAGGAATAGTAAGAACGATAAAAAAAGAGTAGTGAGAGTAATAATGTGCGGGGGAGAGAGAAGATGGAATGAAGAGGGAATAACAATATAAAGAGGAGAAGAAAGAAAGTAAGGGAGAGGAAAGGTTAGGGAGAAGTAAACTGAGAGGATGAAAGGACAGAAAAGGTGACAGGTGAAACAGTAAGAAATGGTCACTAGCCATAAGAAAGAAAAATCGATAGAAGAATAAATATAGAAATAAAACAATAAGATATCATAGAATTCGCAAACGGTGAAGAGGAAAGAAGAAATGAAGTAAAGAAAGAGTAGTAATAGGAGGAGAAGGGAGGAGGAAGAGAAAAGAGAATCGCGGAAACAAGATAAACAGGAAACAGGTAGAAGGGTTTTGATGTCGCAGGTTGGATTTTACTGTGAGTGAGAGTGAATGAGTGAGTGAGAGTGAATGAGTGAGTGAGTTAGTGAGTGTAAATCATGGACAAACTGTGGCCACGCATATTGTAACTGTTCGATGACCAACACGACACAGGTAGCTTTATGAGAGAGAGAGAGAGAGAGAAAGAGAGAGAGAGAGAGAGAGAGAGAGAGAGAGAGAGAGAGAGAGAGAGAGACCCCATTCGTAACATTCACCCGCATCTCCTCCTCCTCCTTCCCACCCAACTACCCCTCCTCCCCACCCAACTACCCTCCTCCTCCGCTGCTGAACTTGGCACCGAGAATCTAGCGAGCTTCTCCCTTACAAGGTTGAACGTCCAGTAGCCCCTAAAAGTCACTTACCGGCCAGTTAAAGGGCTGGACTCCGGTCGGCAATATTTATGGAGGATGATCATGTAAACGAGCGGCTAAAACACTGGCTAAGAAGAACACTTTAAAATGGTTGTGGTCACTGCATTCATCACCCTCCTCCTTCTCCCTGCCTCCCTCCCTCTCCCTCTCCTCCTTCTCCCTGCCTCCCTCCCTCTCCTCCTTCTCTCTCCTCCCTCTCCGTATCCCTCTCCCTCCCCCCTCTTCCCTCTCCCTCCCATTATGTCCACATTTGTATATAAAGTGTTCCTGATATTTATCTCGCTGTTAGTCTTGTCTCAATTGGGCAGAGGAGAAATTATTTTAATTTTATTTATTTACTTTTTTTACTCTTTCTTCCTTACAATCATATTTTTTTTATTATGGCCTCTCTGTCTGTCTGTCTGTCTGTCTGTCTGTCTGTCTCTCTCTCTCTCTCTCTCTCCCCGTCTATGCATCCGTCCGTTCGTCTGTGCGTCCGTGTCTCAGAGTACTAACTTTGGTTAAGAATCTTACTAAGTCTTGTTTGAGCTCGATAATCAGTACCGATGACGAGCTGTTCTCCCCTGGGTTACCAGTCAAGGCAGCGTGTCACCTGGATATACAGTACAGTACAGTACAGCGTCTTGCACTAATGATTATATAAACCCGCTACGAATAAATATACTGTACGGTGATGCATTTATAAATCTACTGCATTATGTCATACATTGTTCAGTAAATATTATTAATTTTTAACTCTGAGAGGTTGTATAAATATTTGCCCTGATATGTACAGTACAGTATATCCAAAATGGTTAGTAGAAAATTAGAAATGACAAATATAAACAGGTTTGAGGAGAGGGAGAAGGGCCATGGTTAGGTTGTCTAAAGTGGCTTCTTCTTCATGTTATTGTAGCGAGCTTGTGTAGTGCCTCGTGTCTTTAGTGACTCATAATGACACATCACCACCTTTATGTCCTCTACATATGTCAACCTAGACATTCGAGTATCAATCATCTACGCATCGTAAAGTGTTGAACAGGTGTAAAAAAATCTGACCCCTTGAACGAACTACGGCAAATTGAAATTATATAATAATGTACGTTATGTATGTGTATGTATGTATGTATGTATGTATGTATGTATGTATGTATGTATGTGGTCTTCATAAGTGAGTGTTTCTTCTCACTTATGTCCGCCCATCATATTATCAACAGAGGCTGTCGACTCAAGGAAGGACCTCCCCTCTCACCACACCCTCCTCCTCCTCCTCCTCCTCCTCTCCTCCTCTTTTTCACTGCATAGCTAATCGTTAAAGAACACTGACCACCAACAATGGATCTAATTTCCCTCCACCGCCCAACTCGCCCTCTTTCCCCCAAAACCAATCCTCAAGTTGCGTTTCCTCCCAGGCGAAAACATCTTATCCACCTCCATCCAGCACGTGTCTTCCTGATACCTCCGTCAGAATATCCAACTCCGGGGCTCGGGCAAGATGAGACGCAAGTAAACATTGGCCTTCTTAAGTATTCATTGGAGCAGTTCCTTGTGAAGAAGGTTGAGTTCCGCTGGGGGTCCATGTCTCTGTGTCTCTCAATGGAGATGAGATGCGCGGTATATATGTGTGTGTGTACTTTGTGTGAGCAAGAACGTATGTTTTTGTGTGCGTGCGTGCGTGTTACTTGTGCGTGAACCTGGTTGGGTGTATTTGTGTGTAAGGCTGGGGGTTCATTCGTTTTTGTGTTTTCTTTTGTGTTGTGTGTTTGTGTATGTGTGTGTAATTCGAAATGTGTTCGTATCTTAGGTTTGTACATGAAAGTGCCTATGCGTTTGTGTTTAAGTTGTGGAACACACACACACACACACACACACACACACACACACACACACACACACACACACACACACACACACACACACACACACACACACACACACACACACACACACGTCAACAAAACAATTAATCTGCCTCGTGAAGCAACATGTACGAGACGTGACCTCATTAAAATGCAGTTATGTTCCTTTATCCTGAAGACCCGAGTTTTCAGCGCTCCGCTCTCCTATTTCAGTATTCCACTTTGATAACCGGATGCTGCCGTCCGTCTCCAGATAAAACCTTCCGTAAATGTTATACTAAAAAAAAAAAATCCTCATACCCGAAACTTACAGCCAAGAACACGCAGCAGTACCCATTAATCTTCCCTGAATATGTGAAGTAACCGGTACTTTTCTAATTAGATTTATGTCGAGATAATTATTTATCATTTTCCATAGACGGAGGAAATATGTTAAAATGTTTACTTTATATAGTAATTTCCCTGGTAGAGCGGGTAGGCCTTATGCAGGTGTATTAATATATTCATATCGCCGGATACTTTATCCTATTTAAATGTAACCGGGGGAAACTATCGAGCACTCTAAATGTTGCCATACAGGTTAAATTATCTATTCGGGTTATAGAGTAATACAGCTGTTTAACGTGTTTATGTAACGTGCTGTATGTAAACGATGCTCCAAACAGTAATATATAATGAGCTGAATTGTTATTTTGAAAATACACATTATTTATTAACTAAATTTCAAAAGATTTTCTCTAATGTAGAAATTGACTCACGTGTTTTGTACTAAAAAATTGTCATTGTTACATTATATGAACATCCTTGTACACACACACACACACACACATATATATATATATATATATATATATATATATATATATATATATATATATATATGTGTGTGTGTGTGTGTATTATGACGATCTTGCAAGAATCGTATTGAAAGATTCTAAAGCGACATCTGAAATGTTAAATATATTACCGTTTCAGAATAATATTTAATGGTTTATAAACATGTATGGGATGTAAAAAATTAAATAGGACAAATATTTTAAAGAATACTGTTGTCACAATTAATTCCATTTGTGAGAAATTATTGCAATTAGATAATGGATGTGACAGTTAATGAGTTGATAGATATTTTTAAATATTTTTTTTCGTAATATGAAAGTGAGTGAGTGAGTCATATGTGGGACTGAGTTAATTTAAAATGAGCTGTGGAGTAAGAAGGATAAGCATAGACTGATGTATAATACAGATGAGAGTGGCGGCTGAAAAAACACGGAAGGGAATGTTGAGACAGGTGGGGAAGGTGGATATTGGACTGGTGACTAAGAGAGTGGACGTGAGTGAGGTCACTGGAAGGTGGACACTAGACGTAAAGTGGGGTGGGCAGCTGAGTGAGGATAGAGATAAGGGAGAGGACAGTATGAAGGAGCGCCTGGAGCTGATTTAGAATGGAGAGAGGTATGGAGGAGGCCAGGCATGAACCACGTTTATAAAAAATGAGAGATAGTGTATTGGGTATGGAGAGAGGGAGAGATATGCCGACCTTTTGCACGTGTGTCAGCCAACTTAATGAATCTCAGCCCTGAGTGGTTGACTCTTGCTCACTGCGAGAATATTTTGGGTGGTCTCCGTCCCAAAGCTTATTCATCCGTGTTTATAGATGTACAATGAAAGACAAAAGTCGTGTCGTCAAATTTGATGAAAACATATGCCGAAGGACTAAGCTTTTGGTGCGCTCTGCCTTGTGGTAGGGAGCTCTGATAATGTTTCACGAGTTATATTTAATCTTCGGACAAAACCGTGACACGACTTTTGTCTTTGATTGTACATGAAAAAGCAAATGGTTTTAATTGTTCAAATAATTATTCTGATTTTTAAGCGAAATTTCACGTTTAAAGCTTTTTATTTTTTTTACTAGTGTTGGGAGAACGAGTTACACCCGAGGCTGGTAAAACTTAGGCACATAATTACTCTGAAAGTTATCTGGCCATTTGTGTTTCTCCCATGACTTTCTCTGTATGTTTACTCGTATAGTTTCCCTTTCCCACAATTATTGGTTTATATATATATATATATATATATATATATATATTATATATATATATATATATATATATATATATATATATATATATTATATATATATATATATATATATATATATATATATATATATTATATATAACTTACAGGAAAAGGGAAACAACGGAGCACCTTAGCTTTCGTCTGTATTCAAGACATCTTCAGAGGTGAATGAATGCTATGTGACGTCACTCATTGTATATAAACTTCTCTTAGTTCTTGTAAATTCAGTGGCCTCTGACGATATCTTGAATAAAGACGAATGCTAAGGTGCTCCGGTGTTTCCCTTTTCCTGTAAGTGTTTATCAGAATTTATTTTCTACTTTACATCCATTTGCATATTTGTGTACCTATACCAACCTACATATTTACCTGCCACTTTAACTATGAAACAAATTGTACAACTATCCATCTATCTGTCGAAGCTCTTCTCCCTCTACTCTTGCTCCATTATAAGATCCATTATAAGAGTCGGCGAATGTTATGACAACAAATGATTCCCGATACCCAGCGCAGAGTGTATCCTTCCTCTTCGCCTTTCAGCCCCGCGAGTATTGGATGGGGTATTTCGTAAAATGTTTTAGAGGAGGTCCTGCTGGTATCGACTCCCAGTGCTGCGGTGATGCATGGGTGGGTATGCACGCCGGCAAAGACAATGTTTATCTTTGGCTTGAGCAAGAAGTATTGTGTTCCTGAGGAATGTTTACTCAGAGGATTTTCAAGAAATAGTGCAAGTATGAAATGTGGAAGTTGAATTGGCTGTATTGAGGCTGTTGATAAGATTTTTTTGAGGTGGAGGAGGGCGTCTGTCATGTTATTAGTGCCTCACCAGACCAGTGTCACTGTTTTCTGTTTGTTTGTTCGTCTGCCCCTTATAGTTGTTTGCCCACAATTTTCCGTTAACTTTCAGTACATTAAGTTCACAGAAGATTTTTTTCTGTGTTTAGAAGAAAATAGGATTACAATTAACAATAAACAGTATTTGGATTTGATAAATAAAATGGTCAATTGACGGCCATCTTTATCAGTTCCACACATTACACAGTAAAGAGCTCTTTGTAAGTGTTCCGATTGTATGTGGTTGATTAGCAGATATTGGGGGAGGAGACGTGTAATATTTCGCAATAAAATGTGTTCCTATTACAGCTGGTGTTATGGCTAAACTACCCAATGATGAATGCTTACAGTTTAACAAGAATCAATAAATGGCTCACCCGACTTTCTAGTAAACAGTTTTAGAAGTGAGGTGTCATCAGATACACTCTTGAAAGCCCACTGGGTATGATAAACGCCTCTTAGCCAGATTAAACCTGTTATGTTATGTTATTCTCGTTACGTTTACATATAGTAAAAATATAGCCTTAAACGGAAAATTATCTGAGTAATATATAAGCAATTCACAAGGCACGTCATCACACCGACCCAGATTATCCCATACATTTAAGGTGTGATAATTGGTGTTATAATCGAGGTGGTAATTAATTTAATGATACCATTATCACCCTTAGACTAGAAGCGAGGTAATCATCGTAGGAGTTCATCTCTTAATTATAGTCTCGGTTGGATCGACAATTGAGGTTTCTCTTGTGCTTAATTAATATCCGGGAGACCTTGACGATGCTTGTCGTTGAACTCAGGTGAAACTTGGAAGCCACGGTGGTTGAGACGCTTATGAGAGAATCAATACTGGTAACTAGATTTCGGTTGGGTTTTTTGCTCTTCCTTTCCTTGTTCATGGACTCTCTCTCTCTCTCTCTCTCTCTCTCTCTCTCTCTCGTCCTGACCTTCTTCATTTTTATTCCCGTTTTCTTTGGTAATACTGTGCTATCTTGTTTTCTCAAATCACGTTAGTGGGTTGTTTGCATTATGTATTCATCTTTGTTGTGTATATACTCATCTTCATTATTATCTTGGTGTCGTCGAGGAAAAAAAATTACAAATGAGGGTAATTCCCCAAGATGCAAGGTAGCTTAATTCACTTCAATTTACCCACGCTTCTATCTTACATATAAAGGCATAAATAAATTTCAGGAAAAGTAGTTATTTCCATGAGAGAGAGAGAGAGAGAGAGAGAGAGAGAGAGAGAGAGAGAGAGAGAGAGAGATCATAACTATAAGTTCACCAGAGGGGAGTAAAGTGTGACGGTCACCAGATGTAGAATCAGGCAATAGGAACAGGAGTGGGAAGGACGTGGTGTCAGCGGTGCTCTCCTGCCTCCCCCCGGCCTTCATAACTAGGACAGGTGGATATGTGTCATACAGTAGGTGAGGCAGACCTAGTTTATGTGCGAGGGAATTTTCTCGGTATATATATATATATATAATTTTATTTTTTTTTATTTGTGGTCTTGTTTCTCACTTAACTGTCTGTATTTCTCTATCTCAGTCTTCCTGGATCTATTGTCTCGCTTTCCAGATTATTCTCTCTCTCTTTCTTTAAGTTTATCTTCTCGATTTTTTCTGTCTCAGTGAAAAAAAAAGAACAGAAATAATCTTTATCATGATTACCTCAGTAGCGAGACATTGTATATTCTTATTCATGGCGAAGATTGAATATGAACCTGCTAAGTTTTCCCAGCTTGTTGACGAATTATGAATTTTATCTAGATGATCTTCCATAGTGATTCCTCATTTCTTTTTTGTTCTATTAAGATATTTTTTTAAAGACTGTATAGTGCTGCCCTGTGCTAATTTGTAGTTAAGTTTGTAAAATACTTGTTAAGAGACTTAAATGGTAGGATAATTTTTTTTTGTATAGAAGCTTCCTCTTGACCTCAATGTAAATGTAAAAATTACCCATTTAACCATCGGTAAGTCTCCTTTTTATAAGTCTCTAGTTGCTTTCTTACTCGTCACCTGATGTAGATAGACAACGCACACACGCGCGCGCGCGCACACACACACACACACACACACACACACACACACACACACACACACAGTGAAACCCTCGCTTCTCCTCATAGATCGAGGCTAACGATGCAAGAGCAACTCGATACAACTAATTTATTCTACTGTATAACTCATCAGAGGATTTTCCCAGCTTGTGAAGAGGAGATCTGGTATATACATTTATTATTTCGTTAATATGAACAACTTACAGAGGGACAAGAAATAAACTTAGTGTATTTGTTCTATATTTTCTTTAGCAAATAAATCGAAATATTAGGGAAGGTACAAAGAATCAATAATATATGTTAAATGATAATACAAAATAAACTATAAAAGAATTTAATAGCATTTACACTTAATACAGATACAGCATAATAATAATAATAATAATAATAATAATAATAATAATAATAATAATAATAATAATAATAATAATCAAGTACGATAAACATATTACCCAAGTCATTACCGCACAAACAAACGTATTATAAACATTAAAAAACATATCTTTTACTACCAGCAAATAGTGATATATCATGTGTTGCATTCCAGTAACAGACTGAACATAATTAATTTCAAATGATGTTGTTTTTCTTCTCGTAATTAACCTTTGAAACATTAAAAGCTGAATAAAAATTAAATTAGAAAAAGAAGGAATAACAATAAGAAACAGATATATAAAATTACTCATCAAAAATGACTTGTTTTTCGGGTTAATGGTGACCGAGTGGATACAACTTTCGCCTCTTGTGTTAAGGTGTGGTTGAGGCACTCCCCGTCGACCCAACTGTGAATGGGTACTGATCATTTAGTTGGGTAAGGGAAGGCGGTCGAGTCATGCAGTGGGTGTCAACTCCTATAGCTTATACTCTCTGCTTATTCCGATGTATCCTCCTCCTGTTCCCTCCTACTGCTTCTCCCTCCTCTTCCCTTCTCCCTCTTCCCTCAATCTTCCCTCCTATCTCCTCTTCCCGTACCTCACACCCCTCCCCATCCTCGTTTCTTCCTCTCTTCTTTTCCCCCCTACACTTCCTCCCTTCCTACCTCATCAACACAAACACGCTTCCTCTGGTAACTCCCGCATCCGAGGAGTAAATTCTTAATCCACCAAGCTATCGTTTTCTCAGTCTTGATAGTCACCCATATCGTCGTAAATTAATGTAAATCGACAGTACAACAACGGTAAATGAATCGGCAACACAACATAAATTATATATATTGTATACGATAATTCAACTGTAAATCGATAATTAATTAAATACGAATCGATATTAAAACTAATGGCATATCAACGCTAAATCGACGTCAATGTCAACGCTAAATCAGATGCTAAACTCATTCGGTAATCTTTTCCATCCCGGCGGCCTCAAGAAAGCCGGGATTTCTCAACGCCTGTCGTTCGTCTGGCGTAAGACAGGATTTATGGCGTATTCTCTTAAGTCTCCCGTCTGGGCTAGGTCTTTTAAAGCCTTTTCCTCCCCCTTTTCTTCTTTCCTTCTTCACCCTATCTTTTTTCATCTCTCTCTCTCTCTCTCTCTCTCTCTCTCTCTCTCTCTCTCTCTCTCTCTCTCTCTCTTTGTTATTAGCTGTGTCATCCACTACCGAAACGTATTTTTTTCTGATTTTCACCTACTTTATTTTCTTCCCCTTCCTACTTTTCCTCTTCCCCTTCCCACCTCTCTTCTCCCCCTTCCCACCTCTCGTCTTCTCCCTCCCACCTCCAATTTTATCCGACCCACCGTTCTTTTACCTTCTTGTCCCTCATTCTCATTCTCCTTGCTTCTTTTTACCATTTATTTATCCTTTCTATCTTCTGGAATAAATAAAACCTCGATTGAGTGTGACCTGTGAACTATTTTTTTCACACTACACTACACTACACATAGATACTTTGGCCACTTGTGTTAAAAAAGCAACACCGGTCATAGGGGGTGTTAAAAAAATATTAACACTTAGTATGCATATTAAACTGTTAACTTTTTTTTCCAGTATTTCTTCACTATCATGTCCTCAGATGGTTGGGTTGAAACTCATATCTTACACTAAACATTGACTGAATAAGATTGACTGATAGTTTGTGAAATAGTGTATGAGGATCACATTGGAAAATAAATGCTACTAAATTCTTGGATGTGTTATCCTGGGTAGAATGATTATGTTATTTATGTGTGAATTTTTACCATATAAAATAAAGCAAAAATGATACAAAAAAATAATAAAATAACTTCTATGTAAATACTTCAATTTAATTCCATAAATTTCGAAGGATCTCTTGTCCGAAATTTGATATCTGTATAATGACTTATTCAAATGATATCTCAATAATTTTAATTACCTTTCTAACGCTAATTACTCGTCGCCTATGTTTCAAGGTCACTTTATGGTTCTAGTGTTATTCTGGATGCACAGTCCCCGTCACTAGTGCGTTTACAGGGGTGTGTCTTATAAACATTCCACAAATCATTATCTTTGATTTATTTGTTTTAATATTGTTTTAATTTGATTCCATAGTATGTTTACTATTGCGATTTATTTCTGTCGAATGTAAACAAACACAGGGCTGCCACACTGCACAAAACCTGACGAGCCCCTGTAAACGCACTAGTGAAGGGGACTGTACTGAAGCCTGAGACATGAGAGTTATGGATTGAATATTGTTATGTTTTTTTTTATTGGTGTGTGTAACCAGTTCACAGGTCAAGTTCATAAAAGTGCTTTTCTATTTTAATATTAGAGACATTGGTGTAAAAAAGTATACCATGAAACGAAGGGAATGTGTGTCACTGCACTTTAATGTTACGTTAAATTGTAAAAGTGTTCAGTGCTTAAAAGTGTTATTGTATCCTCTACCATTCTGGGTTTATATAGTGTTATTTTTAACCTGAGTTACTGTATTGTATAACCTAGGCTCTCTCATATTGTTTGTTCTACTGATCGTCACCATCGCTAGTCATTACGGCCGTAGCCTTGTTTTTTGTTTCTCTGGTGACGTGAAGTACGACACTTACTAATTGGAATAAAAAAAAAAGAAATATGGTCAAAATATGGTACTATATATGGACCCGCGTCAGTCACTATTTCAACAAGTATTTTATTCATTGTTTCAATTATTATCAATATTTTTATAATTTGTATCATGTTTATCATTTTATTATTATTATTATTATTATTATTATTATTATTATTATTATTGTTGTTATTATTATTATTATTATTATTATTATTATTATTATTATTATTATTATTATTATTATTATTATTATTATTATTATTATTATGCCTCTTCTACAGTTAGGGATTAAATCACCGAGTTCTTAGATTCATCACAGTAATATTCATACCATAAACCTTTATTATTTTCTCGTAATGTTAAATATTGTTTTTAGTTCTTCATAGGTTAAACAACTGCCGAGGTAATAGTACTTCCAGTTAGGTCATTAATTACTTGTACATTTCCTTAATTGCATTGAAGAATATCCTAACTTTTACGGGTAATAAACTTGGCACTTAACTAATGCAATTTTCGTGAAGTGGGCCTCTGCAGCCTTGAATCTTTTTAATGTTCCTGAAAGTGAAAAGGGATTTTTTGAGCCAAATTTTATGTTAAGTGTAAGAAAGGAATTTTATATTTTGTGGTTGATGTGACGTGTGTGTGCATGTGTGTGTGTGTGTGGAAAATAATATAAAACAAAATCGCAATACACATAATACAAATCACTAGAGCTTGATTGATCGTTGAATTACTTGGTGAAAATAAGAAATACCACAAAAAAAAAACACAAACCAATCTCGCCCCCCACACACCAGAATAAATTACCACTGACCTTATAACACGAACCAGTATTGAAATAGAAAAAAAAGTCATCCCGTAATCTTTTCACAAGTGAGTATCAAAACTCAGGGAGGGTTTCACTCGACCAATGTTATCACCACATTCTGCGACTCCCTCTCCACCTCCACCTTCGTCCCCCGCCAAGTGTAAAATGATCAGGGTGGCGGCTGAGGTATATTCGTCTGGGCCCGCTTAATATTCTGGAAGCAGCATAAGCCGGGCCCATATATCTCACTGGTGGCGGCCCAAGACCCTGGAATATCGTCTGGAAGAAGTATTTGTGCCGGAACACTTTTGGTTTTAGTTTCGAAGTCTGCGAATTGGTGCAGTAAATTTCTGGCGAGCGTCCCTGCTTGCTGGCCTGGCCGGAATGGCGAGGTTTTTCCTTCCGCGAAGGTTTTGGCCCTGCCCACCGCTGATGGATTTATTCGATGGCAGCTGACCCCCCCCTCCTTAAGCCCCCGTATCTTTAATTCTCTCTACTTTAAAGGAATCACCAATATTTAGGGTTATCTTCGCTCCTCCCATTGTTTCCTCCCCTCAATATTTATGGCGGAAGATTATTTTACGCCCTGAATACCAATCTATTTCTCTAATCACACACACACACACACACATATATATATATATATATATATATATATATATATATATATATATATATATATATATATATATATATATATATATATATATATATATATATATATATATATATACTGGAGGAAATTCCTTCTTCAAAATTTTCGCATTATTATGAATTAATTTTGCCACCATTCACGTGTCTACAGAATGCGTTTTTGATACATGTTAAGGACTAACATGCTGATCATAGCTGGTTCACACATTGGCACTTTTTTCTGTGTGATCTCAAACAATAACTTGTTTAATTGCTTGTGTGAATCTTCCAACCTCCAAGGACAGACAGATGTCCAAAAAATATTAAGTAAAACAGAGGTAACATTACGACAATAGTTACATTAAGAGGTATTAGAATCTATTTAATGTGCAGTTTTCCGTGTAGCTAAAGACCCCACACCTCCCCTCACATACACCAAAAAAAGTTCCCTCCCTTCAACATGGAAGACCCCTCCTTCCTCTCCCCTCCCCCCCTCCTCCCTCCCTAAGCTGCCCGTTTGATTTAAATCCCATGCAAATACTTCACAGCATCTGCATACCTTCGTCTATCACTGTCGCCCCTTTTTTTAAAACATTCAGAGGAGTAAAGGACCTCCTCATTCCCCTATTCCTCCTCCCTTGTTTTTTCTTTACTCTGTTGACTTGACTTTCACAAACCCCTTCCTCCCCTCTCTCAAGCCTTCCATGAACTTTTGTAAATGTCGACACAACACATTGATAATTCATTCGCTTACTAAGCTCTGAAAATTTTCAATTGCTCTTCTCTCTCATTCTTACTCTCTTTATTCTCTCTCATTCTCTGGTCCTCCTTTCTTTGTCAAGGACAGAGAGGGACATAAATTGTGAAGCTGTCAGGCGCACAACACAATACCTCGTTGGTGGGTTTTCATTTGTAGTTCAGATTTTATAAGTTGAGGTTTATGATTAACTGGGGGTGTTGGGGGGGGGGTGCTTCAAGGGGCTCCATATTATTACTGGTAAGTGTGTTTTAAGTTTGTATGGTTACTTTAAGTTATAAGTTGTATGCGTTTTTATCTATTACTGACACACACACACACACACACACACACACACACATATGTACGATATATATTACAAGCTTTTAGTTATCAAAGTTCATATTAAAGATTTTAGTTGCTGTGCTTCTTGATATCAATATTTCGTAAGTTACTGTTAAGAACACCTCATAAACACACTTACAAATCAAAACAAATTATATGCTACCAACAACATGGTTCACTACAGTTGATCATGTTCTTAACAACGTTATTATGTACAATGATTTCGCATAGTTAGTGTGAGTAAAAACTTGTAGTTGGTTTAATAACGCTATGAAAGAATCCCTTATCAGAATGTCCTGTAATTAGTAGTTTGATGAAAAATGAATAACACGTGTGGAGTGTGTGGGAGCAGTGTGCAAGTGGTAATACGTTAAGGTAAATGTATGTTATTATTTTACAAGTTATTTAATGTGTCAAAGCCGCCATCAGTAACGCCGCTTTACATTGTTGGTTAATTATGATTGGCTGATGATGCAAGTTTGACACGTTCTCATACATCAGTGACGGTACGCACTTGATCACACACACACACGCACACGGTAACGAGGACGTCATGTATCGTGCTTGGAAAGGAAGCTTTAAACAGAAACAAACGTGACCTTTTTCTTTATTAAAACAAGGAACTAAGTTTTCAGCGGACTCCTGTGATTAAAATATGTTCTGAAAGAGAGATTTTCGGTGAATTGTTCGTGTTTTCACTTCACGACAAGAAACACATCATTGTTTGTTATTCTAAAGTTAAAGTAAGGCTTTCAATATCTTCTGTTTCTTGATACTTGACTGGCGATGAATGAAACCAAATCATACTGTAAGAAAGAAGTACAGTAAAATCTCTATAGGCTGGTACTCACTTGAACCTTTCCGCACTAAGAAATTATATTTTGGCTCCTAATTATTCCACGAGAAAAAAAAATATATATTCAGGAACAAAATAATCATAATATTTTCTGAAAAAATAGTCCGTTATTGACAGAAAACTCAAAGTTAATTGAAAATATTCATACAGACGATAATTGTCTCATTGTTGGTACCGGTGGAGTTAAATTTTTATTCTAGTTTAATATGAAACGCGAATAAAAGGCATCTGGAAATAGTGTAGATGACGCCAATATTACAATCGTACTTTGCTGTTATTTGCTGTATTTTCAGTCGTCTTAATCTTATTTATCAATCTTTATCATACTCATTCATGTTTTAATCAAATTTATCATTCATCTTCATTAAAAATTTTAATTATTTTTATCATATTTTCGACCATGTTTATCATATTAATTGCTTACTCTTATCATAATTATCAATCACCTTTACTGTATATCTCAGGCAGGTACGGTACTTATTTCAGTGCCAGGGATAAAATTCATATAACTGTGGTAATCCCGACACATTGCTCTACCTCCTTCTCGTTCGGATTATCGAGAGTGTACTGTCCTGTGTGTATACCCTGACCGGGGAACATTTCTGAGTAAAAGAAAAAAGAAGAAAAATCCGCATCAAAGGTCACTAAGTAATCAACCTAATGAAAACGAGAAGCATCGGGCCGGAAGTGGTTGGGGCGATAGATCGACCACAAGCCCAACTACAGGTATATAGTGATTTCGTCTGGTGGAGGTGGAGGTGCTGACACGGTGATCCTCCCTTCCCACACGGTGACGGGAGGACCTCAAGTTCAGCGGGCGAATAACAGCGGGGTCCTGTTGTCGCTAAAACAGTGTACGCATCTGACCACCTCCCCTAAATTTCTCTCCAGATAAGTACACATTTTAATTCTTTCACTTCAAGACAAATTGATCATAGTTGGCCATTGGTTTATTTTCATATAATCTTCTGTCGTCATGTAATAAATGTGTACGTATTGTTTGTATATCACTTATTAATGAAGGTACGATTCATTTAAATATATTGATATACTTGTATGTGGGGAAAATGCATATGTACCCTCGTATATTTTATGAAAACAATGGATGGGCAACTATTGCACGTAACTATGGAAATTTATCAATGAATAGATAGAATGATAACTAAACGTTTCAAAGTATTGGATGTACTTCATCCCTCGATAGGTGAAGGATAGAGACAATGGGATGATGTTGAGTCATAAGTTGATACATCAGTTTAATACAATATCACCGTCATAAAAAGTTTCATATAGAGATGACACACAATGTTTTTTTTAATCCATGAACTGTTAGGTGAAGCACTAAGGTCTACCGTGACGCACCACCACCATTATCACCACCACCATCATTTACTACTACTATCAACACCACTACCACCACCACCACCATTCTCACCACCACCATCATTTACTACTACTATCAACACCACTACCACTACCACCACCAACACCATTATCACCACCACCATCATTTACTACTACTATCAACACCACTACCACCACCACCACCATTCTCACCACCACCATCATTTACTACTACTATCAACACCACTACCACCACACCTACTACCACCGCCATCAACAACACCACCACCACCTCCACGTATAAGCCAACACAAGCCGAGCCACCCAACAAGTTTCCGAAATAAGATCACCAACATATTTCCTAGCGCGTAATTAACCAAGAATGTGACCCCCAGAACCACGCAATTTTGTTGGTATTATATTCCCTTTAACTGCTACCAACACTTGGGAAGAAATTATACGACCCTAAGGATATAAAAGGGTCAGTTTTTGTGACCTAGGAAATAGCTACGTCACTTACTACTGCCCCCCCCTCTGCCCCCCCCACTCTTGCCCCCCTTTACTCCTCTTGCTCCTATATTCTTGCTTCCCTCACTCCTGACCCTCTCCTCCTTCACATATTCTCCTGGCTTCCTTACTTGGCCCCCTTACTCCCTGTCCCCCATACTCCTGCTTCTATATTCCTTCTCTCCCTATACTCCTGCTTCCATACTACCTCCTCCCCCCATACACCTGCCCCCCTGCCACCGCCATACCCTGTTCCCTATGTCCCTCATACTCCTCCCAATACTATGCTCCCACTCCTCCCACTCCTCTACTCTACTCCTCCCACCCACCCAATCTAACTCCTGTTCCTCTCTCTCTCAACCATCCAAATTTCTTCCCTCCTCCCCGTCCATCCTCTTCTACCATCAAAGTGTCTTCCCTATCTCCTGTACCACCAAAGTTTCTTCTCACCCTCCCTTCCTCAACTCCTCTATCACCAACACTCCTTCGTCCCCCTCCTTCCCCTCTACCACCCAATTTCCTTTCTCCCTCTCCCTCCTCCTTCCCATCGTTATTCTCTCACCACCTCCTCCTCTTCCCACTCCTCTCTCGGCCATTCTCCCCTCCTTAAAGTAATGGTCGGTACACCTTGTGTAGCTTACACACCTTAAGGTACATACAAGGGCTAGGCCTAAGACCCTTCGACACGTCTGCTGGAGAGGGTCAGAATGGCTTCGTTAATCTCACACGGGTACACAGTGCTCAAGGGACAGCGGTTATCAGGGCGTCCCAAATGTTAGCTCTATGTATATATCATTAGAATATCTCTCATTGTTGGTGTATCTTTGTTGTTGTACAGTATATGGAGGAACCGTGATGTAAAAGTTGATTTGTTAGCATTAGTATTGTTTTGTTGTTATTATTATTGTCGTTGTTGTTAATTTTGTCACTATTATTCTTGTATCAGGATTGAAAAATGTTCTGAATATCGACTGTAAATACTCGCGTTATGTTGCATTACTTGTATAATAATAGTATCATTTAAGACGTTTATTGGTTGTCCATGCTATTAGTGAACTGTATTATACCATTCATTAGAAAGTCGTTCATGTGTAAAAACTATAATACAACTGAACAAGACAGTTGAATTTTACCTGCAAACACTCACGAACGCACACGCAAACAAGATCACGACGAACCCACAGAAAAGAAGTCGCAACCAGTGCACGAAACTGAGTACATGGAAAACGCACGTACACTACAATAAAGCAAACATACGCAAACTACAACACGGCAAACACACACGCAAACTACAACACGACAAACGCACAAAAAATACAACACGACAAACGCACAAAAACTACAGTACACAAACAAACACACAAGAGAGGAAGCGAGCGAGCTGACCTCTAGAGAAACTGGTCGTGGTGGTGGGTGGGTCTGGTCGTTATCATCTGGGACGAGGGTGTGACGCCTATACGGTCGGCAGACGACAAATGTCCGCGCTCCGTGACACTGACCCCTGCCAGTAAATTTCTTAGACCTAAGCCTGGGAGAGCCCGCTGATAAAAAATAGAACAGGGCCTGTGTGAGACGACTGGAAATGGCTATGGAAATCAGGGACACACTAAGAGAGAGAGAGAGAGAGAGAGAGAGAGAGAGAGAGAGAGTCTAACCCAAAGATCATATATCATGCTTAAGTAACTTCATTTACCAGGTTACGTATATACGACTGTTTGGTCTTATTAACTATGAAGAAGGCAGAAGCATCAGCCTAATAATGTTGAATACAAAACTATCTTGGTAAAACAATCCTGATTTACAGTGAACATTTGACATTTACTCGGAAAAGATCTTGTATTGTCATAATGGTGTTGTGGTTGTAGGGGTTATGGTTGGGTTAGTGATGATTACAGTTGTAGTGGTCGTGTTAGTACTTGTATTGTTACTTGTGAATTTTTTTCTTTATACCACGTAGTTGGTTGTGATGGGTGTGGACTGTGGTTATGGTGGTGAGTGGTGGAGAAGGAGAGTGGGTGTGGTGGTGGAGAGGGAGTGTGGTTATGGTGGTGGAGAGGGATTGTGGTTGTAATGGAGAGGGAATGTTGTTGTAGTGGTGGTGGTGGTGGTTGTTTTGGACATGGAGTCCGGTTATGATGGAGGAGTGTGGTTGTAATTGTAGTGAAATGGAAGGGTGACTGATAGAGGCTGTGGTGGGAGGTGGATCGGCAGTAGAAGCCGAAGTGTCTGACCATAGTAGAAGCAGCTGAGCCTGTCTGTGGTAGAATCCGCTGTGTCTAGCTGTGGTAGAAGCGGTAGTGTCTGGCTGTGGTAGAAGCCGAAGCGTCTGACTGTAGTAGAAACCGCTGAGTCTGGGTGTGGTAGAAGCGGCTGTCTGGGCGTGGTAGAAGCCGCAGCGTCTGGCTATAGCAGAAACAGCTGGGTCTGGCTGGGTTGGAGGAGGTTTATGGGTGGTGGCTCGCTGGGAGGCGGCTGTCGGGGCCTCTTACCTGGGACCACCAAATATGGTAAAAAAAAAAAAAAAAAAATCAGCCAAGTTCCTGATGTTTACATTTTGGTCACCCACAAGAAGGGAACGCTATAGTACATCACAGCTCATCCCTCTTTAGTCATGCCTCAGTTTCATGGGGCGTTTCCACATTTCAGGACCCATTTTTATCCCCACAGTTTATTCCTATAGCATTTTATGAACTATTTCGTCCTGTTTTTTTTCTGCAGGGGATAAAATCGCTCTAGTAGCGGGGGGTGACTGTGTTGCCTGTGTTAAATTACGTTTCAACTAACAATGCGTAATTTTAGAACGGAAAATGCTTCAATATTTAGTTACCACACACACACACACACACACACACACACACACAGATTTAATAAATAGCAATTATATAGTTGGCATTCTCTTACAGTGGCTCAGTGTGTGTATCTATATTCCTTAACAATAACTGGACGTGGTATGTTGTTTTGGGTGATTCAAAAGGTTAACGGTGAATGTCTATATTTTACGAGAAAGGTGCCACCAGGTATGTGTTGGCACCTCGTCCAGCACAGTCCAGTTATTTTTATCTGTAGGGTTGGGTGTTTAGGTAAAATATATAGAGCATGCATAGTGAGGCCTGAAACTGGTAACCTGACAACGGCTGTAGATGTACTTTATTTACCATTCGAGGACGAAAAAAAAATTGTACCATTGCCCTCAAAGCAATAAACCATCATCCTCAAAGGGTTAAGTCATCGGTCTTAAAGGGTTTAGTAATCATCCTCAAAAGACTGAACACACTTCTTTAAAAGGTTAAATCACTATTCTAAAAGGTTTAACCACGTCCTCAAAGGGTTAATGCCGTATTTGATTTGTACTATTTTACATTTGAAAGAGTTCGTTGTTTGTGACTCTTTTATGGTGGCTGACTGTTCCTCTGTTTGTCCGACCAGGCATCTGCATGTCTACTTGGCCATATACTTACCTATGTGTCTGACGGATAGTTTTTTCTGCCTAGGTAATAATAATAATAATGTGTACTAAAATTAATGACGATAGATAAATATACAAGCATAATTATTCATATTAATAATAGTAAATCTCTCGATATTTTTACGATGCCAAATACTACAACAGACTATCGATCACACTGACATAACATCACACAGGAGAAAAACTGACTTCGCCCAGTTAGTTACATGTAGAAAATACTGAAAAATTCTTTGCCACAACACCGAGAAAAAAAATAATATTTTCTCGATTCGAAATAGAAGAGCAAAAGAAATGTAAAAAAATAAAATCGAAATATTTAAAATTCACACCGAGAAAAATGTGAAGAAAAATATTAACATTATTTTGAATGGTCTAGCTGAAAAATGAACTCTCTCTCTCTCTCTCTCTCAGTAAACAAAAATAACATTCCCTTTAAGGTTAAAATATATAAACTATCAGACGTCGTTACATTTAGTCTGTAGATGGTTTGTTGGGCCCGACTAATGGTATAATTATACATAATTAAGTACAATTCGTTCCATTAATGAAGAAAATTGCTTAACGGTAAGAACGTTGTAATGAAGCATAATTACGCCAACTTTGCACCGTGCAATTACAAACAGTACTAAAGTACCTTCTACCGGAGACAGGGAATTCTCGCCAGTGAACTTAAGGCTTATTTTTGGCTTGTTTAGTCTTAAGTCTTCCTTGGCCTGGATAATCGATGTCTTCTGTTCGTGAGGGATAGTTTGGTTTTTTTTATCAAGTAAGTCTAAAGGCAACCAATCTTTTATATAAGTTACAAATTCACACCAAGTATTCCATGGGGAAAAATGTGCCCAAAATTTAGGTCTATAACTTGAGTGGAGGAGAGTGGTGTTAAGGAAAGGTATCCTGTCACTCACTGTCTGGTCCCTCCCACAGATTACGAATGGAGAATTTCGCAATGAACAGGAGATCCCCCTTCCTGGAGGAGTGCCAGTAGCCAAGGCCTCCACCCAGCTGGCGATTTATGGCCAGGAGGAACTGGTGAGGAGGAGAGACAAAAACTAGACTGTATATTCCGAAAGAAGGAAGGTTGCTACAAAGACCCGGATCTTCCTGGCATAAGAAATGAGAGTAGACCGAGAGAAGGAGTGTAGACCAATGGGGAGAGCTGGAGGGAGTGTAAACCAATGGGGAGTGCTGGAGGGAGTGTAGACCAATGAGGAGTGCTTGAGGGAGTGTAGACCAATGGGGAGTGCTGAGGGAGTGTAGACCAATGGGGAGTGCTGGAGGAGGCGTAGACCAGTGGGGAATGCTGAGGGAGTGTAGACCAATGGGGAGTGATGGGGAATAGTGGACCAACGGGGTTTTGAAGGAATTTTGGAGGAGTTTAAACCAACAGGGCCTTGAAGGTAAGATTGAAAGATAAACCGAGGTACATGGGGTCTTGCAGGAGTGGGTACATATTTTTGGGTGTGGCAACAGGAACGAGTTACTTGTACACTATTAAACATTCTCCTCCTCACCTCCAAGCAGTGGGAATAAAAAAAAGTTGTGTTATGTCAGGTCAGACCACCAGAGCATCCCGTCGATAAATATAAAACTTTTACTTAATCTATTTATTGTTTCCTGTTTACTTCTCACTTTCTTGTAATGGAGGAGTCAAGGTCATGTTTGTGACTTATTCTTCTGCTTCAGATGTTAGATGACGCCTTTGATAATCTTAAAACTGACGTATATAATATAATTTTTCCCTTTTTCTTTTGGTGTGTGGTGGGGAGTGAGTGGGGGCAGGGGGATTTCCTGTTTCCTTTTTCTTTTTTTTTTTAGTAATGTTGAAGTCAGGTTCATGTTGGGAATCATTTCTGTTTTAATAATCAGATGAAGTTTACGAACAATGATGTACCTGTACTTATCATTTTTATTTCTGTTTATATTTTTCTCCCCTTTTGGTTAATGATGGAGTAAAGTTGACGTTAGTAATTATTCCTTTGTGTTCTTGTGGTTTATTCATGTCTTTCTTTCCCACACCTGACATTCTCCTCCTTTCGTTTCTGATTTCTTTGTCTTTGTATTCATTTTCTTCGTTTCTCTTTACCTTCTGTGGGTTTTATTTTTACTTCTCTTTTTCGCTATTTAATTTTTCCGTCTCCTGTTTCCTTTCCCAGTGTTCCTCTCTCTCTCTCTCTCTCTCTCTCTCTCTCTCTCTTTCTTGATCTCTCTTTTTCTCTATTGTTTTTATTTTCATCACCTTTTAAATCGTGTTTTTATACCGCGTACCCCTCGTCTTCTCTTTCCTTTGTTTCTTCTTTTACTTTAGTTACGTTTTAGTATTAATTGTTTTCCTCTTGAACACTAAATTCTTGTTCTTCTCTCATTCTTTATTTTTCTTTGTTTATAAGAAATATAATAATAATCATTTGAGATAAACAAATAAGTACCACTCGATTAATACAACTTTAAGTCAGGTCTCATGTATTTAGTTATGAATTAGTTTGACGGAATATAATAGTAACAATATAATGAAAGTTAGAAACAACAGCAACAACAATAATAATAATAAAATAATAATAAGAAGAAAAATAATAATAATATTTGTTACGAAAATAATATAAGGGTTTGTGTATTTTTTTTCGTATCTATTAAATGCCTTAATAAGCTCAACTGATCTCCACAAATCAAAGTAATAAAATGATTCGAAACTTTTTGTGTCTAACAATGACCAAAAATTAACCTATATCTAAGAGACTTTGGCCTTTGAGCACCTAGATACATTATAAAGAAACATTGATGGTACAACGATAATAATCAATATATTGTGAGTGGCAGGGGAGGAGGGGGGGGGGGATAGTGCGACAACAGGAAACACGACTCTTGCTCCTCTACTCTCTGGGGCCTTCAGGTTAGTTATGCTTATGGGTAGGATTTGATTTTCTATCCCGGTGTATATGCTGCACTAAATGACTGTATTATTGAGCAAACGGTAAGGTACACTAGGGACATTACTTGGGAGAGAGAGAGAGAGAGAGAGAGAGAGAGAGAGAGAGAGAGAGAGATTTTTTTCTCTTTCATCTGGATAAAATAGGAAAAAAAAAACCACGCTAACCAAAAGGCAAGAGTCCTGCCATGACATCAGGTGGTTTGAGTGTACCCACCACCAACCCAACACACGTCTGCAACTTATAACGGGAGGAGGACCCCGGCCGCAAGTGGTGGTGTAGGCTGACTGATTGCACCAAAATTCACCGATATCTATCTTGATCCGACATTCAACGCGCGGGTTTGATAAAGTTCCCTGGCAATAAATCGTTGGGAGGGTTGAGCGAAATCATTAGCCTTCCCTCAATTGTTCTTTTCCGGCAGCTGAATCACGGTTGGTGGGTATAAGTTGCAGGATATACACTGTACATCTCTGTAAACTTGTGTCTCTCTTAGGTTAGTTTACGTTGTCTTTCTCGTTGTTTACGCTGAAGATAATAAACAATTGTGGGATCTTGTGTTTGAGATTAATCTTTTTTTGACTTAACATATGAATAAATAAATGCGTGAATTCTAAATCCTTCGAATAATCAATTTAAGTTTTAAGTTTAACAGATTTCAAGTTTATTACAATTGAAAGCATTATTTGACGAATATATTGTAATTTAGAGACCTATTGCCCGGTACTATTCTCCAAGACTGCCAGTTAAATAAATTTTTAGTTGAGGTTGTAGGGTACAGAATGCACTCTTACGTAACCAATCCATGGCCAGGGAAACGGTACGTTAAGCGCCGATCGAGTGGCGCGCGGCCGGAGCAACACCCATCCAGATTAAGTTATCGTGGAGGGGGCGAGGCAGTGGTGTGTGCCGGGGTACGAATCCTTCTGGTGATTTATGACTCGACCAAAAGACATAACAATTATCGGCGTTCTTAATCATTCCCACGATTCGGTTCGACAAGCTATGATGGAAACTTGAGAAAATTGTTTACGCTTGGGAAGGTTTTATATCACTGGATCGTTTTTCAAATTTCCGTTGCTTTGTTGATACATGAACTCGGTATTCAGGATAAGAGTTTCGAGTTGCAAGGCACTAAATTTTGGGGAATTTTCAACTACGTTTGTCTTAGAAAAAACACTTGACAAATATAAAGGGAAGTTCTGTATGTCTTAAGTGTACAATTTACAACGGATCTTCAAAACACTTGATATATTTTATTTAATGAAAGTCTTACGCAATTTAGATTTTTTCTCAGCATTGGTATTTATCCTAAAGTTTGGAATGAAGACGGTTACCACCATCATAGGATCACAGGACACTTACATAATCACACAACCGTCCTTACGGGTCAGTAGCCATCATCTGGAGTTTAGTGTTGGGGAAGAGCGCCAAGAGTCCGTTCACAAACAGTTCTGACTTCTCATGAGACTTACCGAAACCAGAGACGTTGATGAGAGGTAATTGGTCAGAGGGAGTTTCCTAGTACCTGCTTGTACCGGAAGTGAGGGTCCCTATGATAACTCAGGGTGCTTTTAAAACTGACGTAAATACGGAAGATAACTCTTGGTGTGTTTAGAATCTTTGTAAATGAGTAAAACAGTTTTTGGTGTTTTTACAAGTTGTGTGATTAATAAGAGTAACACAGTGCTGTAAGAACTTGCGCAAATGAGAAGAGTTAGACAATATTCTTAATTTAATTCATCAGGAAGTCGACTCACAGTACTCTGAGACCTTGGCGCACATAATAAAGGTAACTCCCAAAACTGTAGGAACTTGAGTAATTGAGAAAGGCTGCTGAGAACTTGCCTGACTTAGAAAGGTTAGGGTTGGTGAGGTTAGAAAGTAACTTACGAAGATATGAGAGTATGCTTGAGTCCTGTGTAGGATTCACTTCAACTCAGCGTCAACAGGAGCAAGTATTATCCTTTAAGACGTGAGAACTGTCGTCCACACAAACTGCAAAGGTAAATTGGTGTCTTAAGTGATTTAGATATCCCAATTATCCCACGTGTCTTTGTTCTTCATTTATTTTACACATGAACACGTTAACACCTTTAACGTGTTGAGAGAAATTCTTGAAACTAGGTAAGGGCGGTGACAAACTTTCCCGTCCCCCTCCCAAGAGCTAGGTGGAGTTCGATAACAAGTATGACCCAGTTATATTAATTAGGGGGAATGAGAGTGCACGGAGTTATGTCGCATGTTCGACATTAAGTCCATAACGATGGTGAACACAAATCCTGTCAGTGTGTGTACAAATTAAGACCCATCAGTAGAACAAGGGGGAAGAAAATTATATTTTTTAAGGGTAAACAAAAGAAAAAATTCTGTAATTTGAAAATTTGGCAGTCAAGATTAGTTATTTTGGTGTTTACAATTGTATTTTTTCTTTAACTTTAACACCATTGATACTAACGAGAGTTGCCATAACGGTACCATCACCAATTGTAACTGGGGTTGCCATAACATCAGCACCATCGACACTCATGGGAGTTATGGGCACCGGATATAGTGTCAGTAACGGCAGCAACAGTAGTAGTTTACCTATTAGGACATCTTCAGTCAACGATATTGATAGTAGTAGTAAACAGCCTTGACAGGAGCATAGCTGTTGTCCACTGCAAAGGCAGCAATAGCAGTGGTCATTGACAGAAGTAGCGAAAACAAAGGCAGTGACTTGACAGCGGCATCAGTTGCAATAGCATTAGGAGGTGCCAGTGGTAACAGTAGCATTCACGGAAATTGTAGTGATGATAATAACAGGAATGACGAAGATAGCGAGAAATAACAAGGGCAACATGAGCAGAGGTGCCAACAGCAAATACAGTGATAGCAACATCAATAGCATTGATTGCAGGAGTGAGCATTGACAACAACAGCTGCAGCAGTGGCAACACTAGCTACAGCAACGACAATATCAGCAATAAAAGCAACAGCATCAGCAATAACAGTGACAATAGCTGACGAACAGAGGACTGATTGCTATAACGAAAACAACCCAAACGGCCACAACGAGTGGGGCGACAACAGTATCAATAACAGCAGCAATAATGGCGAGAGCAATAACAGTAACAATACACAGGAATAACACGGTGACAACAACAGCAATAACAAGAATACTAGCAAGAGCGACTGGAAAAATGATTAAAAACAGCGGTGAAAATAGGTGAGGTAACAGCTACAGGAAATCACAAAAACAGTAGAAGCTGGAATTGAGAAATTCATTTAGGAAAAAACCCTCAAAAAACAAGAGACGAGAAAAATTTCAAAACCGCACATCGTAGCGCCGGTGTCATAGCAGTTTTGAGGAAGTACCAGTGGATGTCAGTACGTGACCCTCACGTTTAACCTTTTAATCTCGTAGTTAATGGAAATACTCTTATGTACCAGAAAGAAAATCCAGAATATTATTTTTTTTTGTGATTACTAAATAATTCGGATTGGAGGTATGCGGGATGCCACGTAAGAGGGGCTTTTTATTCATTTGTATTTCTTATTTTTTTTTTTAAGCTGTGTGATGGTCAAAGGAAGGGACTCTTGATAGTGTCTTCCGAAGGCCAATATTACTGACAGGTGACCCATATTCAAAGTAGGGCTATCTCATGCACCATGGCTAGGAAAACCAAAGAACCAGGATTTATTGTGCAGTGAGAGTTGGGTTACCTACTGCCATTTAAAATTGTTGTAATGTGAATAGAGAGACTTGAGAGAGCAGTATAAAAAGAGAGCAGGTGTAAGAATAGAGTCTTGAGGTACTCCAGCCACCCGCTAACACATATGTAAGTAGATCACATTAATAACACCAGAGGCAAAATTATTATAAGATCCTTTGCTTAACAGCCAGGGAAGAATATAGTACTCGTGACAGGAACTAAAACTAAATTGATTATTGAATGAATTTGCGCAATCATAACACACACACACACACACACACACACACACACTAGCAGCAACAATAACACTATCAAGAACACCAGTAAAAGTAACGGCATTGTCACCAACAACAACCACAGCACTAGTAGCAACAACAAAGACATTGGCAACAGAATCAAAGTCATTAGCAACAATAATGTCACGTAACAACAACAATGGTACTAGCAACATCAGCAGTAACGCCGTGTGCATAAAAACTAGAGCACAAGCAACACCACCAAGCATAACAACGGCAGCCTGAGCACAAGCAACACCACCAAGCATAACAACGGCAGCCTGAGCACAAGCAACACCACCAAGCATAACAACGGCAGCCTGAGCACAAGCAACACCACCAAGCATAACAACGGCAGCCTGAGCACAAGCAACACCACCAAGCATAACAACGGCAGCCTGAGCACAAGCAACACCACCAAGCATAACAACGGCAGCCTGAGCACAAGCAACACCACCAAGCATAACAACGGCAGCCTGAGCACAAGCAACACCACCAAGCATAACAACGGCAGCCTGAGCACAAGCAACACCACCAAGCATAACAACGGCAGCCTGAGCACAAGCAGCGGTCGGGTTACGGGAAATGATCAATTATCATCAGCCAGGATCATTCATCACCCGCTTGTCGCCCCTTGTATCTGGTGGCCTTTTTGTACAGTTTGTTAATGGTTGAACCACTAGCTGAAATATTTAGTGCAGATCTCCCAGAATGACTGTGCACGCGCGTGTGTGAGTGCGCGCATGCGCGCGCGCGCGGGGGTCTGTATGTCTGTCTCGTGCTCGCGCGTGCCAAGTTAACGACATCGTAAACCTGTGATGTTTTAAAACTTTCTACAACGAGTGCAAGAACTTATAATGTTTTAATTTCTATAACGAATACAAGTACCTGAGCCCATATTGTCTCTACATCGAACACCACAATGTAAACATAACGTATTTGAAGTCACTAAGAAATTCAAGAACTTATCGAACCCAATCGTGGTTGTCTAATTGGTGGACAGTTTCAGGTGAAATTCTTATCCCTTACGCTCATCAAATTCATACTATATCAAACGGCAATATTGTTGTATTATGAATGTTGTTCTTTGCTTAATGTGCCTTTAAGTTATTTTTAGAGTGCATCCAGTTTTAATAAAGGACACTATGAGAATTAAAGCTGTTTAGGCGTTCTTTCTCTTGAGTCGTGAACGATTTATGCTAGTTAAAGGTTTGAGAGGAAGAAGTCGTTCAGGTGCAAGGTGTCGCGTGATTAGTGTACGGCTCCTTAACATTGACCATCGACGGTAAGTAATGGTGGGTTGTGGTGGTCACGGTCCGTCAACCTCATAACTCTTTGTCTGTCAGGGAAAAATTCGATGGTTCACTTTAAAAATATTCAAATAAGATATAATAAATTGACGTGATATATTCATGATTTTATTTTCAGGTTCTTTATTGAATCTCACCTTTAGTAGCTGTAGATGCAGGTATAAATTATGAAGAACAATATATTTTTCGTGTCGTTCTTATCAATGTTTATTACCAGATTAAATGGTAACAGACATTCACCAATCATATCCGAAAATTATACTTAGACCCATGTAAAACTAATTTATTTTATTTCATGGTAAATAGTTAGATACGAAGAAATCTTTGTTGTCTTGGCGCTTTTGTGTTAAGGAATTTCCATAATGAGAACTTGTTAGTATACACCGGTCATGATCCAGAGCTGATGGTAAGATGTACCCGACAGACATGCAGACTAAGTCATTCTTCACAGAGATGTTTGTCGTGTTTTTTTTTGTGTGCTTTTTTTTTTCCTCCAACATAGTTAGGTCGCAATGTACTGGTGTTAACACGAACCAGACTCAAGGGAACTGGGAAAAAATGCTGTTGTAGTATTTGCCAGGAAGTAAGAAATCCCTTCGTACTATGTGTTCAGAAATGATCAATGATATTTTTCTGTTAGTAAACTGAAACTGTTTTTCATATACTAATTGACGGTTTATATACTGTATTATCTGTACGATTTTTGTTCGTCCTTGTGTATGTATGTACTCTATGCATGTTTGTGCGAACCTTATTTTTATGCTTGATTTCGTGTTTACATGAAGCCAATTAATTTGAGGCTGATTTTTAGGGGAACTTCAGTCCAACATAATGTAGACGTGTATATTACTTCACTCTTTTATTACATCGCGTCTGTGTCTTGTCCTCGAAATGAATCGTCGTTGTGAACCTAAGGTATTTAACTTCGTAGACTTTATTACAATTTTGTGAAGATGAAAATAAATATTAACCGTTATGCTTGAATACCTTCGCTCGTATTCAGTGAACAGAACCGAGATCTTGTTTCCCAATTAGTCATAACACGGGCTAGAGGTGGATTGTTTCGGATCTTGAAAGCTTTTATCCTTTTAGGGAGAATATGTACATATCGTTTAACTGTTATGCTCCGGTGGATTTTAGTAACTGTTGAGTTGTTGGTCTTTTTTTATCTCAATTTCTTATATATTCGTTGTACTATTGGTGCCGTGTCAGGACCACCACTGGGGTACATTCTTCTGGGACTACAGGTTACTCTTTTTTTTTATGTAAAATCATAACTGTCCTGGCTTTTGCCAGAAACTGAAGATATTTGTAGCAGGATGTTTTGAATTGTTGGAGATTACATAATGTAGAAAAAAAACTTTGTGGCAAGGAGTTCCATAGAATGTTCTTGTCCCGTGTATAATAATGAGTTTTGGTAGGCAGAAGTTCTGTTGGATGGAATGCCAAAGGAGAAAAGGGTTGGGCTGTCGTCGACCGATGGTGGGAGTCAAATTATGTGAACTATTAGAAGAACAGGGAAGGACTGATAAGCACCGTGAGGGGCACTGTCTTAAGAATAAATTATAAATCCTATATCACCTTATTTATAACCAAAATACTTTTAATCATAAGCCTTCAAGAGAAAAAGAAACATACCTTGTGTGACGTGGACAGCGGTCAGGGGGTTCTGGGTGTTTGCCTGTGAAGGTTATGTTTTATTGAATCCTTTTAAGTGATATCAGCTTTGAGTCTTTTATTTGAAAAATGCCAACGTCACGCACGTCAGGATAACCTTCTGACTCTTACAAAAACTTCTCAAGAAGCAGAAGCCAAAAAACTTGATGGAGGGAGGGAGGGGAGGGGGCAGTGTTGGTACCAGGTTGGTCCTGCCTCCTGATGACTGAAGGCCAGGGATCGATACGCTTCAGGTGAGTGTTTTTTATGGAGTGACCAGTGATGGATCACGGGGCATTATGCGACGCCGGTCTGGCCCTCGGGGGAGCCCCACCGACCAGCAAAAAATCCTCCACTGCTCCATAGACTCTCACGTTTGCACGACTCACTGTCAGACTGTTCGTATAATTATTGAGCGAAAACACATTCATTAGTTTCCTAAGTTGCCCTTTTTTTAACTCTGCTTGACAACAAGGTTCGACATATGCCATTGAAACACGCTAGGATATATTTATCTTTTATTTGTTCTCTTTTTGCCGTTTAATAGCCAGTTAGTCTTTATATTAAATATTTCACACGAAAAAAAAACTACGTGGAAGAGAGCTTTTATTTACACACACCTGTGAGACACGTGATCAGCAGCTCTCATCACTATACATGATATTACCTGGGCCTTGAGAAACCAGTCCGACTTATTCTTCCAATTTATCTCGCCTAAAGTTTGGTTGAATCGCTTGAAAATAAATTAAGTTTTAAAAGAATAAATTAAATAGAATTTGACCGTAAAAAACCTAAAATGGTTAAGTGGGATAATTCTAGTTGTATTGGTACGATAAGTTTTTTCTTATAATCACTAGTAGTATCGCATCCTACATTGTCACCAGTTGCTAGGTCCATTTTTACTAGACACTCACTTATCCTCATTTAAGTCACTTGTGATAAGAACTCACACTTATTGAAGTCTTCACCTCCTTTAATATATAAACATAAATTCTCGATCATGCATTAAACACTAAAAATAAGACTTTATAATAACAAGACCAATGTGTAGTAATGACTCATGTTGTCAGGCGAGGTACAAGACAGTGCTTGTCATGTGGGGGGAAAACCCGACAAGCCTCCCTCATTCAGTATGACTTGGCTTGGCACTTTCTTACTCGCCAACATAAATTTTACTGGCAATTTCCTCCTGCATTGTGCTACAATGGGAGTTCCTCAGTGAAAAGTGCTGCACATGACAATGTAAAGGAAATGCGGCAGAGTGAATAGTACCAATGAACTTAACACACACGAGGCACGGAAACTCGGGTGATTCGTCCTCCCTTGATTTTCTGGGAACACCGTGGAATAATATAGATAATGATGGTACTTCTAATAATAATAATAATAATAACACCCTAATTTAGATAACGATAATAATGATAGCGATGATAATTATAGACATTACAGAACATTAGCTAAGTGCCTCACTGGATCTCTAATTGCAGTGTTGTGACAAAGTAATACCGACCGACAACAATTACGTCAGGGATTAAAACACCAAATCAGGGAGATGAAGAGATTGAAGTAAATGATTTAGCAACAGGTATATAAAACGTCACTTGGTTTTGTGTAAAGCTGATGACAATGATGTAATTTGAGGTATGTTGACATTATAACTTATGGACGAGATACATATATATTCGTGAATTTCTAGATACCGATATACTTCGTTAATCCACCCAAGAACAGATACACGGTACTGAGGCTCACTGTACTGTATATACCTTTCGTGGAAGCGGGCCCTGTATTGAGTATATATTTTCCAAACGTTATGTGATTCATTTAATGGTAAAAAAAAGACCCGTTTAGGTTTGGGTTGTTTTATAGTTCAGTTGAGTTCCTCTTAACTTAATGTCTTTGTTTACGGTCTCTCTCTCTCTCTCTCTCTCTCTCTCTCTCTCTCTCTCTCTCTCTCTCTCTCTCTCTCTCTCTCTCTCTCTCTCTCTCTCTCTCTCTCTCTCTCTCTCTCTCTCTCTCTCTCTCTGTACTGATGCCTCTTTCCTCATTCACCGTATGTTTCTTGCATGAAGTCACCAAAAATGGTAATTACACAAGCGGAACAAAGAGACTCAGAAATTCACCGGAGTGTTTTCTTAATTAAAAACTATCACAAGTGAAGAGTTTACTTTCTGTTGAATGTAACTTTTACAGTAATTATGAAAGGGTATTGTAATTTTCATTTTCCCACTCCCCAGAAATATACACGACAATGGGGAGTTTTGAGCGCATTCATGTTCAGGTCTACATTATTTGAGGAGAGGAGTTTGTGCTTATTCAAAACTGTCTTGCCAACACATGCGGATGATAACAATGGTCCTCTAGCGTGTGCTGAAACTTTATGTGAATATATTACAGTGAGATAGTGTGTGGCGAGCTTATTCTGCACTCTTGCAAAGTCACCCCTCTGCTGTTTAATATTTCCTAATGTGTTAAAATTTTCGCCTGGAGAACTTTTTCAACACAGATGCCAACTGTCTTGAAGGGCTAATGTTGTTTAGTTATCCCTCTATATTATATACTATGATTAATAAACATTTGGTATCTAAGAAATTGGTATTTGGACAGACACTCTTAGTGTTTTATTTAAGATCGCTTACCCCTATCATGTGTTTTGACAAGGTTCATGGAAATATCACACGGATAGAAATGCTACAATCTTGACAAAGTGATACTGCTCGGTCATCATGCGTTGGAGCCACCGAGGAATCATTATAATTTGTCATTCTTAGGTATTGATTTGTCACAATCCGAAGTCTATATGAACTTTAGTTGCCCATTATTTTACAGGGCCTCTAAAACGAATATATAGACACGCGCCACTGATGTTCGATACTTTGGAGAGTGAAAACAACTTTTGTATTTTTAGAAGACATTGATTTGCCACAACTCAATAGGATGGGAACGTTGCTCTCCTGTAACGGGACTTGGCACCTTATGAGTGACCATTAAGCCCCTTCTACCATTAATCCCCCACTATCAGCCAGAAAAACACATAAGGACTCGCTCTCTTCACCGTGGCCGAAAACACCTCGGTAAATCGATCCATCTAACCCAAACTTGACCCACTAGCTCGATTATCCGAAACACAAAAAAATACATATCTCATCCTCTTCTCCCCACTGCACACTCTTCACCCATACGTTTCTCTGAGTGACCAGGCCAACACCCTACAATGAGAGATATAATACCGGTATGGCCAGTAAACGTTGTCCATCTGCCATAGGCCAAATTCTCCTGGCTGGCTCCCTCGCCACGAAGCGAAGTGTAATCACCAACAAGGCTTAGCGTCAGTGGCTGGACAGAGTGAATGGCGTGGTCACTTTTTGTTGGGCACGAGCTCCTTCACATTACTCATACGGTACAATGACCAGAGAGAAAACGTCGTGGAGGAGGGATAAAATAGCGGCTGCTTATTTACAGCAGGGGGTGGGTGGAGTGTTTAAGGAAGGTGTTGCCAAATATATGTATGGGGGAGGGGGGGAGGGAGGTGTCTGTGTAAAAGAAAGATTTTGTGGTGAGTTTGTATGTGTGAGTTATGTAGTGATATTATATAATGTGTTTGTGTATCTTCAAGGATTTTATATAATAGGAGCATGATTCACTCCAGTGGGCGAACACATTCACCCCTGAATGTGGCGCCGCCAAGCGGCCGCTGTGTATAAAACACATTTAGCTTATTGCGCCTTACTTGATAACATGCGATAACACCAGATTATTAAATACAAATAATTTATATATAGTCAGTGGGTCATTGACATCCAATCTTATACATCCTGGGATACTTTCTCAAAGCAACACATTAATTATTTTGCAGTGAAAAATAATTATTTGCCTGTAATGTACTTATTTTTTTAAACGTTGGTCATCAATAACTAGCGAACACAATATTAGATGTGAAAAGGTGGTGTCACTGATAATTCTGTTACCAGCTTGTAAATACCGTGATGTTCTTTATATCATTACTAGAATAGTAGCTTGTTAAAAAACTACAATAAAATGCATTTGTTAAATGTCTGCGAGAATTCTCTTCCTATTAAATGATGTACAGCTGTAGCTACCACCATCGCCCTTACTGAAGAACCGAAGAGAGTATATTCCCTTAAGTAGGAAATAATTATTTGTTACTGCAAAATAATCACTGTGCTGCTTTGAGAAAGTATCCCTAGATGTATAAAGTTGAATGATTTTGTTAATAATCTGCTGTTATCGCCTTTTTCTTCTCTTATTGAGGTCGACGGGTCGCCTGAGTATAGGTCGGCCAGTGACTTTTGGCATGTAACACTGTATGTCGGCAGTATAATTCGGCAACGGAAGCAGCTACGATTTTATACTTGGCGACATATATATATATATATATATATATATATATATATATATATATATATATATATATATATATATATATATATATATATATATATATATATATATATATATATATATATATATATATATATATATATATATATATATATATATATATATATGTGTGTGTGTGTGTGTGTGTGTGTACCAGGAATCAAACTCAAAAAGATGAAAGCGGTTTCATGATTATTCACATGTTAAAGCAGTACAGCACTTATGGAGAAAATGTGTTTTTAGAAGGCAAAAGGTTAAAGCTAAAGGTGGGAACTTTGAAAAAATGCTCTATTTATAAACTGTTATTTGAAGGAAAACTTAAATTATCTGCTATAATGTCCCTTTTAATTAATATAACTCTCTCTTTAAACCTGATAAGATGCATCAAAAATACTTAAGCGTTCTTGTGAAAACAAACAGTCTCGCTCCTTTTTAAGCCGCCCAAGAATCCAAGACTGTTTCGTGTTGCCACCAGTTGCCGTTGCATAAAACAGTAACGATATATATCACTGTGAAATAATTATGGCCCGGTACAGAGGCCTCGGTAATCTCTCTGCGCGGCCGAATTTCTCAGGAGAGAGAGGCAGATCCTGGAGCTCCTCTGGGATATGCTAACGTAGTCTCCCAAAGCTCCACGCACGCCCAGGAGACGAGGGAGTGGCTCTGGGTACATGGGCTGTCTTGTCTTTGTTGCTGACGAGGGTTTCAAGATCAAGCTGCTATGGATTCCCTCTCCTAGGCCTCCGTGAACATAACAACAGTTGTTGCCTTGGATAAATTCGCGTCTAACAGAGACTGTTGAATATAATTTTGGATCGTCAAACAGAACTCCAAAACTTGTAATGAGGAAAGAACTTGCTGGGGAATTCGGAGCTAATAGACAAGTGCAAACAGTCGCCAGTCGATCTATTGTCTACCTTGATGAGATGTATCAAGTAAACTATGTATAAGGAGTAAGTAACAAGCTCTGTAGACTACAAGATAATGTAACCACTAGACTAAAGAATGTACAGTGTGTGGTCAGACATAACCTATAGCCACACATCTGAACACAACATCCCAGACCGTGAGAAAACAGAACCAATTGAGGACAGATCCAGCTTGCTGCGTGTATACATTAGCACAAAACCTCCTTTCTGATGGCAAGATAGCGGTTATATTTTGTCATTGTGCACCAAGTAGATATTATAAGTCCGTTTCAGTGTAAAAATCTTGACTGACACTACTGAAAATACTCATAACATTCAGTGTCACAACATCCTGACCATTAGAATCCGACACTGACTTCGCTCTGCAATCCTTTTTTGCGGTAGCGCTCAGGATAAATCTGGGGTGCATAATAAACTAGCCGCCGACAACTGCCAAATTTAAAATTCAATTGAATTCATTGTATCTGTGTGTACCTGCTTTGGTGGTGGGTCGTGTGGAGGTGTATACGGGGCATGAAGGTCGAGGTGGTGTGTGCTACCAGAAGATGGGTGTTATATAAGGGTGTGGCTCCAGGGTATACGGGTGTGGCTCCAGGGTATACGGGTGTGGCTCCAGGGTATACGGGTGTGGCTCCAGGGTATACGGGTGTGGCTCCAGGATATGTGGGTGTAGGTTCAAAGTGTAGACGAGTGTGACTCCAGTGCAGGGAAGTGTCTTCAGTGTATATGAGGATCTCTTCTGTATAGATGAGGGTGTCTTGGGTGTAGATGAGCCTCCAGCCTCCAGTACAAATGATGGCGGCTCCTGTTTCGACGATATCTTTTTTACGAGAGAGAGAGAGAGAGAGAGAGAGAGATTATTCAAATTTTTTACGAATTATATTAAAACTTATCAATCACCTTTAACAGGGTTTTTGTCTCATCATCAAAGAGGATTTCTTCCCTTCTTCTCTCCCTCCCATCCTCCCTCCTCTCCTCCTTCCCTCCTCCCCTCCTCCCTCCTTCCCCTTCTTCTCTCCTTCCCTCCCTCCCTCCTTACCTCCTCCCTTCCTTCCCTCCTCCCCTCCTCCCCCCTTCCCCCACGTTCCTCTCACATCATCTCTTGGTAGAGGCAGAAACTGTGAAAAACCGTAAATGTTCCTCCCATAGTAAGTCAGCCACTAAGCCTGGCCATGATTATCCCTTAAGTCCCCTAACGAGAGTCATTACCCAGATCTCTCCTACCTCCCCCTTCATCCTTCCTCCTCCAGGCCTTCCGCTATCCTCCTCCATTTACTACTTCCTACACTTCTACCTCCACCCCCTTCCTTTCTATGCCTTTCCTCTCTTACTTACCTCGTCTCCTTTTTCAACTCTCCACACTTCCTCTTCCTCCTCCAAATGTCCTTCCACCTTCTTTCATTTACTTCTGTTGAACAGTTTTATTCCTTCCTTCCTTCCTTCTTTCCTTTCTTCGGTACTCTTTCTCCTTTTTTATCACCTTACACGTCCTTCATCCTTACATCTAATCACACCCTCTTTATTTCCCTCCGACTTTTCACACTCGTCCTATTTATCACCACCTTCAATGTTCCCCTTGGCACTTACCACTACATTCTATACCCATCCCACTAATTGACCCCCCTTCCACATCTCTCCCTTTTGTCACCACCTTCCACATCCCTTCCTTTCTTTTACCTACATTCTTCTCTTATCATTAAACACGAGTCGTAGAAATAAGAGTCACAGTTAGATAAGGCAGTGAAATTGCATCTCACTTAATTAATGCCAATATCAAGTCGCTGTGAGGAAAAGTAAAAATAAATAAATAATAATAGCTACGAGGTTTTAGACAATTCAGCATTTGGAGAATAATTGTGGTTTGGGAAGATGTTTGGACCGACAGTAAATGTAAGGGATTTCACCAACACTGATAAAGTTTCTTTGGTTCCAGGGGTAATTTTCGGAAGGATTGAAGAAATGAGTACAGATATCTCTTTTTCCCCTCCACTTACCTGAATATAAGGTAGCTCAGTTTGTTTCACCAGATGACTAAACATCTTAAAGCTAACCAATCTTAATCCAAACTCACATGTAGTGTTGGAGTGTATAATCAAGTGAAGTAAGTTGGTGCCTAATCTTCAGGAGATATCTTTACCCCTGAATACTCTGATGTACAGTACGTGTGGGAGAGCAGCACTAATCATGCTCCAGGTTATACAGCTATGAACATGATGCGTGTTACAAATGATCAATCAGGGAGCAGCTACCACACGCATCTATTGATGATGTTATTAGCATGTACATGTTAACAAGGTCATTACCTGCCGAGACTCTTGGTAAATTAATTAAAAAATAATAATGATAGCATAATCCTGGGAGTTTGTATGAAAAAAATATTCGTGTTACTGCTTAATTAGTAAATTGAAAATGTACCTTTAAAATTTGTTATATGTGTAGGCGAAAGTTAAATGAATATAAACATTAAGCTTACGTAATATTTTTCTTGTTGTTTAATTATGTATCTGTATTTTAATCTGTAACTTGAAGTGTTGTTACTGAATTAATGAATTGACGTTAAGTTAAATTTTCCCATAAATAACCATGGGTGAATTAATTTTGCTCTGTTTAAAATTACATGTAAATAGTTTCCATGAGCTGAAGAGTCGTGAGAGCCGAGTCACGAATACTGATCTTCCCGGAGTGACGTTACTGGTAGGATAAGTGGGTATAAAATCAATCAGAGAGAGAGAGAGAGAGAGAGAGTGTGTGTGTGTGTGTGTGTGTGTGCGTGTGCGTGTGTGTGTGTGTGTGCGTGCGTGTGCGTGCGTGTGCGTGCGTGCGCGCGCACTAACCTAAAGGACGCAGACGCTTTAAGATAGATATAAACAAAAACCTATAGATGTCACACGTTCAGGTATTGCTTATGGGGTTAAACATAATTCTCGAGCATACAATTTGTCCGGGAGACTTGATGAAGGCCTGTGTCATTTAGAAATTTTATTCATACTATTACTAGCAAATGGGTGAGAGTTACTTAATAATTAAAAGTTCGGGTCCAGAACAGAGCCTTGAAGTATTCCAGCCTACTGTACAATTATCCAATGCGATTTGTTTTACGCTTTGTTATTTAGTGATTTTTTTTCTTTATTTTTTAAGATTAGTGAGCAGATGATAAATGCTGTATTAGTTAGAAAATGCTTGTATTATGCCATAATTGTATACAAATTGACATAATTTCAATACTACCAATTGGGAAACAGTTATTTGCAATATTATGAAAATTACCCATATTGCAACATTTTGCATTGCTGCTTTCTCTGCAACGGCACAAGTTTGATTTTTTGGTTGCCCTGAGCGATGATACGTCTACTGCTGCACGGATAAGTCATTTGCATATACGACGAAGGGATCCATGAGAGGAGGGAAGTAGGAAGGCCATATATAGGAAGTTTGGCAGGCAGAGCATCATATGAAACTTTGCTGAAGGCTTTCCAGATATCCCGGGCAACGAGAAAAGCTTCGCCAAAGTTGTCGGGTGCAGAGTCAAAGTTGTGAGTGAAGAGTGAGAGATCTGCTAGGGAAGAGCCAGGGCTAAACCCGTACTTAACGTAACATATTAGAATATTTCCCGGTTGTGGAGGATATATTACAGTAATGACTTTTCTTGGCGTGACATACAGAAGGAATTGAAAAATTTGGAGTGTTTTCTTGATGTACTAAGTTAGTGCATATTATGAAAGTGTTCTTGAATATACAAATAACAGAAATAGATGTCAAAAGAGTTACGTAAATATAGCAGTGGCGATATTGTAGGTGTATGTATAGTGTCCTTGGATCTATCCTATGTTGTGTGTGTATTGAAAAGCTTGTGGGACTATCCAAGAGTCAAGGAATGATGGTAGTGAATCTCGAAGGACCACAGCTGATTATAATACACATTTCTATAGCAACAGAGGAGGAACATAATTTATGGACTATACTTAAAGCAACACGAGACACGAATATTGAGAGATAATAATGATAGTTCAGACAAGAATAAATACAGTCATTATTCGTACTGATGTAATTGTTTTTTTTTAATATATTTACCTTAATTACTATTATTTAATATTTTATTTTATTTATTTTGTTAATTTGGTAAAGTTTGAACAGGATACTGGATGGGTCCCTCCTGTCTAGGGAGTGGTGTTACCTGTCGATATTAGGGTCACTGGGTCAAGGTCACTATTAGGACAACTGGCCTAGGAGGTCATCGCCCCAGCCTGTTTCTCTGTCTATGTTACTCCCTTCTCACTTTTGTGTTGGGTGGATAAAGTGGTGTTGATCCCTCAAAGATAAGAGGAAACTGATGGGGGGGGAAATGGTGCAAGAAGTGTAAGAAATGAAACAGGATAAAGTCTTAAGACAAGTAATATTTTTAACGCAGGATGATGCATCAGTAGTCAGTTGTAACCAGGATGACAGAGGCTCATGGGAGTCCGTGTTGTTTGGGCCGTTGACGCGTAAGACGAGCATAATTCCACCAAGAAGTGTGAAAAAGAAGAAAACTAAAAGAACAGGGTGAAGGAATAAAGGCAGTGATCAGAAAAGCCTTTGCGTGGCTAGACAGTAATGGTGTAGAAGATCAGGTGAATAGCGAGGAAAAGGTCAAAGGTATTTGCCTTATCTCCAGAACGACGAGGGAGGTCGGTTGATTTATCGACAAGCTGCGTGGGGTCACTGACAGCGGGGGAATCTCTACAACACAGGAGCGGTGTGAGAGGAATGTTTTAGTTACTGAACACACATCTCGTTATTGTATTGTTGTTATAGTCTCTCTCTCTCTCTCTCTCTCTCTCTCTCTCTCTCTCTCTCTCTCTCTCTCTCTCTCTCTCTATATATATATATATATATATATATATATATATATATATATATATATATATATATATATATATATATATATATATATATGTCTGTAAATTTATCGGTGTGCATAAATGTACTGGTGAGACGGGCGATATTCTGGAGGAAAGGAAGGAGTAATGTTAAGGAAGGAAAAGAGGATTGAATGATGAGGCAAGAAGGAAATAAAGAAGAGATGAGGAGGAAGGAGGAAGGAAGGTAAGAAATACTGTAGAAAGACTAGGACGAGGATGAGAAGGAGGGCCTCACCCGTGTGTGCGTGACTGTTAATTTTTTTTGTGTGAATGTGGCGGGGGCGGAGTACGAACCAATCAATCATGGCCGCTGGAGGTAATGCTTCAAGCTCTCACCACCACTACCTCCACCGCCTCCGCCTAGCCACTCCTCCCATCTCCCTCTCCCCAACTTTCTCAACTCCTACACATGGGATTTTCAGCATGGGTGGCGCGGCTTACTGATAAAGGTACATCAAAACCCTATTCCCACCCAGCTGCGTGCCACCCTTTCACATTGCCACCCCCCTCACTTCCTTACTATGTGCTACCCCCCCCACATTGCTACCCACCCACTTACTCACCTACTAGCTGTGTGCCACCCCTTTCACACCCAAACACTCGCTCCTTGGCTGTGCCTCCCTGCCACCCATTTTCCTCCTCGTGTCAACCCAAACCCTAGCGTCCTTCTTAGCTTTGCCCCTTGCCACCCACCCACTTCCTTAGGCGCCTGCCATCATTTAACTCGCTGCTGCCTCCCGTGTAACCAACTCACTTCTTTGAGCCTCTGACCCCGCCACCCATTATATTTCCTGCTGCCTCCCGTGCCGTCCACCTTGATTTCTGCTTTGCCCCCTGACGTCCACTCATCTCTTGCCGTCCTCAACCACTTACGTCTGCACATATCTACAGTAGATACATATTCCACGTTCCTTCCTACCATGATCTGCCACCCACGCTCCTTCTACCATGATCTGCCACCCACGTTCCTTCTACCATGATCTGCCACCCACGTTCCTTCATGCCGCCATCTTTTGCCCCTGCCATCCCTTGTCACCTTTTTTCTCCATGTCATTCGCTACGCTCCTACCAATCACTGCCACCCCTTGCCACTCAATGCCACTTCCTATTGCCCCATACTGTCTTCTATCCCTCTCCCTGATGTTCCCTATTAACCCCTCTCAGTTACAGCCACCCCCGTCACTCAGTGCCATCCCCTTGCCATTCACTGCTACCTTCTACCACCTCTCCCCTGCTGTTCCTACCAACCTCCTGCCAACCCCCTGCTTTACCCTGCCTTTACACAACCCAGTCCTCGTCTTGACATTCGCCAGTCAGTGAGAAATCCAGTGAATAATCGACATTACAGCGATGGTTTGGAGTCTGGTTTATGAATGTGTTGCCAATCACTGCCTGGGGTCATTGTAATAGTGGTTTGACTCGCTACTTCCGGGAGAGCGAGAGTCTGTCAGTCTCTGATGTTAGTTTACAATTTTATTCATTTGGGTTTACACTTATACCCTGTACAACATTTCCACCCAGGCGAATGCATATGACAGTGATGCAGATGTAGATGTTTTTTGCTTCTCTGTGAGCTGGTTTAAAATATTCCTCCTCCTCTCCCTGATGATAACATCCACACGTGTAGTTCAACTCTATTCAGGCAGAACAAGAGCACCATCACCTTGCTCAACGTTATACGAAAATCATACAGTGAAGTCATCGCTCCATTGACCTTGACCTTGTCTTGACCTTTGTGTTGTTTCCTACAAGTGACTAGATACTGAACAGTTATTAAGGAAACGTTATTGTTCAGCGACCGAAGGATACAGTGCTCGCCTCGTTTCCAAAGTCTCTCTAGGTATCTCCTGGGGCACCCACAGTCCACCCAGCTGCGAATGGGACCTGACTGATACACATCGATCACAATACCCTCATTCTTTCTACGATGAAATTATAGTGGTAGTATTAGTAGTAGATATAATAGTAGTAGTAGGAGTAAGCAAGCCTCGAGGTGTAGGAGTCCCCCTTAACTGTGTGGTTATGCATCGTTAAGTGGCAAAGCTCGTGTGATTATGGAGGATTATCTTGGACTGTAGTGCTTGGGAGGGAGGGAGGAAGGAAGGAAGGAAGGAAGGGAAGGAGGGAGCGAGGGAGGGAGGAAGATTTGAGAGACTGTGGGTGATGGATGAGGGAGAAGAGGAAGAAAGGAAGAAAACAGAGGTAGTGTTAGTGGTCAAGGAAATTTGGAGAAGGTAGGAGGTGATAATGGGAAAGTGTAGAAGAAATTGGAGGGAGCCAAAAAATGATGGAAGGGAAGAAGAGCATAATTAAGAAGGATTGGAGGAAGTGGGATAAAGAGACTGTGGCAGGCATTGGTTGAAGGTGTGATATAAGGAAGAAAAGGAAGAGGGACAGAATATAAACTCCACACAAGGCACACTTTAGCGCCATCTAGGAATGACCAACATGACGACGCGGACACAAAACACAAGAGAAACAAACGTCAGCGTCGCTCAAGTGAGAGATAAAAAAACAAAACAAGCAGGTTTCCAGGGACCAGGAAGCCGACCATTAGAAATACCAAGAGAGGGACACAAATTATGTGAATGTACCTGGGCCTTGGACACCACAACCGCACTCCTCACCAACATACTGACCACCACTCATGTCCTCCCGTGACAGCTTCTCTCCTAATGCTCTTACTCACCTCCTCACTGACCACCGCTCTTCTCAGCTCCTTACGTTTTTGCTTTTCTCTTCACACTCTTCTTCACCAACTGACCACCACATTGTACCTTTTCTTGCCATACATTCTTGCCATACAGTCTGCACCAACACCTCTGACTACTGACGATTTGGTGAAGAAAAAACCAATCCATGCTGACGAAGCTGAACATGGACGTCCTAGTTATCCAAACGCTGTGTAATGAGAAGGTTTTGGATATGGCCTGTCTGGAGAAAGCTCAGATGGGTAACTAAGGTTTGAAGTAGAAAGTAGGAGCTCCCGGTAATGTGCGTCTTGAACAGTATTAGTGGGAGGGGATGGGCAAAGAAAGTGAGTGAGCTACACACAGGGATGGAGATCACATGATAAGATGATAATGGTGAGAGTACAGTATATTCCCAGTACAGTAGTAGGTCTGACTGCTGTTGCTGAGACTCCCGACAAACATTATATACAGTACATCAGAAACTTAGAACATGGTATAGGACCACAGAGGTTATAGAAAAAATATGACTGCTGTGTTTTTGTTGATGTAGCATGCAGGTAGCGTGCGCGGGGAGAGTTAGTGAAGGAGTTGGTTATTTGATTATACGACAGGAAGTCATATGCTTGTAATATGGTTCAGAAGATGGAGTGTGAACAGTGTAAGTGTAGGAAGCCAGTGAATGGAAGAAGGTGGATGAAAAGGTGAACGGTATTTGCATGACGGTACAAACTGAGTCAGGTGAACGAGGAACGCATTACCGTTAATGGAGACGACCGCAGAAGTACCACTGTAATGACTTTGATGTGGGGCGGAGAGAGAGAGAACCAGAGAGATGAGGAACCTGGTGAAATGAAAATGTTAACAGATGAAGATTAGAAGATGAATAGTGAAGAACAGAGGGGATAAAACCTGTAGATAAAGGGAAGTATTTATTAATTTTGAGAGAGAAAAGTTACTCTGTGATAAAGTAAGCAAGTCTCTAATGGGGATCCTCCTTCATTTGGATGGTGAGAATCTCCCATTAAAAGACTTTCAACACAACTAACTACGCACGTGTGGACGTCAGTGCTCGAGGATTCTGGACGCGGGGACAGCGAACCTTCTTTGACATCAAGATATTCGTTCTCATTGTCGCATGTCACCGTGACCTGTCTCCAGATGAGACCAAATGTAAGACCCCAGACTGGCCGAGGTGTTATCTGAATAGAAGAGGCAGCCCAGAAGCTACGTTGTAGTCTGGTTGAGATGTCGCCTGTCCTCCCTCCTCTTTACCCAGGTCCGAAATGCTTTGCCTTAAGGGAACAAGATCACCGGCCCTAAACCAATAGCAGTCGCAGACATAGACTGAGTCGACAGTCACTGAATACCGCATAGATATGCGGGTTAACTAACTCAGCTAGGCTTTTTTTTTTTATTAGGATAGTTAGGTAAGAAAATGGTGAAGGTATGGCTGTAAGGGAGATTGGAGGACAAAAAAAAAATAGTAGTTGTTGTAATTGTAGTTGTTTCATTCATTTTTGGTTCTTTAGGAAATATAATAATCAAGTACGTTTTCATAAGGTACAATTAGGTATAGCGTACGATGGAAAAAAGACCTGTAGAAAACATTTATACGTACGTTATTCTGATGTGAGAAGGGAGAGTTAAGCCAGGCAAGAAATGGATAGACTTCACTGAAAGAGTTGTCGAGGTGTTGAGTTATTTCACTGGTTGCTGGCAGAGTAATGAATAGAGGTCGTGCGCTGTGATGGCGTTTTGTACGTGCGAGTGAAAAGGTGAAAGGAGACACAAGTCTCACCGGGCGACTCGGCTAGGAGTATGGAATGAATAGACTTGAAGCGTTCTAGTTAATGTTGAAGTCCTCATTACTTACGCTGGCACACTGGACGTCGAGTGAGGACGCCTGTAAATCTTTTGTGGAGTTTTATACACTTGATACACACTGTGTATATAAGTGGACAAGGGGATGGAAATTATAGTGATTATTAATATGTTATTTTGAAAACTGTTGCGCTGTGAAAATAAAAGGAACCACCCAGAGAGTAATGAGTTACCATGTAAATACGAAAACAAGTTTATGAACATTAGACAGAGTTATTTAGTCTGTGATTATATAATATCTGTTTATTTATTCGTTTATTTATCATTGTGTTCCTTGTGTATGTGTGTGAATGTCAACAATTTCTTATGCAGCTTCTACTCCATATCTTCCCCTCATGACTTCTTAATGCAAGTTTTTCTCTTCTAAGCTGTTCCACAATCTTACTCTGATAGCAGATGTGTGACAAATACGAATGTTCGAACTTCGATTCATAGTTTTCTCCTCTTATAGTATGTCACACTTGGTAAGGCTGTGTGTGCCTGTTGGGCCTTGTTAGCTACTAGTGTAATGTTCGGGTGAGTTTCTTGAACTTGCCTCTGGCCAAAAACGCTTAGCGGGGCGTGGGAAAATATATGACTGGTATTTCCTGTCACTTCTGAACCAAATAAAACAAATAAATACCAACACAAAACACATACAAATTGAAAGTAAACATATTCGTAATTTTTTTGAGGCTGAGTAAATGTTAGCATCGGAAATATAGAAAAATAAATCAGGAATCATATGATTAACAACAAAATAGTTGATAATGAATGCAGTCGAGCATCGTTGCTATGGGGACGAGAAAATATCTTAGTTATGTAAATTGTCGTCGAGGAAAAAAAATTACAAATGAGGGTAATTCCCCAAGATGCAAGGTAGCTTAATTCACTTCAATTTACCCACGCTTCTATCTTACATATAAAGGCATAAATAAATTCCAGGAAAAGTAGTTATTTCCATGAGAGAGAGAGAGAGAGAGAGAGAGAGCTCTCTATTTACTTTCACTCTAACCTAGTGTGGGTGGTACGGCATGCAGGGATAAAATTACATATGAGCGTAAGATTGATGGTGGGAAGGTCAGGTACAGTGGAGAGCACCCTCGCCATCATCCAATTAAGGGTCGTAAAAGATACGCAGACCCAGCTGGAACATCCAGATGAATAGTGTAGGTGGGGGAGGAGGAAGAGAAGAGGAAAAGCCAGCCGAACCGAACCGAACCGAACTCACGCACCTCCCTTCCTACCACATCCACTCGCGGTTAGGTGGAGTTTAATCCGCATGATGTACAGACGCACCTTTCGTCCGTGGGATTGTCTGTGTCACGTACTGTGGTGTGGGAGTAGTGTATATTATAAGAGTAGTCTAACTTCTCATGCTTGAGGATATATGACATAAGCTGTAGTTAAGTACTCTGATCTTCGGGGAGGATTTATCCAGGTGATGCCCATCTCGACTCCCTGGGATCCTCTCTTCATAAGAACCCTGATCCTCATACCACACCAACCCCTCTTCTCCCTCCTATCTTCCTTTTCCTCATGTACCACCCTCTTCCTCCTCCTCCCTCTCTCCTCCTTTTTTTCTCACATTATATCTACCAACGTCTACCTCACACTACATTCAACACTCCTCCCTTCACCCCCCTCCCCGCCTCCCACCACATCCAGTACCCGCTCCCTCATTCCAGATCCCCCCCCTCCCCTTTTCATCTTACCTTCTTCCTCGTCAGTCTCTCACATTACACCTTCCTCCCTTTCCTTTTCCCCTCTCAGCTAAAGGTCATTCTATGGTTGTTTACCCCAGCTCGTGAACCCAGGCTATACCGCGAGTCCCTAGGCCACACCTTCGCCGCCATTTTATTACCTTAATATTAAATATCCTAATACATAAGTAGTTATCCTAGCTGTGTTGAGTTACTTGAGCCGCAGATCTATGCTGCATTCAGTGACTGTAGCCTCATAGTCAATATCTGCAACTGTTGTCGGCTTCGGGGCCGAGGCTCTCGTTCCCCTGAGGCAGAGCAAAACCGACCGAAGTAGAGAGAAGGACAGTTGACATCTCATCCAGGCTGTAACATAACTTCTGGGCTGCTGCTTCTGTTCGGACATCACCTCCGCGAGTCTGGCGTAGAGGCATCTTGCATTTGGTCCCATCCCACCAGAGGTTGTGAACACTAGAGGAATGAAGTTTCCTTGATCAACTTTCTGAATTCTCTCCCCGTATGCTTTTATCTTGTCGTTCTCGTTCCTCCTGTGTGCAGCATCGAGAGCTAAGTTATGGTGACATGCGGCCATGGGATAAAAAATCCTGATGTCGAAGAAGGCTCGCTGTCCCCGTGTCCAGAATCCTCGAGCACTGACGTCAACACGGGCTTCGTTGGATGTGTTTGAAGTCCTATGTTGGAAAATCTTACCGTCCAATGGAAGGAGGGTCAGTTCTACCCTGACATTACGGCAAATTTCCTTCAACATATTTGCTGTGAGATCCCTTACTTCGTCATGCCTCATGCATATGAAGCCCCCTTTCTTGCACACCATGGCATGATCGACGTCATAGGAAGAGCTACACACGCATTGGGAGGGAAAACCTTTTACTGGCCTACCGTACCTTAGAGCATTGGCATCTGTAAATTCTTGTTTACTGAGACTGAAACCATTTGCCCTTATCGGTAACATAGTTAACCAATTCGAGGCGCCCACCTCCTGCGCTATACCTACTTGTTTTGTTTTTTTCAAATTCTCTGGTACTTGCAGCAACAGTTGCTGCAAGTGATACTTATCACTTTGGCTGTGCTGTCGTTCTGTCGTAATGGACCTTCGAATCTTGTTTACTTCACTGGTATCCACCTCCCCTGTTGCGTTCTGAGCTACTGACACCACCACTAGTATTATCATTACCACAATACCGTTACTACTACTACAACTACTACCATCACCACTACTACTACTATTACCATCACTACTACTAGTACTACTACTACTACCACCATCATCACCACCACGACTGCTATTACCATTACTACCACTACCACCATCACCACCACTACTACTACTACTCGCCCTGATGAAAATAAGGGCCACCACCATCACCACCGCCGCCGCACACAAAGTTTACCCGATAAAAGAGTGATGTGAAGAGAACAAAGTTTGCCTAATAAAGACATAAACTAAGGAGATGGCAGGCTGCTCACCGCCTTTCTGGCCTCGGCATACAAGACCAGTGTAGCACTGTCTGAATCTCTCTCTCTCTCTCTCTCTCTCTCTCTCTTCTGTATGGCTAGTTTTATGAGTGCTCGAGCTGTGGTGTAACTTATGCTGGGCGGGTTCCCGGCTTTGCTTCCCTTATTAGTTGTGTATGTAAGGTATAGTGACGGGAGGTTTGTCTCTCCTTGAGTGATTACTGTTGTTGTGATTTATATTTTTCGTTATTGTAGATAATTAATGGTTTGGGGTTGTCGTTAGTCTACGATGATGAATCACTTCGTTATTTAAGAAATTGCCAGAGTTTAACCTGCGTCTGATTAAAGCATTTGTTCCCTCAGGTGATTTTCTTATTATTATTTGTCATCTCAGGGCGACAAGTAACAAGTCATATAGTCACAAGTTGTTATTATTGTCATTAAATCCCCGGTGTGTTCGGCGGACTTCCAACCAACTAATAACATTTATCTACGGCATGACAGATACAAGTGTAATGTAAATCTACCCAGACCCCGAGGGGAAATGACATGAATAACAAATGAACGACGGTATATTTAGATAAGAATGATGTACTACACATTCCAGCACATTTGGATGCTTGTGTTAATGGAAAATTTACATGGCAATTTGTCTGCTGTCGGTTACGCCCATAACTCAGGCGTTACTGTGGTGTTGGTGACGCCCGACGGCCAGGGACAGTGTGTTACCAAACTGCTATTATTTACCACCTGATTTATACCATAGACGTTAGTAACCATAGAAGAGTCGCTATAAATTATGCTCATAAGATTAGTAATAATAATTGATTGGTGTTTGTGTATATAGTTGGACAACGTCAGTGTTCGTCTCCTCCATTAATAGTAGTTACCTCTCTCACCTGAGTCATTTACTGTCATCATTCTCAGGGTTGATTCAATTCTCTTTAAGTAATTTATACTAAGAAGAGCTTTTAAGACTTGACAACATTCCTGAATGCATATCTAGTGCATTACGGTGTTGAGACTGTCATAACATTAGTCCACAATTCAATATTCATGAGGTTCATGTTCTGAAATTGCATTAATCTGTGGATGAAATACTGTTTTCTCTGAAATACTTATAATTAAGGAGTTACCTGATGACTTATTCATCAGTATCGAGATTTGACATGGTTGAGTTAATTAACTCAACCTGACCAATAAATTCATCATTCACAAAGAAGAAAAAGTACGGAAGAATTTATTCAGTATTTTTGTATTTTCTGGAATATGCAAATTGAATTAAATTCTCCAATTTACTCTGAAAATAAGTACTCATATAAAACTGTGGTAGTTATGCATATATTATTTTCCTTTCAAAATATATATATATATATATATATATATATATATATATATATATATATATATATATATATATATATATATATATATATATATATATATATATATATATATATATATATATATATATATATATATATATATATATATATATATATATATATAATATATATATATATATATATATATATAAATATATATATATATACACTGGCAGTACATAAGAGTGGCCACGACAGAAAATAATCGCCATTGTCTCTTGTTCGTTCTGCCACAAAATAATTTGCAGTATCCTGCTGGCTTGAACTCTGCCTCTGAGCACATAGTACCGGAAATAGTCTGAAGATAATAGGCCTATCCTCTAAGAGTGATTATATAATTAGCAGGCCAGAATTCTCGTAACCCTATAATCAACACCAATATTGCCCTCAGCAACACGGCCTTTAGGAACACACAAATTGCCTCAAATTTTCTAAACATACAAATTGGCTCGCATATCCTAGCCGTCACCCCTAATTGTCTGAGAATATTGGCATCTACCGACCCCGTTTACTTCCACCTCCCCCTCCCCTTCCTACCTACCCCTCACTTCTACCTTCCACTTCAACCCTACCGCACACGATTCTACATCCTCCCTCACCGGCGGCCTCTCACTTCCTCTCATATTCCGTCTCCCTCAAGTTGTTCTCTTCTCCTCCCTGACCGTTTCATCTCCTCCATTTCTTTTTCTTCCCCTTCACCCCCTCTTTTTTTCTTCCTATCTCACCACTTTCCCTCCCCCTCTCTCTTATTCCATCTTCTTCTCGTCCCCATCTTCTCCTATCTTTCCTCTCTCTTCATCTCTTTCTACTACCCATTTACTTACCTCTCTTAGTAAACTCTCCTGTCTTAACCCTCTTTTTCCTTTACACTTTCTCACCATCTTTCCTCTCACTTCACCTTCCCCTTTATGCTTTTCATTCTCTTTTTTTTATTTCATTTCATCTTCCTCTCGTCTTATCCTTCACTATCTGTAAAAGAAATAATTCCTCTGTAGAATCACAAAAGTTACTGCGACACATGATAGTGATGATGGTGATGTTTAGAGATGAGAATAGTATTGAGAGTGATGTTTAGGAAGATAATAGTGACGGCGGTATTGAGGTATGATGATGATGGTGGCGATGTTTAGAGAAGGTGATTGTTGATGGTGATGTTTAAGCATGATGATATTGATGTTTAGGGATGATGTTAGTGATGGTGATATTTAGGTAATAGGGATAGTGATGTTCAAGCATAATCATTGTAATGATGATGTTTAAGGATGATGATGATGATGATGATGATGATGATGATGATGATGATGATTGTGTGTGTGTGTGTGTGTGTGCAGCCGGATGCGGAAGTGTCCTCGGTAATTCATGCCAGATCTCCAGTTATCAGCAAACAGGCCTCAACATCTTCTGAAGCTAAGAATGCATAAGTAGTGGCCTCTGTTCTCCATATTCAGATTCTGGCTGTTTTGCTGAGAGGGAGCGCGATGTTGACTATATTTATAAAAGTAATTTTATGATATAACAGACTAACGAAAGAAGTATGTACAATTTAACATAAAACACATTGTTCTAAGTTCACCTATTATGTGGCATTGTCTAATTTTATGCACATATGTAAAAATTTTAATTATTATATAACTACAATCCATGTTCGGTGTACATTTTGAGAAGTTAGCCAAAAAATCAAAATACTTCCTTGCCGTAGACTCACATTTACAGTGCAGTTATGAGTGATTTATTCCCCCACATTAAGTGTGTGGCGCAAGAAAGCCCCTGCAACTAAAAGATGCTGTGACCTCCGGACGGGCAAGATGGATCTCTGCGACACTCCGCCCTCGTCACCACACAGCTCTCCCCCCTTATGACGCCAAGCGATAAGGTTCACGTCGTACAAGCGCCATGTGGTGCACTTTAGCGTGAATCATTTAGTGTATTTTTTGTTCCGTTGATGACCATGGAGTGCGGGACTGTGTGTTAGTTTTAGTGTCATTAGGCGAGGGTGAGAGCTGAGGTCAATACATAGGCGTCACTAAAACAGTAGTTAATGTACGTGGAAAAAAATCAACTGATAAATAAATTATCTTCAGATTTTTCACCAACCAGCAGTGAATAATACTCTCTGAATGATCAAACTTTAAACAGAGAATTTGAAGCTAACTAACTATCACATGGCAATAAAAAAATCCTCTGTAATACTGAGTAAACATTAGGTACATCAATAAAAGATAATACCGTTTTATTATCTCGTGCCTACCACATATACTCAAACATGTCACTCGTCAGGACCTTTCTGGCATGGGAAGAGTTATCAGGTAATCTCATGTTTGGTTCGGATGTATAAGGGAATATCACATAAAAGCATATTTATAAGGGTTTTACTGGCTCGACATGGGTTTATAAGGTAATATCTTGCACAGCCGAGCTTCAGACGACGCTATCTTGCATGGTTTAGGCATATAAATGAGACTGACGCGTGACTTAGCTTGATAAGAAACAACCCGCATCTAGTGTAGGCTTATAAAACACGGTATATCTGAATATGTAGGCTTAAAAGGATTATGGCTCCAGCAGTATTAAGTTAATAACTCAGTAACTGGTAAGTTACTTCACGTGAAAACACACACACACACACACATGGGTGTACACGTTTGTGTGTACGTTTTGTACTTGCATGGATTTGGTGTTTCTTAGATTTATATATATATATATATATATATATATATATATATATATATATATATATATATATATATATATATATATATATATATATATATATATATATATATATATATATATATATATATATATATACAGTATACACACAGTTTATATGGACTGGTTTCCTATGTGGCCAGAACGAGGAACGATCACCACCTAAGCTAGACACACATTAAAATCTGCCACACTCATATACGGTGTAGGCTTAAAAGCGACTACCAAGAGGAGTGTGTGTTGGAGGTGGGAACACTAACCCAAGCTGGAGGTATAGAAAAAGTATAAGAGCAGACTCGCGGGCGGAACCACCTGACACTGTGATGGATCGTCGACCACACACACACACAATGATCGCCACGGCCACTATTGTCGATGATGCAAAATGTTTGTCAGTGTTATCGAGTCTGTGACAGCTGCCATCAGTCTTTTATTTTAGGCTAAGACTCACTCAAACGACAGCCTATTCTCTCCCACTGCCTCTATCTGCTGTCCCGGTGTGTTTATACAGGTGTGTTATATACAGTTGTACATCAGTTACCCTCTAATAGTCAGGTAGGACTTAATTTATAATACCAGTGCTACTGTTATCATCCTTCGGTATAGTGTCGTTCATTGTTATTGTCTTAACTGTCGGGAAACTCTGAGAACAATTAATAATTTCTCAGTTGTGTTGCGTGAGGTGGTATTAGCGTCATGGTTTTGCTCTTTTCATCTGACACGTTAAGCTGCAATCTCCTGAAAGCTCGAGAAGAGATGAAATTCTCTCCATTGTTTATCACTCGTGCTTTAATTGCGCGTGTATGAATTAGTTGTGTTGTTGCAGGACACTTATTGTAATTGTCAAGGATATTAAACATGTACACGGGTTGAAATGAGCTTAAAGGAGGCGTTACTTAGGGACGCGTGTCATGTAAATGAATAAACTTGAGATACATTCTACCACTGTTTGTATCTAGGGTGTTTGTACTGACTCGTTAATTTTTCTTTATAACAAAACTATTTTAAACGTGCACAAAAATGAGTCGTCGGTGACATTTGAACCTCCGTACACACACACACACACACACACACACACACACACACACACACAGCATTCCTACGTCTCTCGAATTCACTCAATAAATGTGTACATCTTTTGTGTGGCCTGTCTTTCTCCTCTTACCTTTACCCCAACTATGCCATCACTATGCTACTACTTCACATTTTGTTCTGCATCACTTGTTGAGTATTACTTTTTTTTATACTCGTACACTTTTCTCGTGAATTTTTCCACTTTTATATTGTTTCTCTCTTTACGTTTCTACATTCTTTCTTTTATTATTTTTCCTTCGTTGGTTACATAAGTTTACGTAATTGTGTGGAACTGAGAGAGACTAGGATTTCACCCCGTATAAAGGAGGTGAATGAGGGACTCCTTTATATAGGCTCCCTGCACATTCTCCGTTAGGCGTCACTTATCACGGATTTCACATCGCTTCAAATTCCTCTACGTTTTTTTTCTTCACTTTATACATCGTTTTCTTCATAATAAACCTCACCAATGATGCTTCCAAATATTTAAACTTGTTAACACTATCGCCTCCTTTACACTAAAACTAACACCCCATTAAAAATATATCTCGCCAACATAACTAATTTGCTCAAAATCAGTATTACTATTTCCGGGTTTAAACATTGCCTGTATTTATGTCACCCGCTCTTACTCGCGCGTTGTCCTATAAACTGTCTTTGGTACTCACCCACGACCTTAATATACTCAGTTCTTTTACTTGTGGCTTGTATAGAAGTTTACCGTGACAGAAAAAATAGCAGATTGATCAGTGACCTGCTCCTCTTGGTTCATACATTATTAAGTAGCACTATGAAACGGCAAACTGGTTCCCACATTTTTTGTCTAACATGTGTGGTTGACAAGATGAGGAAGAGGTTGAATAAGTAAGTATCTTTAAGGTGAGGTTTTGTATACTCACTTACAGCCACATGTTCGCCCTTTGAATAACGACCTTTCCCTGAACAAGTCATATTCAGCCAGCAGCCATGGGACTTGATACCCAAATTGAACAGGAAACCACAATGACGGAAATGGACAATGTGATGTATCATACTATTATACAGATGTTTGGGGTGTAGTTAATCCTCCTCGTATACAAGCAAGTTGACCATGATTCCTTTAACTTTTCTAAAACCCAGTTGACTGTAGACTTAAACTTCTTCACAAAAATAGAACAAATATAGCTTTAGATTGCGTTCTTCACTGCTGACTTTAATAAGAGTGATATCAAGTAATTGTATGCCTGGTAACATATACCAAACAACATTATTCAAACGGCGGTGACTGGAGTTCTTTCGTACCCTCGTGTGATAAATAGAGCTGAGAGATGTGTTGGTCATTACTGTGTGCCAGAATCAGTATGTTGGTTACGACTCCAGCACCAGTGTGTCATTAGTCTTTTCTGTCCTTTTTTTTTCTGCTGACTGTATCACTTCACATCTATTTCTGATTCGGACACTGTTTTCCTCTCGTGTTGTCTCTCTAAACCTTCTTCCTCTTCACCAATATAATGTTCTTGAATACTTTTACTCCCCTCGTATTTACCATCGACTTTACGAACCCCGCTAAAAATACTAATATTCCTCTGTATTTGTTACCTGCACTTCTGCTTGTTACATAGGGAATTTAATGTTATTTTTGTCCTGTTATCTGCCGTACATCCTATTTCTCGTGCCACACAAATCCTCATCGTGTATCCATTCATTTTTAACATTTCATCATCAGCTTTGAGTCCAGATTAATCATTGCTAGAATCTGTTCACTTAAAGCTAGCAATTGAGGACTAGGATCCCAAGTGCAGAAATTATCAAATATTAACATAGAAAAATTATTATCCCTTAAAATATAGTAATATATAAACGATAGATAAAAAACTGGAGAGTTGTAGTGACTCTTCGTGTGTCCATCAGCTGTCCTCCTACACACTGACCCTAGGCCTCAGTTACAAGCTTCGGGTGTATAGACTATAGTACTTCTGTTGTTGAAGATAACGAAGGCATCCCTGAAGATTAGGCACCCCAGCTTATTTCACCTGATTAACACACGGACACTAATCTGAGCTAACTTCCCCAGGCAGCGTAAGGGTGTTTTAATCATCAGGTGAATTAAGCTGCGGGTGTCTAATCTTCAGGTGAATTAAGCTGTGGGTGTCTATTCTTTAGGTGGTTTTAAGGGGGAGTTGTTGTCCTTGTAAGTCTTCACGTTTAACTCGACGCCCCAGGTTTGGATTTGCTCGTGGTCCTACACTCTTCATGTTCCTCTTTGTGTTCTCTTTTTTATCCTCTTATTTATTTGTTCTTACTGACATGTTACATCTTCTTTACTCCTTTACACAAGGTTTTCCGTGACTTACATTCTTCACTCGTAACTGGACTATTCAGCTTTTCCTTTCCCGCAATCTTTTATTATTTTTCTTTCTTAACCTTTAACTCCTCAGCAGTTCCTTGTTCTCCTCGAAACAAATATTGTCAAGTTATGTATACACACACACACACACACACACAACGTCACTTTATTGTGCATCTTGTCGTTTAATTTCTGCTTTGTTCTGTTTTTTGACCTCCCTTACACATATTATTTCGTCTTAGTCACACATATTGACAATTTTATGGTTTACACACACACCGGCAGCGGTCACCCTAACTATGGTCACAAAAGTAACAAATTCACAGCATCCCTCTTCTGGCAGACATCCCGCGCGGTATTGACAACATCCTAAGTTCTGTAAGGAATTTTCATTTTCAGCTGCCAAGACAAGGGACCTGTTTTTTTTGGCCAAAGGTTGTATTGAGATGGATGTGTCTTTGGACGGTGTGGGGTAATCAGTAGAAGGATGGGGAAATACTGTACTATTTTTCTGCTGCTCGTGTGTGTTGTGTTATGGTTGTTGTTGTTGGTGTGTGTGTGTGTAATAATAATAATAATAATAATAATAATTAACGGTTTATTGAAAGAGCTTGGCAGCCAGAAGGCTGAAAATATACAGTTACATATTTGGGGAATGGGTTACGAATTACAAATAATATACAAGTAACATAAGTGACACAAATGAGACATATAATAACTAGATGGGGAAAAGCTCAAACTACAGTTCATTTCAACATAGTGACATTGTAAGGAGCAGTGTTTACTGGGAGTGAATACACTGATTTATTACAAGTTATTGATAATTTTACAATAGTTGGGACTGGGCTGTTCTTATAGCGATCAGTTCGTGCACGTATGGGCTGGATGCGGTTGTGGTGTGGAACAGCAATTCTCGGACAAGGGATCTCAGGTGGTAGTAGGAGCCGGTGTCGGGGATGGTGTAGAAGCTTCTTACCAAATTTGCAGATGAGGTCGTGGTGATGGTCAGTGAGAGTCGAAAGGGTCAGTGTGTTGAGCGCTTCTTGATATGTGGAGTAGGAAGGGGAGAGAATAATCTTGCATGCCCTCTTTTGCACTTTTTCTAGGTGTTTACGTTGTGTGGCATTTAGGGAGGAAGACCAGGTGGGGGAGGCATAGGTGAGCTTGGGAAGTATGAATGTTGTGTAAACACTGAGGAGCTCGTGTGCAGGAACTCCGAGGGACTTGAGTCGGCGGAGGAGGTGGAGACGGAAACTGGAGGATTTGATAACTTCACTGACGTGTGGTTTCCAATTTAGTTTGTTGTCTATGGTGACGCCGAGGAGCTTCGTGGAATCTACAACCTGGAGTGTGTTCGGACCTAGAGTAATGGAAGGAGGTGGGACAATGTCGAAGGAGAGGTTGATGTGCATAACCATGGTCTTGGTATGGTTGATGGTGACATGGTTGTTGGTGGCCCAGTTTTGGAGACTGTTCAATAAATCCTGAAGGGCGGTATAGTTGGGAGCAGAATTGTTGACGCTGATCCCAATGGCAGAGTCCAGGAAGACAGTGTTGTGGCGATAGAAGTGGACTACAGTATATCAGCATAGTGTTATGTAGATGACCCATGGTAAAAGCACTAAGGTGTTTATACAGTGTAGGTGTAACGTTAAGGCGGTTAGCCATCTCCCTTCAATGACCTTGAGGATGTCGCTGAGGCCGTCCCAGTCATATCCCTTAATGCGTTGGTCACTGTCGCGTCCATCATTCTTGAGTCTTATAGCGAACCCGAGGTCTATTATGTGTGCGGTATATGGACGGCAGGAGGCGTCGATTATAATGTTCTCTTCGTGTAGGTCCCGGTGAGCGTAACCCTTGGCGTGGAGCTGATCGAGCGCCTCACTCATGGAGGTGAAGGCCTCGAGGCACTCTTCTTTAGAATGTGACTCTAAAAATTTGTCAACTGTGACGCCGCTACAGTACTCCATAACCAATGCCTGAGGGTCTTCACTGGTGACGCCATAAAGGACAGGGGCACCACCAGCCCCATTAAGATGGTAGAGCGCCAGGGCCTCGGCCATGAGAGACTGGCCCTCGTGGGAGGTCTTTGCGACGGCCGGGACTACCCCTCCATTGGCCAGCTTGAGACTCACAAGACGGGCTATGCCGTACGCTCCCTGTCCTAACACTCTCTGGTTCGTGATGTCGTTATAACTGACTCGAGGAAGGTGACTGTCATCCATCTTAACTGCTGGAGAGTCTTGGGAACTGCTACTGCTGAGGTCAAGGTCGCTGCTGTAACTGATGGACACAATATATTCGAAGATATCAAGAGCATCAATAATTAACAAAGTCCCGAGCACTTACTAGCGTTCAGCCTAAGAGATCTGAGCCGAGAATAATGTAGTAAGAGGTGGAATATTGTGTAGTGTGGTGTAGTGTAGTAGGGTTGGAATATTGTGTAGTGTGGTGTAGTGTATTTATTATAGTGATGGTGGTAGTTGTTTAGTGGTGGTGATGGTGGTAGTTAAGGTGTGTGGTGGTGGATGTAGTGATGGTGGTGGTAGTGATGGTGGTAGTGATGATGGTGGTAGTTGAGATGTGTGGTGATGGTGGTAGTGATGGTGGTGGTAGTTAAGATGTGTGATGGTAGTAGTGATGATGGTGGTAGTGATGATGGTGGTAGTTAAGATGCGTGGTGATGGTGGTAGTGATGATGGTGGTAGTTAAGATGCATGGTGATGGTGGTAGTGATGATGGTGGTAGTGATGGTGGTGGTAGTTAAGATGTGTGGTGGTAGTTAAGATGTGTGGTGATGGTGGTAGTGATGATGGTGGTAATTAAGATGCGTGGTGATGGTGGTAGTGATGATGATGGTAGTGATGGTGGTGGTAGTGATGGTGGTGGTAGTTAAGATGTGTGGTGATGGTGGTAGTGTTAAGATGTCTGGTGGTGGTAGTGATGGGTGGTAGTGATGGTGGTGTAGTGATGAAGTGATAGTGATGGTGGTGGTGGTGGTGATGATGGTGGTAGTGATGATGGTGGTAGTGATGATGGTGGTAGTGATGTGTGGTGATGGTGGTAGTGATGGTGGTGGTAGTTAAGATGTGTGATGGTAGTAGTGATGATGGTGGTAGTGATGATGGTGGTAGTTAAGATGCGTGGTGATGGTGGTAGTGATGATGGTGGTAGTTAAGATGCATGGTGATGGTGGTAGTGATGATGGTGGTAGTGATGGTGGTGGTAGTTAAGATGTGTGGTGGTAGTTAAGATGTGTGGTGATGGTGGTAGTGATGATGGTGGTAGTGATGGTGGTGGTAGTTAAGATGTGTGGTGATGGTGGTAGTGATGATGGTGGTAGTTAAGATGCGTGGTGATGGTGGTAGTGATGATGATGGTAGTGATGGTGGTGTGTGTGTGTGTGTGTGTGTGTGTGTGTGTGTGTGTGTGTGTGTGTGTGTAAATAATAATAATAATTAATAATAATTAACGGTTTATTGAAAGAGCTTGGCAGCCAGAAGGCTGAAAATATACAGTTACATATTTGGGGAATGGGTTACGAATTACAAATAATATACAAGTGACATAAGTGACACAAATAAGACATATAGTAACTTAGATGGGGATCAGCTCAAACTACAGTTCATTTCAACATAGTGACAGTGTAGGGAGCAGTGTTTACTGGGAGTGAATACACTGATTTATTACATGTTATTGATAATTTTTAAAATGTGTGTGTGTGTGTGTGTGTGTGTGTGTGTGTGTGTGTGTGTGTGTGTGTGTGTTATCTTTTAGTCGTTGCAGTGGAAGGATTGCACACACACACACACACACACACTTGCGAACCACCACAGCACTCGGTCACCAAACATCGTCACCAACCATCATCAGCAGAGACTTGAGTGTGTGTATGTGTTTGTGTCCCGGGTTGTGAGGTGGTTCCTGCAAGACAAGCCAGCAGATCACGTCGTCAGCGCCTGTGTTTTACGAGGTGGACGGGACGTGGCTCGTCATTGACACGGGGACAAATGGCTCTCCAAACAATGGGCCTTGCAACATGACGGCACTACACCCCGCGGCGATTCCGAGGTCACGACTGAAGGGGTGGTGGGAGGAGGGGGGTGTCCAGTCAAGTGCCATACTGTATGTCGGGTCATTGGTCGGTCGGTCATACCATTTTAAGGTGATGTGTTATGTCGGGGGTGTCAGTTTTTAGTGAGTTTGTCGGATATTAGGACTTTTAGATGTGATATGTGAGGTAATACAAGTTTATAAAGATATTAAGAGTTTTAGATATTATGTGTAAAGATACAATAATTTAGGGAATAGTGAAAGTAGCAAGACTCTTGTGTTAGATAAGATAGCCTAAGGTAATCTACATTTAGGAAATATTAAACACTTCAGTTCTCGGAATGTTTACTTCGGTATACCATAATGATAATCGGGAATAAATATTTAGTGAATATTAGAGGTATTAAGAATATTTGAGGAGATATTTGAATTATAGTTATATTATTGATATTATCACGTATACTGGGGTGTTAAACTGAGCTGGGTGATATTAGTTTGCTTGATATGGCTACAGTTTCCTCCACTTATTCACTCCACGACCTTTGCACTCATTGAAACATCCTCTCATCCACCCTTCCACCCATCTCTTCCACTTTCCTCTATCCATCCCAACACCCCCCCCCCCTACCCCCATGAAATAGTATTTTTATCTGCTCACCCATGTATTTACCTGGCCAAGCTTCTACCCTCCTATCCACCCCCTTCTTACTCCCAACCAACTAACCACTAATCCACACACACACCCCGACTCAAATCATCCCCACCCACCACTACAACCCTATCCTCCACTACCCACGATACCCTATCCCTCACCCCTACCACCCCCATTTCCCAACCACGTTCCTAAACTACCCATCCACACCCACACATACACATACACATACACACCCACCCACCTCCTATCGCCCTCTCCCTCCATCACCCCCCCACTCACACCACCTCGTTGCTCCCCACCCACCAACCAACAAGCTATTGCGACTGTGGACAAGTGTCACTACCAGCTCATAAAATAATATAATTGCTGTTCCTTCATCTCACCAAACAAGATGTTTCGTAGCGGAGTCACATCTCAGCTCATCAATTTCACTCCAAATTTAAAAACGCATAAATTTTCACTTATTTACTTTTATATATATTATATTTACCTATTTTTACCGGGTTTTTTTTGTATCTGGGGATAAAATGATCAGACAGAAGTAGGTTTAATGAGATACTGATGAAATGTAGCTGTTACCCCTTGTTGGTTGACAGACTGAACATAATTTATATAATATTCGTTTAAATGACACCAAAATACTCTTCTTATCATCCATTAATCTATAGGGACAAAATTTAACCTTTCAGTATCCACAGTTACTAATTATTTATTTTTCTCCTCCTTCACACAACACCACGTAAGGATGTAACACAATGACCCACTTGTTTTCATTCAGTGTTTGTTTTCTAAATGTAACCATCAACCGTGGGATGTTTTGTACACAGTGAGACTGGCCAAGATATCTGGTGTTGTGGACGGGTGGTAAATGAGCTAGTTAAAGCAGGCAGATTTATGGCCGCGTGTGCCTCTCCCAGCGCCGCCGCCACTAAACTTCTGACTCCATTAGGCTAAAACCTGGAGGAACGTTATTAGTCTTGGGCATGTTTACTCTTCTCTTTGTTGTGATTTATATATTGTTTGTTTATTTTGATATGGTTTATTTAAGGGTTTATTTTGTCAGATTTTTTATTTTTTTCCTTTTGGATTGTTTTATCGTAAAATTTCTACCTATATTTTTCTAATTACATTAATATATTATAGGTGAATGTTTGTATATCCACATGCTGTGTATCTATGTGCGTGTGTGTGTGTGTGTGTACAGTATGTGCGCGTGCGCGTGTTTGTACAGTATGTGCGCGTGCGTGTGTGTCTGTGTGATCTCTTGTTATCAAAATAGTTATGTAATTGCTAGAATTTGTGTCGGTCAGGTGTTGCGTGTTTCGTGGCGTCAAACTTGAGTTGGGTAAAGTCAGGTAAGATGTTGGAATGATAGCAAAGCATTACCTGAATACCTTATGATTTAATGGTAGAGCTCAGGTTAGGTTAGGTTAGGTTGGGAAGGGATGCGGGAAATGGTAAATATATCGGTTTGGATTTTTACTTGATATAAGGAAGAGGAGGTAAAAAGATGTATTAGTGATCGTACATGGTGCCATATGTAGAAGGTCTAACAATAAAACACATATATTTGAGAAAATGTCACTGCAGTTGTTACTAAACTTGTATTGACATAACTTCAAGTAATGAATCTCGTTTTCTCGAATTCCCTTTGGTTATAGTAAAATCAAATACCGTGTTTTTAGTTTCTCTGATACTCGAGAAAAATATAGTTACTGGGAATGGTTATAGAAATATTGATTATTAATGATAACCTGAGAAAAAATTATGATGCCTTAGAAGATGGAATCTGAGCCCATCTTCACGACTAATGGTCTCTAGGACTAGTCGGCTTGAAGGACCCATTAAAAGGGATTAAACTTAATGGGTACCTCGATCCCCTTGACTGGAATCATCGAAACCTTACCCATAATCCTCTCTGCCATCTCCAGATAAGACGCTGTTAAGTCCTTGTAATAATTACGGATAAAGACCCGTACACCCGTGTTTTGGTGGATATCTCAGAGCCAAGCCAGGTCTATAATGATCCTCTTGGTGGTAGTCTGAAGGTAATTGGTTTTTAATGAACAAGAATGTGAGAGAATTTTTTAGGAGACTGTTAGGTGGTGCTCGGGAACAGTAAGTAAATACTATATTAACTGTATGGTAGAAGACGTTAAGTATAATAATAAAGTAGACATAAAAATAAATAGTGCTGCCATGTAATTGTGCTACGTTAGATATATCACGGAACCGAGGCATTTGGGAATCAAATCGGTAATGCTGTAAGCTTGGATTTGGCCGGAAGTACGAAACTGTTCACAAGCGACACGAAACTCTTATTCGGAACTTGTCCATATGTGGTTCGAAACTGATTCATGTATGATAAGTATAGAAGCTCATAACATAATCGAAAATGTCTCACAACGGCCAAAGAATACTAGTAATCTTGCCAGAGAGTGAGGGAGGAGGTGAGTGTGTGAGGGAGGAGGTATGTGAGGGAGGAGGGTAGTGTATGAGGGCGGTGTATGAGGGAGGTGTATGTGAGGCGGGAGGTCGTACTGAGGAATGTGTGGAGATTTTCGAGGGTCGATATGCAAGGAGTAACAAAAAATAAGTGGTTATATTAAGTGTGTGGTGTAGTGTGGTGTGTTGAGGTGTGTGTTATGTTGGGTGTGGGTGTGTGTTATGTTGGGGTGTGGTGTGTTGGGGTGGGTGTGTTGAGGTGTGGTGTGGTGTTGGGGAGGGGAGGTGTGAATATGTTGGGGGTGGGAGATGGTGTGGTGTGTTGGGGTGGGTGTTGTGTGGTGTGGTGTTGGGGAGGGGAGGTGTGAATATGTTGGGGGTGGGAGATGGTGTGGTGTGTTGGGGTGGGTGTGTGAGTGTGTTGTATATTTTCAGCCTTTTGGCTGCCATGTTATCGTAATAAACCGTCAGTTATTATCATCATCACCACACACACACACACACACACACACACATATCAGACAAACTGAGGGGCGGGGTTAATAAGTTCACATAGCTGCTCTAAAACCATTTACTCCAGGTTTTAATCACGATGATTTACACGAATGGAGAGGTCTTGCAAATTTACAATCCCCGTGGGCACAAGCAGGGCCGGTGTCTTTCCTCGCGTGTGACCCGGCAGTGGAGCGCGGGTTAAATGAGATGGCTTAGTCACAGAAGAGTTTAAATTTAGCCTTGGATTTAAGAGTTGAGTCATGACACCTGAATTCTCTCTCCTCTCGAACATAAACTATTAAAGCATAGGTAATGTTTCTCTCTCTCTCTCTCTCTCTCTCTCTCTCTCTCTCTCTCTCTCTCTCTCTCTCTCTCTCTCTCTCTCTCGCAGTCGTATAGTGTTGCAGATACTCTCACAAGTGGATGCACTCGCAGTGTGAATATGGGAATCTTCATCCTGTGATCAATAAACTACGGGGAGGGGGGGGGGGTGAGATTCCGGCTTCAGGTTGACGACGTCATTGCATCAGGGGAGGACTGGATTAGGACTGCAGATTGGTTGCAGAATTGCATTAGGGACTGGATTGTAACCGTTGATTGGATGTGTAATTGCGTATGAGTAGCGTTGCTCTTGGAAAATGGTGGAGGTTTAACATTTTCACTTTTCATGCATTGAAGACATGGCTTGGTTATTTTTGAGGTTAGCTAACGTTTGTAAACACATGGCTGAGGGAGAGGCCTCGTTGTGGGATACTCTTGGATAACTTGTGTGATATCTTAGGTATGTTCGCTATCCAGTCACAATTGGGTTTGATATCAGGTGTTCGTTTATACCAGGATTATTAACACACACGACGAAGACAATAGACGGTATTATCACTGGTCTTGGTCACATGTATTCAATATTTCTTGTTAAGTTAATCTCTCCACTTAACGTCATTCATTAATTACTAATTGATTGTTTTCTTTACATCCATCCGTCATTTAAAGCTTCCTTTTAATCCCGTGTTGTTATTGTTATTGTCTTTTATTACTTTTCATTGTTCTTAATAAAAACGATATTCTTTTAAAATAAATTTCTTTATTCCGGAGCCGTGACTGTCTTAGTCTCGTGGCCACACCATCACCCAAGAATATCTCCGCACTTGTTTCGTTCACAGTTATTGTAACTTGGGGCCGCTAGAGTCTAGGAGAATTGGTATATATTATTTTTCCCTTACTAGCAACAAGAAATTAGTATCATATTAGGGCGGGCAGTGTCTCGGCTTAATTTTGAAGTTCATTTGGTTGCGAACTTTGTACTGTATCCTAAAAGGTTAAGTTTATATCGTTTGTTACTTTTCTATTAAAGGGAATAATTAATATTATCACTTTCTGAGAATCTAGACTCTGAACATTTTCACCTTTTGGTCAATATTAGTGGTCAAGGCTGTGTAACGGATGTGGGAAACGGCTTAATCGATATAGACAGATGGTGACGTACTGCTGGCGTTGAGTAGAAGCATAATTACATTAGAGTCATGGCTGCAGTTACTGAGTGCGCTGATAATTGCCCAGTGCTGGGGGAGTCTCGCTCATAATGCCTCTGGCCGTGCAACGCTGACCAAGAGTTGTTAAATTTACTAAATGCGATGTTGTTGTATATTAATGTTTGTGGAGATAATTACTTGCGATTACCAAAGAAGACAACGGTATTTTGTTTTAGAGAGAGAGAGAGAGAGAGAGAGAGAGAGAGAGAGAGAGAGAGAGAGAGAGAGAGAGAGAGATGCGCGAGTATATCGGTTATAACAAAAAATTAATACATACATTATACTTAATATTTTCAGGCTATTCTCACTTAATGTATGTCTGTAATCAAGTGACATTTCCCCTTAGTCCTTTATCATTCTGACTTTCTGACTTTTTCCACCATCCAGCATTATCCTTCAGCAGCAACACCTCCTTTATCTTGGATGTAATAAAATCAACTCAACCATTCCCTTGTTCATGCGTGAGTTCCCGTTCCAAGTTCAGTAATCCTTCAAGCAAACGTTTCTGTTTTTATATGTCAACCGCTGTTTACTAGACAATATCTATATCCTTATAAAGTAAATCCATACGTACTTTATATACTCATATTTTCTTCGCTGATAAAAACTTAAAAAAAAAAAATCATGGTCAGGAACAACCTTCGCCTGTGCTCCTGACATATCCAATAAAGTCCACATAAAAGAACGCTACTTACCCAGGTCTGTGTTCGCTGCCAACAATTACACACACAAAAAAAAAAAAAAAATAGTCAACAACTTCAGCCTGTTTTCCTGACATTCAAATCGACGTTCTGTAAACCTATTTAAAGTACGTCCAGATCCACATCCTGTAGGAACGCCCATTACCTTGGTCTGTGTTCGTTGCCAAGAACTTTAACAACAACAACAAAAACGGTCCGCCTCGGTCAGTGACAAGTGTAATCAGTCCGGTGGCTCCCATTAGCGGAGACTCGTTAAACTGGCGCAATTACAAGTGGCAATCAATACGTGTGTCACGACTGCCAGAGAAAAATGGTCCCGGAGGTGGAGAATAAAACATTAAGTGTTTTGTTTATTGCTAATATAACCTTATTACCTTAATTACTTACTTAAGTATAACGGGCCAATGAGGATATTATTTTTCTCGTTAAATGTTTATTTTTTATTTTTTTTATTACTATTCCCTCGTTAACGAAAGTGGGATATACAAAATTGGGCTTAGTTTTTTACGTCAGTCCGTCCTTCATTCTGTCTATGCGGTACTTTCGCCCATTCTTTTATCCATATCTCGTGTCTGTTCGACCGTCTGTTTTATTATCCGGAAGGGTAGGAGGAGGGTGGGGGATTATCCTAATATCAAAATAAACTTAAAGATCAATCATAGTTTATCACAGCGAGGCATTACTGGTGAAATATTCATGTTTCTAGACTAGCCCTTTCAAGTACTCGTGAAATCGACTGAAATATTTATTATCCTATCTACTACAACGTCTAAACTGACTGAGAATGAACATTTTATATCACACAACCTTCAATTTAAGGAACCATGGCTTTAAGTATTTTATTAGTATACACACATTCTTTAATCTTTAAAGAAGTTAAATTTTAGTACCTGTGAATTAAGTGATCATTAAATTTGCACCTTAGCAATTTAACCAGTCTCTCATTTGACAGTTTCCTCCATTTCACGAGCATAAAATCAGAAAAAAAAAAACAATTTTATTCGCGGGAATTTAATATTTTACGACCCTCTGGAGCTCAGCAATAATTTTACGTTGTCTGGTAACATTTGGAGTACATTAATTGAAGTGCAGTACCAACGTATATACCGTCAGGTGCTGTGACAAGGGAACGCTCAACACACACACACACACACACGTAGTTTCTTTCTCATGAATAATAAACACCTTTCGTATTTATTTACAGCCTTATATATCTTGCTTTTATCACTTTTAAGGTTTATTATTATCCTATGAAAGTCTACCATCTATTCTGGCAGGTTATCCTCGACACTTGTTGAAGCCCTTAATGTGTAACTTTATTATTCATGGCGAATTTAAGATGGAATTTCTGCACATTATTTTGTATTCTTTGTTTTCATGTCTATTTCCTCTTTGTCGACTTAAAGTACAGTACAGTACAGTATTTGTTGTAAGCTTGAAGACTCATTTCGTAAAGGCAACTAACTGGCAATCACTTTAGGAAGAATGAGAACTTACTCCCTCCCTGTGTTGGTAAATTCTGTTTAACACTTGAATTATATTTAATCAATAACAAGAAACAACAGTCATTACAAGGATAATGTCGCAGAACACGTCCCACATTTCCTGAGGTTTGTAATTTTGTCGCCAGTTGTCACTATGTACTTCAAAACGTACAAGGTTTTAACACTGTAATTGGCTGCGAGTTTGTCCAGGAAGTATGACACACAGACACGAACACTTCACCCTGGCTGAGGAACTCACCTCACAGTGCTCAGGTTAATGGGACGACTTTACTACAAGAGTTATCATGATATAAATGTCAAAATCTCGAATATTTCTGAATAAGAATGAAAAATTTAAAAGCTTGGTGAATTTGAGACTTCACGTTTGCTTGGAGAATCTTTGGAAATTGAAAGAAAGGAAATCACTCCAGAGAAAGAGAGGAATATAAAATGGAAGCCGTAATATTTAGAGGAAATATCTAAAAAAAAATATTATTCAAGACGGATTCTGTTGTTTAATAAGATCCTTATAATGTTCTTCGTAACAAGAGGAACTATCTTCTAATTTAGTCCGATTCTTCACAGAGAATAATCACTCACAAGAAAAAATATCACCATAACAATTTATAAATGTTGTCCTTTATATATATTTTTTGTTCAGGTAAATAGTGTCACCCGACTATATTTTTTTTTAGGATGTCAGAAAAATAATTGTATTTATGGAAAAATTTAATCCTTTGTTGCGGGGAACCTTAACTTCATGGGAAACAAAAAGTATTATAGACCAGAATACAAATCAGTTTATAAACACCTTTCAAGATCTTAATTAGTTTCTCTTCCGTCTCTCGTATGAACTAAAATGTGTTGATTATGATCGCAGGGAGTTAGTAAGTTACGTATTGAAGCCTCTTAAATAAAAGTGTGAAGGGATAAACCTACACTACAGCGAAATGGTTTACAGCTTTGGTAAACGTGAACATTTATTTATGTGGATGAAGAAGAGTAATTAAATAGTACACTTAGACAAATGAATAAATAAACAGGAAATCATTCTAATTTTCTGTTATGTCGTTGTAGGTATTGTTTTTCTCTAAGGGGTTTTTCGTAGTTGTCTGTTGCATTAACTACTTTGCAGCCCCCTCGAGGGTTGCTATGTCGGCAACTCGGTCATTTTTACGAGTCGACCAAACGTGCTGCACCGTTGGGAAAGCTCCGTTTTGTGTCAGGAAGCTTCGTTGTTTCCACCCATGCTGCACTGTATATTTTCTTTATAGCTCTTGTCTATTTACCTCGTTCCTTCATGTTGGTGTGTACACTATAGACTATGAGATAAAATATAGTATATACTGAGGTAAAGAAGACAGTCTAGATCGAATGTAAATAGGGTGAATCTGCACAGCTACACGTTTGAGGTTTCCTGTGAAAGACACCTCACACTCTTTACCTTTTGAGACCGTAAACACGAATTTTAAAAGTCAACAGAAGACAGGCATAAATACTGCAAATATCTCATTACTTATATATTTGCCAAAAACACATAAAGGTGAAGAAGGTAACGATTTAATACACTCTTTTTTATATATTTAGACTTCTGAGAACGATAACAGGTAGCAGAAGTATGACACTCCATGAGGTGTGAGACAGCTGGCCACTGACCTTGAAAATCCCGGAAAGAAGCTCGTACTCCTTAAATTTTAATACATGGACTTGGAAAATAGAGCCTTATGTTTTTGAGACAATTATATATATATATATATATATATATATATATATATATATATATATATATATATATATATATATATATATATATATATATATATATATATATATATATATATATATATATATATATATATATATATATATATATATATATATATATATATATATATATATATATATATGCACATACACATACAGGATCCCCATATTTACTCTAATTAATTTAACAACAGTAAATTAAACGTTTAATTTTGTAATCAACGTTTTTACTTTATTTCATTTCATAATTCACATATACTGTTTGGTGTTTAATTCATATTGCGTTATCTAATTGTTTAATATTGGAACTATTACAGTATGCCCAAATGTAATAGGATCATGTTTAGTATAAGCTTTACTGTATATGTGTTCAAGGTGTTCATTAGTAGTGCACTTCACCTGTGTACTGTTTCACCCCTAATTGATTAAGATAAATCCCTTGGAAAAACAAACAAAAACTTGGAAATCCCGGAAAACTCCTTGATATTTTTTCTCCCAAGGCCTGTACGAAAGGAGGTAGCTTTTCTTCCACCTTCACTTTACCACTTCTAAAGTCAGGTACTTACTCATTTACAGATGGATGGACTATGAGTGCCCATGGATCGAACCAACGATCCTTAGGACAGAAGACGAACGCTGTATCCATTCGGCCGCTGTAAGTACTCATTTTCAATTTATTTATTTTTATTTTTTTAGTCAGGCTCGTTCAGTATTAAATATTATGTTTTTTATGTTGACGCTTCATAACTTTTAACCACAAAGAACATAATAATCAATCAGTCAAGTTGACATCGTCATGTCTGAGGGTTGGCGACCTTGGCCCTCCATCCTGAAGTTTTAGAATTGAATTCACCAATTCTCCCAGAATTATCTCTCCGGGTACCACACCTTTCATTCAACGCTCCCAGTACCTGCCTCCCCCTGGCCCTCCCGCCCCCAGTTTTTCCTATCATTAGTTCTCCCCATATCCCTATTGTATGATTTATCTCATTTTCTATATGCAATACATTTCCAATATTTTTTCCTATTGTTCTAGTCAAACATCAGTTAATTTATCACTACCGGTATATTATCTTGGCATTTTCCTGTGGTTACACATTTCGAGGGTGTTTGTGATGAAGGTCATATAAAAGCATTGATAATAGTGAATTTAAGGAGAGTAAACATTCGGATAATCGCTATTAAAGTCCTGACCTAATAACTCATTTGTCAGTTATATTCCACAACCGACCATTTTTATCTTTATTTGTATTGTTCCGTCCGTATAAACATCTTAATAGCAAAAGTGACATCACACTTCCCTGGTCGACTTCCTTCATTGAAATTTTATTACCCATTACTTCCCAAAGGGCCTTCCTGTTTACCATATCAACAGCAGTAATTATAGTGCCTTTAATTACTGCTGTTGATATGGGGGTGGAATACTACTGAAACTTTCGGTTACTGTCAACGAAGTTCAGTTGTATTGACAGGAGGAGCGTTATGGGTCCTGCCATCCGGTGGCCGAACTTTGAGGCTGGAAGCCCATTGCATGTCAGAGAGTAAAATGGAACATGAAATATTCAGCACTACGTCCTTGTCAAGACTCGAACTTGCAAACAAGACAAATGCATGTTCCTTACTTCCTTACTGACTTGAACACACAAACGTGCCAGAGACAGACAGAAAACCAAATATAGAATAAACATGACTTACAACGTGGAGAAAGAAGTTTACTACATGCACACTGATATTGAATATATTTCACAAAGAAGTGATTGAATAAGACATATTATATTCTCTATTGCCAAAACACGAACACAAGACACAAATAGGTCAAGAGGATCGTATCTTAATACATTTCCTTCATCCAAGAATAAATATCGCAACACGTATCAGTGTTCGATTAATAAGAAAAACAAACTACAACCTCTTGAGCCTTCGAGCAAGATAGGAAGAAGAAACGAGCAGTGTACAAGCACTTCCTCTCGCGCCAGTAATAACAACACATTCCCCAAAGCCGCATCAATAGAATTGGGATTTCTCGCTCTTTGGCGCAGCGAGGCTTTGTCACTGTACCCGGGTCTCTTCAGGCATGCTTCAAGCAATTAAATTGGACCAGCGGGGGAAATGTAGGTTCAGTCGGTTGCCTTTGTTGTGTTGGGCTAAGGTTTGATGTTTGGTCGCCAACGTCTCGTATTCAACAGAGCCACGCTCGACCTCCGGGCTGACCCTTCTCCACTGTCAAGTGAGGAGGGACTGTTTGTGTTGCGCTGGAGTAAACTAACACCAGGGCTTTTAGTGAATCATTATCACTTTCACCTTTACGTTGCAGTGTTTTGTGTTTCAGGGTCTCACTCTTTGTACCTCTCATTCCTAAAGTGAAATCTTTGTAATACTTTAGCAATTGGATTATATCCTTAGCTATATCTTTAGCTATATTCCTCTCTCATTATTTTTTGTATCATTATACCATATGTCTACTTCCCTGTTGGGCGCTGTAAACGCTTCTGCGCTTCACCTTGCACAGGATGTAAGGGGGTGCCCAATAAACTAGCCCCCTCGGGGGCAAATCTGAATTATACCATATTTTAAGGCTTTTGGCTGTTTCTTACAAGAATATTTTTCAATACAACGGATTAAAGCCAATGCATCTTAAGGAATCGTCGGTAGATTGATGATAACATTATGATATAAGTTGAAAATATTTGGGAAATAAGTTAACTCCCTGATACTTTAACCTAATAATCTTGAAACCGCCCAGGATCACTAGATTACTGATAAGCGAATTATATTAGGTAAGTGTGTTATATTACGTAAGTGTCACGGTGTAATAAGGGAAGAAGCGAGACAATATTGGTGTACTTATACTTTTGTGACAGAGTAACAGAGGTAGACAGATTAAAAAAAACTTGCCTCTACCCACCACTTAGAGGGATGGGGATAATATAAAAGTGCTATTGTAGATGTTTGCTTGTTGTGCCAGTGCATCATTCAGCCGCTGGCCAACTCTCTAACTCTGATCTTTAGATTGACGCTACATTTACATACACATGAACCTGAAAGTTTTAAAATGTTCAATATTTCTTCGCAGTAACTTTCTACTATAAGAAGGCATGAAAGTTTTGACGGCCATGATATATCTCAGCTCACTAAGAACATTTTGAAATTTAATATCCATTTTGTCTCCTTTACGCTTATACGTTTGGTATTCTGTATGAGTGTCACAACGATGGTTTTCTTTAGCATGTGGAAGCTGCGTTGTGTGTGGGAGACAAACGTCCTCAGCGCCAACTCCTTCCTGGAAACCGGGAACAACCGCCTTACAAGACAAAGATCCTAATTGGTTTGATTCCGCAGTCTCTCTTCGTAAATGATCGTATCCGATGCCACAATCTGTTGTGTCACACTTTGTTTCTGTCTGCCAAAGGACAAAGTTCCAATCACTCAAGCCAGGCAGGCAGTGATGGTACAGGACCCCCCCCCCCTTCCCCGAGCTACACCACCCAGACATCCCCCACCGCACCCGCCACCACCGCACCCACCGTTGTAGCTTGTCTTCTTCTACCACCCTCACACCACACCAGGGCGTCTACTGTATGTTACGATTAAATAGTTAATATTTATTTTGCTCGCCTATGCTGAACGGTTGTTAAGCCGTTTTCTTAACATTCATCCCACTCACATTCTCTTCGCATTCACCCCACTCACGTTCTCTTAGCATTGATCCCACTCACATTTTCTGAGCATTCACCCCACTAACGTTCTCTTAGCATTCACCCCACTCACGTTCTCTTAGCATTCACCCCACTCACGTTCCCTTCACTCCACGGACCTTCAACGAGTTCACCAGTGTTCCACAGGCTCACTGGCTCCTGTAGGTGAAGAATCAAGCAACTCCCTGAATCCTCCCCTCCTCCTCCACGACAAGGAGTGTGGTAATCCATTCTCTCTCTTCCGGGTATTGAGAAGTTTTGCATGCACACGTCTTGTTACCTACCTCGCATCTCCAAGAACGAAGAAGAAAAAGACAACGCACCTTCTTCGTCTTCCTATGGATGATTTTACTGCCACCTCCCTCTCTTTTCCCGATCTATTTTTTCTGTGTTTGTTTTTCTCAACCATTCATCTCCTCCCTCCCAAATCATACAAAGATGGAGCAGAAAAATTCTCTCTCTCTCTCTCTCTCTCTCTCTCTCTCTCTCTCTCTCTCTCTCTCTCCTCTCTCTCTCTCTCTCTCTCTCTCTCTCTCTCTCTCTCTCTCTCTCTCTCTCTCTCTCTCTCTCTCTCACACACTTCTAATAAGAGAGAAGGAGGCAATTCCCTCACTTCCTCCTCCTCCTTCTCCTCCTTCCCGATAACAAAGGAGCACAGGGAAAACATTGGCTCTCTCGACTTAATTATAAAAGTTTTCCCCCAGATACTTCCACAATTAGTTTCACCATCTGAGTCTTAGGCAATATATTTAACCTAATTTGTACTTTTACTTTTATGTACGAGTATATTATATCGACTATCGCTTTAAGTAGTGTCCTGGGCGATATACTGAATTTAATAATATGTTCTTCAGTTTTATATTCGGGTATGTAATTGAAATTATTTATTCATTATTATCGACTGTGAGATGTTTTGACGGTTCGGTTACGTTTCTCTCTCTCTCTCTCTCTCTCTCTCTCTCTCTCTCTCTCTCTCTCTCTCTCTCTCTCTCTCTCTCTCTCTCTCTCTCTCTCTCTCTCTCTCTCTCTCTCTCTCATGATTTCATTAAAGTGTAAAGGAAGGTGTAAAGTGTATCGTAAACTGTGCTTCCAAGTAGATGCGACATCAGTTTGTGTGGTGATTATCCAACGGGAAGGAAAGATGACAGATGTAGGCAAATTGTGATATCGATCCGGTGGTGATGATGATTTTCTTCCCTAGGGAGAATAACAACTAAATAGCGTACAAGTTACTTATTTGATATCATGGTAGTGTTTATAAGTATTAGGTCTTCAGTGTTTACGAACCACACTATACCTTACCATGACAGGAGGCAGCGGTGACCTGTCGTTATTACACTTGTTTAAATTAATGTAGAATGCAAGATGTTTTAGTGTGACAAAAGGCGCTGTCGCAATACAAGCTATACTGCCTATAGGAAACTTTTCTTTTGGTCGCCCTGTGGCTAAGAATACAATGGACTGGTCATACACATTCCCCTTTGTCGTGGTAGAGTAGAACACACGTATAATCATTAACTCGTGGGATTATGTGTACCTTTGGGTCTGTTCCCTTAAGCCACTACACGACAGTACGACACGTCCACTCGTTACCAAAGTTATTAAAGAATGTTTCCCCTTCAACTGGTAATTTTTCTTTTATTTACATAGACGAGGATATTAGTATTTCACTCACACAATCACATTTCCATTATAATTTGTAAGTCATATACATAGCCTTTTATATGTATATTTTTAACAGAAGTAAGTTTTTTTTGTGGGGGGGGGGGTGGGGTGGGAATTAATCATCCGCTCTTGAAATATCTATCACAGACACTCAGCTGATCTATCCGTACATTCAACTGATAAGGCTGATCCTCGCTTCATAGGACACACTTATGGATCTCCAGTGACCTACAACAATGCAGCACAATTATGGTCTACAGTCCCATAGCCACTACTGTACCTTTGACCCTTGGGACATCAGTGTGTCATTATCTGGGCCAGCACCAGCCTCGTTAGCCTCAGGGTCCCTTGTGTTCTCTAAATTCCCTCATCAGACAGAACATGTTACGTCGTGTTGACCGATCAGCTGATATGGGACAAAGGCTAGTCTGACATCCAGTATAACGATAATGTCCTCTTGACTTAAGGCTGAATGACTCAATAGGAAGGTATAGTAACCCAGGATATAGAGAACTCGCCTTGTATGGCCGAACTAGCTGAAAAGTGAGGTGGCCAACACATTCATAGTCATTACTCTGGTGTACCTGCTCTCGGGGTTTTTGTAACTTTATGATAAATAGGAAGAAAAAATTTAATTTTAAAACAACTTAATTAAAGGTAAAGCGAGAACAAATTCCGTGAAACTACAAAACAGGTGGGCGAAAATTTACGAGAGGATTATATCGGACCCTCACTCTAGTTTGTGGGGCCCGGGAGAGGGGGGGGGGCGGGTTGTTTCCAAGAAATTAATGCATATATATGACGGCAATTTTCTTTAAAGGCAAGGAACAATGAAAAAAAAAGTGTTCGCTCTGTTATTTTCCCGAGATTCTTTCTAATTCATTATTATTCATCAGTAAGAACTGTGAATACTCTTAAATTCATGTGGCACCATTTCTTCTTTTTTTTTTCACCCTGACCAACGTTGGTTTAACCCCTTCCCTCAGACACCGCAAATGCATTTCATTGTCCATTAATAATTATCGTAAATATTGTTCCAGCAGCTACATGTTCCACAAAGGTATCTCTCCCACACCTGCTTGTCATGTTTCCCCCTCGCCTCAGCGTCAAGCACTTTAACTTCTCACACCACTCCCTTGTCTGCTCGCCCTTCCTCTCATCATCCCTCCAGAATCATGAGGCAATCAAACATTTTACTTCACTGACACACCCATCCTTCTCCCGCCGTCCATATATGTTTTTTTATTGGTTTAACCCCTCTTTCCTTGCCTTTCTTTCTCTTCTCATGTGCCGCTGCCTCTCTCGTTTATCCTGTTTAAGTTCCTCTCCTGTTACCACGTCAGACCTCAGCTTTCCATCTTCATTCTCCCCCGTCTCATCTTCTCACTTACCAACCACTTTTTTGGGGGGCCCTTCCTTTGCTCCTCTTCTCGTTCCGTTATGTGCAATATCTCCCATCCTTGTCCCTCTCTCACCCTCCTCCCACGTGTCCAGCTGAATCAATAAGTCACGTGTTCCCCAGCGTACACACCAGTGGGGAGGCGGGCGAGCATCACGACCCATTAACAATAGAGTGAAGGGCGACACCGGAAGGAGTGAGTGCATCTGGTGCGTCCCTGAGACCAACAATTTCTTGCTTGTGTCTGTTTTATTAGTGCGTGTATGTGAGAGGGAGAGTTGAGAGGGCGGGAGACCCAGCTGGATATCACACCCAATGTCTCTCTTGATGGTCATTTTTATGTGGGTGTAAATTAAGACTCGCTGTCATAGAAGGGTTAAAAGATAAAATGATAGATATTTGTAATTTTTCACAGCAGTGTAAACCGGGTTTTTGTAGTATATAGTGACAGTGTTGTGGTTTAATGTGGAAGATTCCAGGGATAAATATATTTGGTTCATCTAAAGATTAGCCCCCAAGCTTATTTCACTTCAAGCTTAAGCACCCTAACGCTAATCTAACGTAACGTAAACTAACTTCCTTAAGTATCCTCAGATGAAATAAACTAGGGGCTAATCTTCACGTGATCCCATACATTTATAACACACACACACACACACACACACACACACACACACACACACACACACACACACACACACACACACACAAAATTGATCTTGATATGATATTTGTTGGTATATGTTTTTGTTTTGAACAGTGTAATAGTGTTTAGTAATTTATGAATGTATATTGTCGAAAAGGAGTATACAGTATTAAATTGATACACATGAACCGGAAAGTCGAGGGTTTCCCTGTGCATGTCCCAACCGATAATTAAGTTTCTCATGTCCTGTCACGGAGGGAATAAGGCTTCATAGTCCAATTCTGTAACAAAAAATCCTGAGGTCACACATCACGCAACATACAACATAGAATAAATGGTTATTACGTCCCATAACTTGTGACAGAAAATACAACTACATACATCCTACCCTTGTAACACAGGGCACAGCCACAGCTTGTAACACAGGACACAGCCACAGCTTGTAACACAGGACACAGCCACAGCTTGTAACACAGGACACAGCCACAGATGGGACACAACAACGTTTGTCTCCCTAATGACCAGCGCTGCCATAATAAATATCCCCAGGGGGAGATTATTCAGGCCAATATTTGTCTTGGCTTCTTATCTATAATGATGAAGACACACACACACACACACACACACACACACACGAGAGAGAGAGAGAGAGAGAGACAGAGAGAGAGCACACCGCCGTTTGCCAAGTGATACGCCCACACCCAAGCGAGTTAAAGGCGCTCGTCTCCACATATTACTTGAAGATTCAGGAACACACATGGCGTTAAAGATCCGAGGCTTAAACAAGGAGAACCGTCAGTAAGTTAGACAGGTGCATGAGGCTGTCCACCGGGTTTTAGGTGTTCACACACATATATGAATAACATGAGCGTTTATATGCATGGACACCCATACCTGTTCACTTTTATACTCTCAAACAACAGGTGGTATGGATGTATGTATGTATGTATGTATGTATGTATGTGTGTATGTATGTGTGAGTAAACTGGAGGATACGCATGCATCAGGTCTAAGGAATATAATGCGGGTAAATGGTTATTTCTTTCATAAAATACACCAATTAGTCTACCATTTGACATAATCTAAGATGCCAGACAAACTAACCAGAGCATCATGATACAACTCTGAGGAAAATAACTTACAGTCGGCGGCATTAATTACTGATGCTCGTTTATGTCTTCAAGACTGCCGCCAAGTTTCGTCTAGCTCGTGTCGACAGCAAACTGAGGAACAAAATGATACCAACCTCCTGCACCCCCCTCCCACCCCACCCCCCTCCCATCCACCCTCCGCTCCTATCGAAATACGGACCGAGCTTATCTGTGTGTGCGTCGAGTGTGTGGAATCTCGTACCCTCACCACGTCTCTCGGAAGCAAAATATCAATGAAAAATCTAACGTCGTCTAACACAACGCTGACGGACCTCCGTGCTCCAATGATACCAATTTTTCTCTCATTCAGATGAGGGAATCCATTGACAAAAATGCGCGCAAGCAAATTTCTCCGTCTTCCCTTATGCGTTACAGCCCCCGAAGTAACATATGTGAAGACATTAGCGATAATGATCCTTAGATAACGCCTCTGTAAGGCTCTTTTTGATGTCCGCGTAACAGGGAATATCTGCCTTACGGAAACTCCATCTATCTTCACATTTTGTCAATTTCGTCCACCCGGGAGCCTTGAATCAGCTGATGCGAGTCTCTTTGTATGAGGACTGATCGTCTCAATTGGAAGTTGACGAAGTAAATTTACAATATTCAGCTTGGGAGCTGAAGATCTTCCTGTTGTAAATGGTCAGGCTGCTCTTGTGCTGGACGGCATCAGGCAGTCCATAAAAGCAAGAGTAACAAAATAAATAGGAACAGAAGTGTAGTCACAAAGAGAAATACAATAAAGGAAAATTGCAGAAGAGTTTTATCTGTAGAATACACCAAAGCACATGACACACGACAAGCAAATTTTATAATACACACTTCTTCTATAGAGAAACTGCGGATGACAAACATTTTATTTTCCTTTATGCACATCTCCATTCTTTCTTCTTGGCTGGACAGCTTGTTATTGTTATCAATACTTAATTTTTTGTGTTGACTAAGATCTGCGTATTGGTACTCTTGTCGCCGTGTGCATAAAGTCGCTGTTTCAAAATGTATTTTCTATTTACAAAAATGTTGATGCAAAAGCAAGCTTGAGTAGTTTTGAATTTCATACATAATAAGCATTGGTAATGTCTATTCATACATCTGTTGTTAAAAACTAGAAATCTTTTCTCCACTGAACATAACAGGCCAAGTCACCAGCAAATGGTGTGCACAGGGTAAAGTATTTTACTTCAACCATTTTTACCAGAGCTATGGCTTCTTCTGTTGTTTTTTTTTTTTAGCAATACATAGATTCAGGACCTTATCTTCGAATATGTCTCATTGGGCTTCTTAAATACTATACCTGTAGGACCTGTCCGGGTGCTGAAGGTATTTGGGTCTCTCTCACCCTCCCATAGACATCCATGAAGACTCATACTTTCAGCTAGTTGTATCATTACTGTTCGTAATATACTAAGTCTCACTGGTATTCACAGTTGCTCTGGCTAAGGAAGTCTTGGCCTGAGTTCGTGTTTACACTAACTGGACTATAGGTGCAGTTTCCTGTTATTATCTTTATTTTTTATTTATTGTGTTTCTCTAATTTCACACAAAAAAGGTTATATCCTCTATTTCTACCTCTGCCCTGCCTTTCTAACATCCGCTCTTCATCCCCTCATCCAAGTTCTTATCTAACGATTTATCTTTCTTCGCTTCCTCTTGCGTTCTTCTTCCATAAGTGTCTGTTCACCGAAATTATCCTCTCCTTCCCACCCCTCCATTACCTTTTTATATCCGCTTATATGCTTGTTTCAACACATATTATTAGAACTCACGTAATATATTTTCTGTGTATCGTCTTGAAATTTATATCATGCACGTACCTATTATTTCTAAATTGCTATGCGCTTGTTCCAACTCTTACTACTACCTTAGCCAACACGGTGCCTTGTCCTTCTCCCCTGCAGCGTGTCTTGAAGCATCGTCAATTTCAACTCCATGTTTTCCCACTCCGTTGCCTCGTCCAAAATGTTTAATAAATAAAACATTCAGACAATGTCCTACCTGTCTCCTCCAGTTTTAACGCAAATTAAACCGTGTTACCGGCGACCTCTTATTCTGTGGAGCTGTAAATCACCAGGCAGTCGGTCGTCTCAGAGGAGAGGACCCTTGGTTTAGCCCCAAGATGGATGGGCGACACTACACTCAGTTCAGCGTGATCCCTCAAGTTGTGTCACCGAATGCCAAGTAGACCCGACTCTGGTGTGTGTGTGTGTGTGTGTGTGTGTGTGTGTGTGTGTGTGTGTGTGTGTGTGTGTGTGTGTGTGTGTGTGTGTGTGTGTGTGTGTGTGTGTGTGTGTGTGTGTGTGTGTGTGTGTGTGTGTGTGTGTGTGTGTGTGTGTGTGTGTGTGTGTGTGTGTGTGTGTGTGTGTGTGTGTGTGTGTGTGTGTGTGTGTGTGTGTGTGTGTGTGTGTGTGTGTGTGTGTGTGTGTGTGTGTGTGTGTGTGTGTGTGTGTGTGTGTGTGTGTGTGTGTGTGTGTGTGTGTGTGTGTGTGTGTGTGTGTGTGTGTGTGTGTGTGTGTGTGTGTGTGTGTGTGTGTGTGTGTGTGTGTGTGTGTGTGTGTGTGTGTGTGTGTGTGTGTGTGTGTGTGTGTGTGTGTGTGTGTGTGTGTGTGTGTGTGTGTGTGTGTGTGTGTGTGTGTGTGTGTGTGTGTGTGTGTGTGTGTGTGTGTGTGTGTGTGTGTGTGTGTGTGTGTGTGTGTGTGTGTGTGTGTGTGTGTGCGTGTGTGTGCGTGTGCGTGTGTGCGTGCGTGCGTGCGTGCGTGCGTGCGTGCGTCCTTATTCATTTGTGAACTCAATATATGAGGATGTGAAAAAAAAGGCATCCTGCTGTCCCCACCCACAAGCAAGAGAATGTTGTCACTTAGTCTTGGAAGAATACAAGGCTAAATAATTGATGGTTCAATTTATAAACTCAATCTTTAAAGTTTCATAATTATCCAAAAAGCTAATATAAAAAATTTTACGCTCGTGCTTTCCCGAAGAAATATATCCTTGTTTATTTCTCGACGCTAAGCCTAGTGGCGTTACTCCTCTTATAAGATGTGTTGTCTGTTTTGTTGGAGGCGCCTTGAATTAGCATGGAAGAGGAAAAATGTGAAAGGAAGAGTGAAATTGGGAAATTGTGTAAACAAAGTAAAAACAAAGGAGTATTACAGGTATTTCCATATGTTTTTTTCCAAATAAGTCATCACTCTTATCCACCTTTGTAAAATAATGTCTTTAACAGGGAAAGAAAAAAGGATTTGTGTTCTCTTCCACTGATATGGAAAAGAACAGAACAATGCAACCGTTGAGCTGAAAAAAAGGACATTTATTATTACGGTGGCAGAATTACTGCACTGCGTAAAACTTTTACGAGTTAACTTTTTGTTGGTAATAATACATTATCGACACTTTTTCCTGAACTGTAATTGGTATAATTCTTGATATAATTGTGCAAACCGTCACACACTGACAAAGAAAAGTTATTTAACTACAAGTCCATTTGGTGACTTATTTGTTAAACTATACGAATGATATCTTGTTCCAAGTTGATATACCTGAGAGAGGAAACTATTCATATTTGTTTAAAACTTAAGTAACAGCTGTATTGTATTCAACCTACATAATCTTTTAAGTGCAATCGACGACCAGCCTCTTCGCTTACTGTCTTACAACTTGCGAGTCTTTAAGATTTATTTTTGTGGGTAAACGTTACAAAACCATCCCGAGGACTTCCCTTTTACATCTCCATACCCGAGAGAACATTAGTGAAATCCTTTGATGAGTTTATGGTGAAAGACGCCAAATTGTTGGTGACAGACGGTTTCATCTGCCCTCCGTAAACAAAGTCTGCTGACCTGTGACGTCATGTGTAAACCACGACCTAGCGCATAGTATTGTTTATGTATATTGGCCATGGCTGTAGTTACATTTAGTTGTAAGACTAGACAGAATATTTGTTTTGTTTTGTTTTAGAAGAGTTATTATATGGCGTTGAAACATATCCTTCTGTGGTCTCTCAGGATACATACATATGTTTACCTGTCGTGTGTGTCAGTCTCCAGGGTCGTGTATGTATAGTTATGGTCTTTTACTAAACTATCATATGTTTGTGTCGGTATGTTAATTTTTGTGTTTGTGAATTAATTGAGATTTTAATTTGTGATTCAGTATCTGTGTTTTACGATCATGTTTGTACATTAGCAATATTGTTTTCACAGAAACTAGTACATGTATTTTGTAATAAGCCGATTATTACACGGTTTAAAAGGGCTTAATAATTAAATCTCTTTGTTTTATCCGTCCATATAATTCATTTGAATATAAAGATTATCAAACTCACTTTTTATCTGTTTATTCTATTTATGACAATTATTCTTCGGCAAAAACACACACGGAAAACTGAATACATCATCCCAGTTGGTGAGTAAAGCTGATTCCACAAAGGTGACATAGCTGAGATAAGCTAGGTGACCGCAGGCGTCCTGTTGAGCTTCAGGAAAACAAAAGAGCCTCGCTGAGGCAGCTAGATCCCTCAACCAACGTCAACATGGAGACGACTTGAGGGTTACGATCCTGTTGACTTCTTCGTCTCTAAAAGTATTCTTCTGCAGGGCCACGTGATGTTATTCTATTTCATCCGAATCTTTATTCTTTTTCTTTTCGTGACATATTAGTGGTGGACTTTTTTAATAGCCTTTTCTCCCATATTTTTATATTGTGTTATATGTTTTATTATTATTATTATTTTTTTTAAACGGATATACTTGTACATGCAGTTTATCAGTTTATGGCAAAATCTTTTGCTGATCACACGATGTGGCATCCCAACACTTGCCATTTTCGTCAAGAGAGTTTACTCCAGTACGAATGTGTACACACGCGCACGCACGCATACACAGGCACGAGAGAGAGAGAGAGAGAGAGAGAGAGAGAGAGAGAGTGTATGAAAACACTCCCCCCTAGTAGGGCTGATGCCGGCCGTGGGTCAAGCAGGCTCACAGATCGGCTTAATGCAGGAGCTTAAAGAGAGAGCTTCTCCGTGTCCCGCTCGAGGGCCTCTCTCACGGGCAATATTTAAGGAGATTAAGATGACAAAGTATCAGACGAGAGACTGCAACTTGTGACCCTCTTACTGACTCCTGCTTACATGGCCCTCCCTCCCCCTCTCCCTCCCTCTCTTAAAGCTTACAAAAATAATCATCATGGGGATTAGTATATCAGTCGTTCCTGTTTTGTCTGTCCTATCTCTGTCTTTATTTGTCTCTGTACCATCCATCTGTCTGCCTGCCTGTTTATTGGTCTTATGTACCTATCTACCTGTCTGTTTAAGTCTGTCTCTCTGTCCTAGTTCTGTCTGTCTGTCTGTCTCAGATGAATACGTACCCTTCTCCTCTTTGGTGCCAGTGTTTGGTTTACTCTGATGATTCTGGGGAATAAGTAATATACCTGATAGGGGGAGGGAAAGAGGGAGGGGATCTACAAATGAGTGATTATCGGAGATGTGAACTATCAGGTGGTCTGGGAGGATGGCCTACGATGGTTGCATTACTTGAGGTCTCCAGTTAATTAACGGCGATTAGATAGCTATTACTATCACTAATTTTGGGATGTTATAACTTAGGGGCATTGTCGTGTATTTAGATGAGGAAATTATTAAAGATGATCTCGTATATTTCGGCTGAGGAGACAGTCATATAATGTCTCTGCTAAATAGGCCAAATCTATCTTTATATTCAATAGAGGAAACAGCTACATACAGTACAGTCTCTTAACGATGAAACAATAACATTTGGTCTTCTTGTAACAGAAAATTCTATAAAGTGTGGAGAAAGACTTATTATTTTATTAGATTTATTTCTGTCCATAACATGACGGGGGAAAAATAGCGAAATATAACTCTGTCACAACAGCTCGGAATTGTTTTCAGCCGCCCCACCTGGAGGTATTTTTGTCATCCACTATGATGGTGCAGGTTTAATCAAGCTCATCTCTTATCTACTGTAGAGCATCCACCATTAAACTAATTTTCGGAAGTAACATTAACTCTTTTGTTTTGTTTATATATTTTTTTAAGGGGAGGAGGTTCGTTAAGATAAGAGACCTTAACTTACTTCACGTGGTGATTAACTACCCTAACGGTCCCAGGGAGGTTAGGTTTGGTTAGGTAAGGCTAGATTAGGTTTGGGTAGGTTAGGTTAAGTTAGGTTAGCGTTGAGGTGGTTAATTTCGGGTAAAATAAGCTAGGGGGAACTAACCTAAACGTGACCCCTCCCTCCTTTTTTGGGTCTACCACTCCTTTGTAGTAGTTTTGTTGTAGATAAGAAGACGACTCTCCATAACCTGACCTCAGATCTATTACATAACTCCATTGATAGAGGAAAATAAAAAGGTATGTCGCATTTATTTACTTACACAATCTGTTCCACTTAGATAAATAAACAAGCCTTTGTGAATCTTCTTTACCTTGAAAACTAAAAAAAAGATATGGTTGAAAGCGAAATTTTATGAAACAAATTTCTATTGTTCAAAAATGTTTTAAAAGAATTGTGAATAAACGATAACACCAGACCAATGAAAAAAAAAAAACCTTTGGTATTGCAGAGTCGAAAACTGTGGACAAGAATTATTTACCGATTCTTCTTGCCTTTTGCTCTTCTCTGCCTCTTCTTTCTCTCTTTCTGTCCATCTTATTCTCTTTCTTTTTATTTGTTGTCTCTCTGTTTCTGTATGTATGTTTTTAGTAAGTGTTCATCCTACTCTTACACTCACTCTCGCACCCTCTTAGTCCTGGTTTTGCTCTTCCCTACTCTTGTTTCCTCTTCCTTTTCATGCTCTTTCTTCTTCCTTTTGTCTCTGGGGTTTCTCATGCTTTTCCTCTTTCCTTTCCTTGTCACTTCCTCATCGTCCTCTTCTTTGTTCCTTTCTCTTTTTCTTGTCTTTCCTTGTCTCTTCTTCTTCTAACTCGTGTCTCTTTCTCCTTTTCCTCTTCCATGTTTTCTCTTTCGCTTTTGATTCCCCTTTTTCTCAATTTCCTCTTGCCTCTCTTTGACGCCTCTTCGTCGTTTTCCTTTTTCTTATATCTTCCTCCTTTTCTCGTTTCTTTCCTTTCCTTTCCCTTTCTTCTTCTTTTTTCTATTCCCTCTCCTTTACTCATCCTCTCTCACACCAAGTGCCTGGTCACCGGAGCCTGCGCTGCACCGCGTCATGAAATTGCAATTCCGGTCTGAATTTAGTCAGAAATTTAATCTACGTCTCGCCAACCACGGTTTAATTCAGAGCCGAACGTCAGCGACCGATTTAGGCTGCGGAGAGATTGTCTAGCTTGTGGTGGTGGCTCCCTGGCCCTCACACCTAGGGACTGGACAGGTGTGGTAGCTCCCTGACCCTCACACCTGGGGACTGGGCAGGTGTGCTGGCATTCGTACTGTAGATTCAGGGTGAAAGTCTTGGAGGAGGTTTAACATAGGTTGAAGGATAGCTTGGAGTTCCGGTATACATAGTAGAGGAGTTTTATCTTTTTGTAATTTTAACATTTTGTTAGGTGGTGTAGAGTACATGATTGATACAGTGAAGAGTGTTGGTGTAAATTTCGACATCTTTTGCACGATGGTGTTGTTACAACTTTCGAGTGAAATCTTTAATAAGTTACCGACACGTTTTTAACACATCCTCGTTAACTGATAAATGTTACCTACAACAATGCTGGCCACGGGCTGTGTGATCGATCGCTGCCTCATATCACTAGAACGACAAGAAAAGTGCAAACACCGTCCAAGAATTGTAGTGCAGTGCCACCAACAATGTAACAGGAGCAACAGGGAAAACATTTTTTTTAGTGGATTTTAAAAACGATGCAATGTAAAAAAGAGGAAAATATAAACAACAAAAAAATACGAAAAAATGAACAACATATCGTGGTACATCTTTTTATTTTCCTTATCTTTTTAGGTAAGCGTGCTGGGACATTATCAACAATATATACGCGTGTCAGCTACCCACACCAAGTCGGCTTCACTTTAATACTGGCAGGTCCCAGGGGCGACCAACTCCTTCATCCCGTGTCATTTATCTATATTGTGTTGCGTCGATCAACCCACGATGGTATTAAGGCTGAGGGATGATATGTTACACTAATAGGGTTACGTAATGCTAAGGTGTATATATATATATATATATATATATATATATATATATATATATATATATATATATATATATATATATATATATATATATATATATATATAGCGTACACTACAAACACATTCATACACACCTGTCTGCAGACATAAGCGAGTATGACTAGTTGTGGTCGTTGGCAGCACTGGCAAGAGACACCAACAAGTAATTAGAGACTGTAAACGACCGTGCCAGGCAGTAAACCAGCTTATTTCAACCAGCCGTAACTATGACCCGCCAGGAACCTCCAACAAGAAGGTTTTTAAGTCCGTAATCCGCGAGACTTCGCAATCAGAGGACGCTCCCTGGCGTTGCCAGTTTTAGAAGTTTGGACTCGAGCCATTCACGGATGCCTTATATATTTTTTTTATTTAACTTTACTCTTGTCAAGTAAAACTGAGTACATAATGAATTGTGTTAAACTTGCAACCTATTTATATTTCATCTTCTATTTATATTTCATCTCCTGAGTGCTACCTTTGGTAGCACTGAGCCAGGCCCTCACGGTGAAACTCAAAATCTGGTGGTGACGTGACGTGAGGTGAACCCTGCAGGCCACCACCACCAAGTTTCTTGTTTCGTTTTAGAAATATAGGGGCAGAGATTATCAAGCGAGGATTTTCGGTGTTTTCATTGAACATGGTCATGTTTGGGCATAATTTCTGTATAAATTACATAAGCTCTTGCTGCCATTGATTTACAAAGCAGATATATATTCATCTCTCTCCTATATTAATCATTTACTTGTAGTGAAGCTATTGGTGAAGATTCTTAAATACCGCAGACTAGATTAACGAGAACTTTAGAATATACCTGTATAGTGTAGTGGTGAGCGTATACTAAGACTTTTTTAGGGTACACAAGGAGGCGGTGTGGCTGGCACTGCACCCGACTATCTTCACTTTCTTCACTTTTCACCTGTAATATTGCCTACCAATTTACGGTTGGTTGGACTTGGGGAACCTCGGGCGCAAACCAGTGACCGTTTAGGATAGGAGGCAGCATGGCAGTACAGTTTAGTTAGGCATCCATTCTGCAGCTGGGTCGACTGGGGGCGCCCCATTTAGCTACCGGCAACCTGACTAGAACCAGCAATCGTTGGGTCAGGAGGAGTCGTGCAAAATCATAACTAAATATGATACGGAAATTATCATAGACTTGATATGGTAATTATATATCCTTGTTTTGATATGAGAATTGTCACATTTATTTATCTCCAATCGTGCCTGGAGGTGGTCGTTGGCGTGTTGTGGTTAAGAGTTGCAGATGAAGCTGTCACTGAATTAACGTGTGAGAGGCAGGTCGATGGAGTTCTGGAGGTTGTTATTGGGATGCCTGACCACCTGCAGCCTCTACTCCATGATTGGATTATAAAAGTTTCAGTCAACAGAGGTGGAGCAAAACACACGCTGCTGGACCTGCGGGTCACCACCAAATTGGGATATTTTATTATTGATATTCAGTAATGTACGACATGGTGTTCGTGTGCGTGCGTGCGTGTAAAAAAGAGACAGGCTATATAATTTTGCGAGGGTCTGTGTTTGCTGTTCGCTATAGAGACGTTTGTTTGCGTTGGTGTTAATGTTCAGATGAATATAAAAGACGTTACCACACAGAAAAATAAAATAAAAGAAAAACAAATTTACAAAAGCGTCTCCCACGAGCACTATCATTTACCCTGGTGGTGGGAGTCATTCACGATAAAGATGCCAGGTAGGACGACTCTGGTAAATAAACATGTGAATGAGAGGATGCGTCCATTCATGGGGACGTTACCCTGAGGAGCAGCTTGGATCCTCCGCCTTGAAAGGACCTCTAACTTTAACAACCTCTCCCGGGCGCGCTCAGAATTTCTTATCGAGGTCTCATTCAACCCTTAGATTAAGGCGCGACGGTGAAGATAGAGGAAAAAAAAAAGACTTAATATATTGTCTGTTTTTTTTTTAAGAGGAAATTTTGAAAATGTTTTGTTAGTGTTTTGTTTCAGTGAGTTTGTGCAGGATGTTTTTCTTTCAATTTTTTTTCTCACTACAATACTATGTCATAAAATATCGTTAGTAAGTTTAGAGTTATCAATAAAGTTACACGTGGGTCTGTCTGTCTGTCTCAGTCACAAATAAATTACTTAATATAGTTTCAGGGGGGACCCTCTACCGGATTACTCTTCCTACCTTTTATTCTCTCTGCTCCTTAATTACTCTTACCTGATCCTCTTATCTAAAGCTCTTTATTTTATTTGTTTTATACCTAAGCCCAATTTCTTTACTATCAAAAGCATTTTACGTCTCCATGATTCTTCCATAGATATGCTCTGGGATAAAACTGAGTCGAGGATAGTTCACTGCCCTTGTGTGTGTGTGTGTGTGTGTGTGTGTGTGTGTGTGTGTGTGTGTGTGTGTGTGTGTGTGTGTGTGTCTCCATGTATGAGTCTGCATGGTTGTTTCCTTGTATGTGTGTCTGTCTATTATTGTGTTTATTTGTTTCCTTATTTGTGTCTGTCTGTACTTGTTGTATGTGTCTACCCTCTTAATATCTATATGTCTGTTTGTGTATTTATTTGTCTGTCTATATATATACTTCGTCTGCTTGCGCGTCTGCATGTTTGTGGGTCTCAATGTGTGTGTTTGTTTGCTTATCCTTCAATATATCTTCTCGTTTCCTTTTATTACCGATCTCTTATTTAACTGACTGTTTGTTTATCTAAAAGTTTGTATTAAGTGTGTATGTCACTCTTTTGATCTGTTCCTAGTATGACATTGTACTTGTTTTTATATTTACACACACACACACACACACACACACACACACACACACACACACACACACATTTGAAGATGCAATTATGTACCTGGGACACATATATAGTCTTTATATGGCTCAACCTCTGCTGGTAGGACCGAGCGGAAGCAAGGAACCAGACACATACACTATGATGGTGCCAAACAAGTTCTTATTATTGTGATTATTTATCATCATCATCATCATCATCATCATTATGATTATTATTAACGTTATAATTTCCATCCTCATTTTTATCTTTATCTTCTTGTTCAATAGTATTTTCATTATTATTATTATTATTATTATTATTATTTTTATTATTATTATTATTATTATTATCATTATTATTATTATTATTATTAATTTATATTACCGTTAATATTATCATTAATAGTAATAAACCTGCAGACTCGGTAATATTAAAACCTAAAAACAACCGGTTTTTTTTCTCCGCCTGTCCAACAATAGTGACCACCTGATACTTGCTGAGTTAAATGAGCGAGACAACATCAACACTGTGATTAGAAGAACAAAAGAAGAAAATTATACATTGTTTATATATAAAAATATTTGAGTTTATTTGTCAGTATAGCCAGAAAGGAGGTTGTCCAGCTCTAAAGTCTGCAACTTTTTGGTGGAATCCTGATTGTTGCCGTAATCTGATAAATTCTTCCAAAAAGTGAGTTTACTGGGACCAACACGCCTCTGTTGCAGACCAAAATAAAAGGTTTTTTGTATGGGGATGGGAGAGAAATTTCCCTCGCTTAACGTTATTCAATTCAAATGTGATTTCATATGAGTACATGTTTTATGCAAATGGTGAAATGTTATGCATTATATTTGCATAATGTATTACTGAACATGACCTGTAGGGGCGGCCGTTTTCCCGAAAAAGGAAAAAAAAAGTCCCTCCCCTCCAAAAATACAAGGAGTAATTTTGATGATTTTCACATTTAAAAAGAGTTGATTCCAGGCATTCACTTCATGCATAGCTTGTGTAGAGATTAGTACATGAACATTCCGGTATTATTTGTGGTAGGGTGGAGTGACGGCAATAATTGATAATTCATGAAAAAAAATCGTTTCATCGGGTGTAAGCGTATTTATACATCTGTATCGTAATAGAGACAATTATATAAGCTTTTACAAATAAGAGAATGTTAAAGTAGCTTCTGTTTTCCTCTGCATTTCAGTGTATTATATCCACACTACCCCAAACTGGCCGTCAGGAGGTCTATGGGACCCACTACCGTAATGTTGAGTCAAATAAATCAGCAGTGCTTAGGAATTTTCGTAAGTCATCTATTTTTCATTTTAAGTAGTATAAATATTGGCCGCGTAAACTCGCATTATACCTTTATACATCAAGTAACAATATGAATCAAGCTTCTAAGTCTACTTCCAATAAGTATTTTTAAACTATATGAAGTTAAAAAATGTTGTATTATTCTATCATTATGTATTCGTGTAATCTTCTTACTGTAATGTATAAAAATGTCTGTAATTCTTTAAGTAACTTATGCGTTGGGGATAGAGATGCCTCCTCTATTATGTTTTACCCACAAGTATTATTATTCCTGATCTTCTCTTCTAAACTTCTTCTCCTTAATAGAATTGTGTTGTCTGTGTTTGTTTTTATAGTGTAATAATATTAATTCCGGTATACCTTGAAGCTCAGAACAACCCTCTTATGGAGTACTTTTGAAGTTCTTCCCTTGAAACACTAAGACTTTCGGTTCTACGGAGAGGAGAGGGCCTTGTATTTTCACTATAGTGCAAGTGTATAGGTGTGGTGGGGATGGGGTTGCGTATATGTAAGTTTAAACGTATGTGCGTCTATAAAAAGTGTGTATGTGTGTATGTTTAGAGTTTTTCTCTTTTTACGAGAAAAAAATGTAGGTGAGATACAAATGATCCAGTGAAGAATCGAGATGTACTATGAAAACAGCAGCAGCTGATTATTCTTTACACTGGATATAAAGAATAACATACTATTTAGTTACGTTTCTTGCAAGACTGGAGTGGAACTAAATGAGGAAACGCCCCAAGGTTTAATGATGTGTAATTCTATGAAATACAGTTCTGGGAATTAAAAAATAAAGCTTCAATTCTTTCAGAGGAGAGAGAGAGAGAGAGAGAGAGAGAGAGAGAGAGAGAGAGAGAGAGAGAGAGAGAGAGAGAGAGAGAGAGAGAGAGAGAGAGAGAGAGAGAGAGAGAGAGAGAGAGAGAGAGAGAGAGAGAGAGAGAGAGAGAGAGAGAGAGAGAGAGAGAGAGAGAGAGAGAGAGAGAGAGAGAGAGGAGAGAGAGAGAGAGAGAGAGAGAGAGAGAGAGAGAGAGAGAGAGAGAGAGAGAGAGAGAGGTACATTACCGACAGCTGTACCGAATTAGAAGACTGAAGGTTATGGAAATGTTGACGAAGATTCACTGTTTATTCTCCCACGAACTCCTGAATGAATATGGCTTTGGAGCCATTGTGACCCGTCATGATTCATAGCTCACTTCCCTCAAGGTTTTGTGCTCACGCCTCGCCACGCGTTTTGTTTTGGTTTCATGCCAGTTTAAGTCTATTTGAACCTCGATTACCTCACTGTTGGGCATCCGTGATGTTGCAACTTTTATGTATCTCTGATGGAAAGACAAATATCAATTCCCAAGCTATCGATTACCTCCTAGGCTTGAGCGGTGTAAAGAAACACTGATTCGAGGAAAACTGCCAGAGACTAGACTAGGTGGTTGTAAATACTCCCGACATGAGGAGAAAAGAACTAATCTTGAAATACAGGATAAAGTATTTCCTATGTTGTCTCTCAAGAGGAAGAAAGGATGCTATGATTGAGGGGGGTCTGTGCCGTTTGTAGCGAACGGAAAAAGGTACGCGTCAGGAACTTGATGAATCCCTGGCCGAAGCAGTTCCGAATCTGTGCGACACTCCGGCTTCCAACCTGTAATGAAAAAAGCTTTTAACACTCTGTGACGTCCTGAATCTTCAGACACTTAATGGGTCTTTTGAACCTCCCAGCCTGCTTAAGAGGTCCTGAAGCTCCCAACGCCTTAGGCATCGCTGAACATTTTTGCCCGAGATTTATACCCTTTAGAAGTTTAAATGTACCACGACGCTTAAAAAAATATATTTGGGACGTGTGAATTTTAAGTACTAAAGTTTTGTTGTTTCACCTTAGGCTTTAACGTAAGACATTATGCTGTCTTCCATATCCATTTTTTATTTTAGTTTGTTAAATAATGGTGAGAGAATATTATTATACGTAACAACAGTAACGAAATAATAATAATAATAATAATAATAATAATAATAATAATAATAATAATAATAATAATAATTAATTTGTAACCGCAGTCATATGTAGAAGATAACACAGAATATGTTCCGGGAAGTCGATTCTCCTGAACACCAGCATTAAATCGTGATATCTTTCTCTCACCGTTAAAGATATCCCATCCCAGACTTACAACATCCATGATGGAACTCTTTTATCTCCCCTCGAGTGTAAATCTGTCATGAAGAATACTAAACTATCCTTGAAGTCACCTTAAATCTCATCCACACACTTTTACTGAACACTCTTCCTTGTCTCTACACCCTTTAAGTTATCCCCCACCCCACCCAACCCCACCCAACTTCGCCCGTCCTTGTCCCAGCAGCTTCCCTTCCCTGTAAATTTATTTCACTTTCAATCACACAAGCTGTCTCTCTCATTCACACTGTATGCCTCGATGAATCACCCAACTACTATACCTATTCCATCCATCCATCCATCCATCCATCTTTCTTTTCATCATAGGCATTTTCCATATTCATCCATGGATTAAGAATTACACATCAAAACTTACACGTGTTCCCTTTTTCTTTCTCTCGTTACATTGTGTGTGTTCCCAGCCCTAATCTTCGTTCATAGAGAGGGTCCTAAAACCTCTTCCCAGTCTAGAGCTCAGCTGGCCTTAACTAATTAAACCTTCCAGAGCGAGTGAGTGAGAGAGACAGGGTACAGGCTGGGTGTTGCTGCCGCTCCTGTTTTTGTCCGTGTCTGCTGCCAGGGTAGGTAGGTAGGAACCCCCGAGTCCTCCCTCCCTCTCGTCCACCTCTGGGGAAATCAAAAGATGGTGGTGCTTTGAAAAACTCTAATGACAGTTTCTTCCTTTCGCTATGAAGTATTTTGTGGGTGGGGTGTCATGTTGATTTTATCTCTGTCTGTCTGTCTATCTGTCTCTCGTTTGTACAATTTCTCAAAGGGGAAAATGGAAAACCCATATACACTTGTTGCAAATGAACAATAGATTACTACCATCTGTCAAGTAAGTCTTTTATGCCAGTCCCCTTCCCTACCTCATACTCGCCCATTACTCCTCTTCCCCACCCCACACGCACCCATTGGTACTCTTCCTCACCCTACACCTAATGCACCACCGCTTCCTAGTCTTCATCTTCCATTCCTATATCTCACCTAACACCTTCCTCCCCAAACTGAAGTAACTCCACCTCTCCTCTCACTTGATACGCTAATCTGCCACTGTTGCTCTCTCTTACTTCCCCCCCAGCTGAACAAACTCATCCCCAACATACCTCACACTCTTCCTTCTCATTGCATATTTCGTCACCTCCTCTCCCATTACATTCTATTCCCTCATTCTCCTTTGCATTTTGTTCCCCTCTCACACCACAACACCTCCCAGAAACTCCCGCCTTTACACAGCTTATCCCGTACACAACCCTCGCCTCTCAGTCTCAACCTACCTCACATAGGTTAATTTTTTCCACCCACCCCCTCCCTCTCTTACACATACCCTCCCCTTCCCCCCCTTACACATCTCCTCCCCCTCCCCCCTTACACATCTCCCCCCCCTCCCTCACTTATACAATCCCATCTTCCTCCATCACCTAGATTGTTTTCCTCTCCCTCAGAACTTCACCATCCATCCCTCCCTTACACAACCGCCCACCTCCCCCTTACACAACCTCCCTCATCCTCTCCTCTACCTGTATATGGCCAACCCACTCACCCTCTCTTGCATAACTCCCCCCCACTACCCTCCCTCCCGTAGATAACCTCCCCTTCCTCTCACCTTCCATCACATAGCTTCTTTCCCTCTTCCACACACAGCTCCTCCCCTATCCTACCACACCAACACACCACCCCTCCCTTCTTGCCGCCACACACATACCACATCCGTCACCGTACGCCCCACCGCCGCTGATCTACAACCACTTCTCACACAAGGCCTAAACATTTCTCCTTTTAGGCCTCGTCAGGAACTCACACATTTCAGGGGCATATGTTTCCGGTGTTTCCTGTGTGATAAACAGAGATGGGAGGAATTATGTGCTGTAGTGATATTTTCTCTTTCTCTCTCGTTCTCTTTCTTTGCACCACGCTGCACCACACACACACACACACACACACACACACACACACACACCACACACCACACACACACACACACACACACACACACACACACACACACACACACACACACACACACACATTGCACCACACACACATTCTGTCTGTCTCTGGCACGTTATCAAATTCCCGTTACTGTGACACAACTGTCTGTTCAGATAACTTTGACAATACTTGGACACATGCTCCAAAAACTAAGAATTTGTATTGGACAATATGGCGCAATGGACGAAGGATTTTGATAACGCTACCGAGACAACAGGAGTTCATTTAGAAATTTATCGGACCTCTCCGTATAGATAATTTTTGGAGCGAGTTACCTCAGGCTTTGATAACTATCCTGCCGGTGGTGTAATTTATGGTAACCAATATGATCGTTTGTCCTGCGTTATCATGCTGTTATGTGTTGCATCCGTCATCCTTAGTATCCTTACCCTTCAATTTAAAAGGATTATAATGATGCAAGTGATCGACTAATCTGGTCTGTGGGATATACTTGGCTTATTATTATTATTATTATTAGTATTATTATTATTAGTATTATTAGTATTATTAGTATTATTAGTATTATTAGTATTATTATTATTATTATTAGTATTATTAGTATTATTAGTATTATTGTTATTATTATTATTATTATTATTATTATTATTATTATTATTAGTATTAGTATTAGTATTATTAGTAGTATTATTATTAGTATTATTATTATTATTATTACAAAACCTATAGATATACAAAAAAGTGTCCAGTGAAATATTAATTAATGAACAAGCTGAACAAAAATATCACGTCAATTTATACTGTAGGACTCATCAGTAGCGTCCGTCAGGTACAGTTATGCTCTCTGCCAGTAATTAGAAATTGGTGTTCAGTTATTTAAGAAAAAAAAATGGAATAACTGCGAAGAAAATGCCAAGTGAATCAGACTTACAGTTAAACAATTTTATGAACAGAAAATTACGAGATCAACCACTGAAAGTTTTTGTTTTAAGATAATGTCACTATTAACTGATCCTTGAGTTTACCCTCGATGAGTTTATTAATTACCTCAGCGTCAAGTGAAGGGCTGGCAAGGACACATCTTAATCTGGCTGCCTATTTTAAGATTTCTCCACCTTGGCCATGTTATACCTGTCCACTTGAGTCAGGCAAATGTCGATGGGGTCAAGAGTGTTATACGTAATGTGAAGGACTCGCTTCCTGGCCCTGACAAGTGTACATAACAAACTTGAAAGAATTTTTAAGGGTAACAGATGATGACTTAACTCTAGATGATCACTCACCTGAAGGACACATCTTTATAATGTAGGAGAATTGTCTGTGGGAGATCTTCAATACTTAGACTTTTTGCATACATAGAATCCGAAGACAATGTACTAGTAAAATTTGTTGTCCTGATATTCCTTCTTGCATGTCAAACAGAGATGAAATGTGAGAAAAATCATATATCTATTACACCATATCCTCATACTAAATATGTACTGCTATATATAGGGGCTCTTACCTCACTCTACCTAATAAATTCAGGATTATCACCCCAATATTGCACCAAGATCACGTTATGGGTTAACTAGTAACTTGTTCATGAAGTTTAAAATCCTAACATAAACACAAAATAAGGAACAGTTATTTAGCAGCATTCATAATAACATAAGCTGGTATTACAGAACATGTGGAGCGCCAGAGGTTCTGTTTCAGAATCATTGATATACCTCGTGCAGGTAAATGGTCTCGTTCATAAGGTTGGTAATTAGTTAGACCTTTTGGTACCTGAAAGTGATATCAGAATTTGTATCTCATAAAGGAATATCCAATACAGAGTAAATATTGAAATTAAATACTGACACGAATATTACGTATATCCAAATACTGTTGTACGAACACGAACCCCCAAGGACGTTGTAACAGAAACAATTGACTATCCCATGGTTTAAGAGGTAAACATAATAAGTTTCATAACCTGGAATGGAATTAACATTTTGTTCACGTATGACTAACTACACAAGGAAGCTGTAACTTGATTCATCGGATTCAAAATATCGTAAAAATAAAAGCCAGGGAAAGTGAAGTGTTTGTGTTTATTTTCACTGAGGTCTTGACGAACTTTAAGACTTAAGTTATCTTACATGGTACTTAGAGGAATCTTAAAACCTTGAGGTTGTTATTGTCTGTATTTGCTGAAGGTAGTGGACGAGTGAATACAGCTCTTGTTGCCTGTCTTAAGGGTCGCTCGTTCGTGCTCTGGGTACCCCCAAATCACTCGCTTGTGTGTTTCTAGCTTTACAGTTTGGGAAAAGATGGAGGTTGAGTACAGTGACGGCTGGACTGCTTCCTTATGCATTAACGAAAGCTTAGTTTGCACTATGTTGTATTCGCACTGACCTTATGGGACTCACGGTCATATATTATCCATTTGTAAGTCTGTAATCAAAGTTTTCTTTCCATGTTTAACTTCTTCCATTTCATAAATAATATACACAGCTTTATGTATATATTATCCAATTCATCGTCGTTTTATGTTCTGTTGTCTTTAAGCTAATATTCCCACTACAGCTCACTCATATTATATTTATTTGTTCAGTTACGTTTAATTTCACAATATGAGATTTAACAAATAACCTGCGTTGGTGTAATCTATTGTTCACACGAGCAGTGGCGACACTCCCTAGTGCCTCATGTTATTGTAAATTGTTGAAAGTTAAACAGTTTACTCAGCACGGAAAGTTAGACATGTAGTGATTTTATAGCAGTAATAACATTGACATGGTTGAGCCTCTGGGGGACTTGAGGTACTATCGTGAAGGCTCCTGAAAAACACATTTAGATTAGAATATGGAGTAATATCTCGTTCTGTGTGTGTGTGTGTGTGTGTGTGTGTGTGTGTGTGTGTGTGTGTGTGTGTGTGTGTGTGTGTGTGTGTGTGTGTGTGTGTGTGTGTGTGTGTGTGTGTGTGTGTGTGTGTGTGTGTGTGTGTGTGTGTGTGTGTGTGTGTGTGTGTGTGTGTGTGTGTGTGTGTGTGTGTGTGTGTGTGTGTGTGTGTGTGTGTGTGTGTGTTTTTTTTAGGTGAAGAAAATGGGAAAGTTATTGACGACAGTATTTGTACTATAAAGAGGAGGGACCGAAGTCTTATTTTAGGGTAGGTGTAAAAGGCTAGACTGAATGTGAAGTGTATGGATATGATAAATCTGGGGAGGTGTTATAGAGGTGATGATAAAAGGGGAGAAAGAAAAGACGTTAATAATACTTTATCCAAAATCTTCCACACCATTATCCACTATAATTATTTACGTCCCACACTCACTCTAAGCAGATTTATATAATGTAATTTTATGTTCATTATACGTTTATATACCTACCTAAAATTATTGTTTATTTGAGTTGATTTTTTTTATTAATTCTGATATAATGTTGTCATGTAATTCATAGTAAATTTGGAGAGAGAAAAAATGAGCACTTACTATGTAAAATTGCTCTTCATTGTATATTACTTCCGTACGTGAAGGTAAATAGAATTAATGTATCGTTTTTAAATCTAAAATGATGCTTTTGTTATGTGGATATAATACTGTGTACAGAATAATTTTACTGAAAACAGAAAACACACACACACACACACACACGCACACACACACACGCACACACACACACACACACACACACACACACACACGAATACTCTTATTATATCATAGAGGGCTTCATGACTTTAGTGAGTGACGCCCTCCAGTTCCTTGCAGCAAACTTCCTTTTTTATATAGTATTACGAAATACCGAGTTTAATAAAATGTTTCCCATTTCATTAAGATAATTAAATGGACTTGAAAAACGATGACAATCTTGAAGGTTATTTGTGGTTATTTCTCATTAACTTCATAATAATGTAATTTAGAATAATATAATTAAACTTGATCACTTCTTTAAATTACGTTATTCTGATTAAATGGGCTTAAATAACACAGAAAAAAATGGAGTACGTGTATTCTAATTTATATTTATTTTTATTGTGTGTGTGTGTGTGTGTGTGTGTGTGTGTGTGTGTGTGTGTACAAGAAGGATAAATCCCTAGCATATGTGTGAGGTGTTGGCTGGCGGGTGTTTGACGAGCTGATGAACTTCCCCCACACAGAGATTTGTTATTCATTATTTCTCGACCACTGGTGTTTGCTCTCCTGTAGGTTTTTCTCCACCAAACACATGTGAAGCGCACCTCTTTAAGTCTTCAGGAGAGTGATTTTCTGCGCCATGTTCTTTTATTATTTTTTTAAGTATGTTCCGTATAGGGTTGTCAGGTCTCTCTCTCTCTCTCGCTCTCTCTCTCTCGCTCTCTAGTTATTCTTTATGGAGTTTGAGATTATTTTTGTTCTTGAAAGTAATGGGCCGGAAGTTTCTGTCACTCCAAATAGTGTTTCAAAAATGTAATCTTGATGCCCTGTGTACTTTCTTTTAAAATATTTAAGAAAAAAATAATATTTATCGAAGTGTTTGTCCTTTTTGTGTTAAAACTTGAAGAGATATAAATGATACTACTCCTCTCTAAATAAACAACAAACAAAACAAAATCAAATAAACGACTAAGTAAAAAAAAAAATTTAAACCCCATGAGTTAGTTTGAGATTAATACATCAAGAATTAGCCCCATTCCCCCTCCCGAAACCCCACCCCCTTCTGCCACTGTTGCCAATAACCTTGGCTTTACTATTCACCAACTAAGGAGATTTTCCTCATAAAGTCGTGCCCAATAGCCCACGAAAACTGGCCGTAACCTCGTCTAGCCGCGACTTCAAAGAGAGATTGCTACAGTGTGACGCTTAATGGATAATTTAGATGGATTTATATAATAGTATGTTTTGGACACTGATGTACGGGTGGTGTAGGAGAAGCGTTCGGTGGGGGGGGGGGTGGTGACATGTTAGGATTTCGTGTGTGATGTTTAATGAAAGAATTTCCTTCCCTTGGTACAGTTAAGTGAGAGTACTCTGTTGGGTGACGGGACTGACTTGTGTTGTAATGGTAAGTGTCTAGTTTGGTAAGGGTGTGTTAGGCTGGGCGAAGACAGTAGTGGAAGTTATGTCTTTTGGTTGAGATTTATAATTCAAAGGCTGCAATCAACACACACACACACACACGTACCTACATCGACACGGCTGCTGTAATAATTAACGCATGTAAACACACACACACACACACACACACACACACACACACACACACACACACACACATACACACACACACACACACACAAGGACGCACGCACGCACAATGGTCTATACAAGACAGCCAGTATGAGATGAGGGAGGGTGTGGCACTGTGGCATATTTATTCGTCTCTGTCCGTTTGCCCAGTCGTCTGTCAATCTGGCTGTCAGTCCGCCCGTCCGTTTGATTGTAGTTTAAACAATATCAATCACAGAATCGTTAATTGCTGTGCCGCTGAAAATTAAACAGAAATCTGAAACGAGAAAGTGTGAAGTTATAAACGTTATCTTTGGATATCATTCAAGAAACTATACCTCGGGATGTGGAGGCTGAGTCGATACAGCGGTTGATGGTTCGCGCCTGGGGCACTACCGGGTTATCCATCTGTAAATGAGGACCTACAGTGTCTGTACAGATGGGGAAAGCAAAAGCGTTTAAGTGAAGAGGCGTCCATACTGACTCCTATGTTGCATCCTCAGGCCTAAGGTACCATCTTTCACGAACATTCATTATGGTGTACAAAACTACATTAATTGATCATTATATAAATAAAGACTAAATAAACATTGATAATAGTATCAAGGGACCAATTTATCCGTGTAACCCACACTTACCTGGTGGCATAAGAATTGATGAAACATCCTGAAGAACCTAACCAGATATGTCAAGGATGTATTGTACACAAAGACGACAGAATACTAGCACCATACAGTTTGCTTCATCCCGCTAACACTCTTGGGCGAGACAGAGGAAGGCCGGAACAAACTTTGTGGGAGGGACTTGATATAGACCCCGACATGGGCTTTAGGAACACCGTCAATTAATTTATTTTGTCAAACTATCGACAAAATAACTTAGTCCAAGGTTGATTGAAAACCAATATCCTGTGTATTAGAATTTAATTAACTTATAGTTGGTGAGAGAACGTATTAAAGTAAGGGGAGAAAGAGGACACTCTTGAGGTTTTGTAGGAGAAGGAGGAAGTTATGATGTGTCATTTTGATGATAGTGATGAGGTTTTGGATGATGGTGGAGAAAGATAGTGAGGGATTTATATATACACAAACACTAAAGATTAACGTAAGTACTCCGTTAAACGAAGGCACAGATACTCTTGTACAAAAACGTAGACCACAAAAGTGACGGGCTAGTAAGTAAAATAAATTAATCAAAGAATATAAAAAACGAGACATTTTTACTCGTACGATGGCGCCTATAGTACCTATCTTTAAACTCCATAACGACACTGGCACATCTTCCTTCAGCACAAACTGCTGCTTACTGGCACCTGGGGCCATTCATCACGTGGTGCCAGCATGTTAATGGAGGCAAAGAACGTATGCCATAAGGAACTAACTATTCGATTCGAATAAATCTATCGCACACATGTGTATCTATTTTCTAGATCATCTCCAGAGGATTTTTTCTCATTACTAACCTAATCTAACCTAACAGCCGGGCGATGACGTACATGTGACCACCAAGTCTTAGTTATGTTACTGTATATTGTTTTTTTTCAGGAGTTTCATTTGTGTATTAGTGAAGTAAGATCTCTTTATTTGACCTTTTTTCTCGTAATGTCTTATGTAATATACTTTACTCCGAGTTCAAACGTTATAAATAGCTAGTTCTCAGAGAAAAAAAATTATATTTTATAAAATAATAGTGTCAGATCTACCCATGGCGAAGTCGTATGATTGATATCACTCCCCTGAGAGCTACAGCTGGTACTTTAACTCCTCCGAAGTTGCCACCAACCCGGACTGGCAACATCGGCTCTACATCCCTTAAATAATGCCACCACTCAGATGGTCACCGCCGCTCCATTAACTTTTCCTCTTAAAGATATTGCCTCCACTTCGAGCGTCACACCGCAGCCGCCGTAACGCCATCCTTATAAAAGTGTCAACGCCGCTCCCCAATCTCATTCCTAACAAAAAAAAAAGAGTCACGGCCGGCTTCACGAGTCCTTCCTTAAAACAGTGTCACAGAAACGTCTCTATCGCGAGGATGACATAATTACTGGTGATGGTGAGGAGGCCTGGGCAAGAAGAGATAATAAGGGGCTGCCTGATGATGCTGGTGCCGATAATGAAGGGTGATGGGCCGCCATGATAGTCGAGAAGATAATGATGCGGGGAACGAGGGTTGTTTTTTACCGACCCCCCCCTCATGCCCCCCTCCCCTCCCCCCACGAGGAGGCGGCCCTGTAATGAAGTCCCTCGGTGGATCGCTGCTCGGGCCATTAAGGTGTTATAACTAGATTCCCAGGCGTTTGCTGAGGGATAATCAATTTGTGCTAATTAAATGTAATATGAGAGTGTGGGTGGGCTGAGGGCATGGGTATGATTGGACGAGATGCTTAACTAGCGTCTAATGTCTCGGGATTAATAGGTACCCGAGAGCTACCAGGTGGGCGATGGCAGGTATAAAGAGAAAATTCTTCTATAATTAGTACATTAAAAAACTGAACAGTAGTTTAGAAGGAAATGTGATACGAGGATAAGTAGAGAGAAGGACGGATGAGAAGGTAGAAACAGGAAGCACAGTAATTGATACAATTACTCGGATGTCACTGAGATGAACGAAATAAGATGAGAGAGAGAGAGAGAGAGAGAGAGAGAGAGAGAGAGAGAGAGTTGTGACGATGATGAAGTTCAACTGTTGACAACATTTACTGCACCAACTGTGAAGCTCTGTGGGTGGCATAACTCCTGACGCTGTTATGTTATGATGTAGTACTGTATCTCAAAACCTATAGGATCTTTAACCTCCCACTCTAAGTCACAAAAGTTTGGGACTAACGCTTATGAAATTCTATTATGTCTCGTTTCCTCATGATCATCTGCTTGTATGCTGATGGTCGCCCCTTTTAACATGCATACGCTGAGACTATTTATATCGTTTGAAGGACACTGATTTCTCTACACGTTAATATTAAGGTCCATATAACGATAATCCTTGGAGATGATGGTAATGGTGGTGGTGGTGGGAAGTAGTGGTGATAAGATGGGGTTGGTGGTAATGGTGACGAAAATGGTAGGTAGCAGCAGAAGTAAATGGTTAGTGGTGATAAGGATGGTGGGTAGAAGTGGCAGTGATGGCTGGTGATAGTGGTGATGGTGGAGATAATCGGTGGGCAATATGTGTAAAATTGTGATGAGTGTGGTTTGTAATAGTGATGCTTGTGATATTGGTGCGTAATAGTGACGAGGATATTGTCTGGTGAGAATAGTAGAGGTGGATGGTAGTATGGTATGGTGTTATGGTGGTACGTAGTGGTGATGAGGGTATCTGCATGATACTAGTAGTGATGGTGATAATGTTGGTGGTGGTGATGATGTTGGTGGTTGTGATGGTGGTGGTTGCGATGTGGTGGTGATGATGATGGTGGTGGTGATGTAGGTGGTTGTGATCTGATGGTGGTGGTTGTGGTGGTGGTGATGGTGGGTTAAGAGGTAATGATACCATGACAAGCCCAAGTATATCATAGTGGGAGGGTCATGTGTCACTCCTGGCGGGGGACGAGAACCACCACCTTTCCCGCAGTAGGTGGGGAAGTAGTAGTAGTAGCAGCAGCAGGAGGAAGAGGGGTGCGAAGAATTGCCGTCCGCCGTGATGTATGGTCTCACCAACACCCCGTCCCTATTTAGCCCAACTCCCCGTAACACCCCGACGACCCCAACACGCTAATGGTCCAACCACATGAAATGGCACACGGGAGCAATTATATGTAAACACCAATCTATCATGAGTTAGTGGAATAAAACACGATAACGAAGATAAACGAGTTGGATTATCGAGCGCTCACACACACACACACACACACACACACACACACACACACACACTGAGGGCAACTAGACCGAAGTGGGCAGAGCCATCAGAGGAGGTGGTAATGAAGATACAAAGCTTTGTGGCAGATTATTGCTGTGGTAAAGACTGTGGATTATGTGAAAATAATACGCTGTGTAATTCTCTTTTTTTTTTTTGGTAATTAATCAGCTGAATAGGTATTGAGTGGACAGGCACTAGTGTAGTGTGGTGGTAGGGTAGTGTGGTGGTAATGGTAGGATAGTGTGGTGGTAATGGCAGGATAGTGTGGTGGTGGTGGGGTGGTAGATAATTAACTAGTTTACGGTAAGTTTTGTCTAGAAAAGGTTAGGTCTTTGAACCAATAAACCGTTGGACGACAGATATAATCCCATACCTCTGTACTGCGACTACGTGTGCTAACGTTATGTGCTAGAGTATCACTGAGGAGAGTTCAGAGGCTTACAGATTCACTCCCACAGACCATCAATCCCCGACACATACACCTCAGGATCAGCTGATGATTATGATGGAGGTTACGAAAGTTTTCCTAAATAACAATAAAATACCGGGACAGTAATGCCAAACTGCGTTTTTCAGTTCTCGGCACTGAAGAGCGAATCATCACCTCATTATCACCGCTTTGTTGATATAGCTGTTTTGTAAGCTCACTCCATGGACTAGCATAAAATTAGAACCTATACACACATTTATTAACGCTAATCACACAGCCATTCTGACCAAAGGGGTTAACTAAAAAAATGAAGTTATTACCACCACCTCTGTATTGACCACAGGCCGGCGGGAATAGCGTTTAAAAAGATTATTGATAATCTGCTCGCTGTTACATTTTAAAAACGAATTTACAAAGCCCTTTATTCCAGTTAATTTAATTGCCTATATAACTCAAACAGAAACCGCTCCTCTGTAATCATTCCCCTCGTAAATAGGTGGATATCTATTCATCAGAGTTATTACTTGTTATATTGTCTGTATTGTCGCTGATATATATAAACGTGTAAACCTCAGTTCCATTAAACCTATACAGCCTGATGGTGGAATTTTAACCAATTATGGCAATTAATTGAAACCTATGATCATTGGAGCCATATAATGAACTCAACACTTTTGCCAAAACAAAATAAAATTGCGAGGGGAAAATTATTTTAATTGCATTCCGGCGTCAGGTAGAGTGGGGAAAAAGGGAATTGTTTCAAGCTCTTCAAACTCACGTAGGGACAATACTGGTTTTAGATGAGGAGCTGTAATGAGCCACACAAAGCTCTTATAACCTGGTTAAAATAAAATAAAAACTAGCAAGCACTCTATAACTAACACACACACACACACACACACACACACACACACACACACACAAATAGTTAAAAGCGAAAGGACATAGAGTAATAAGCATAATGACGCACCTCGTCTAAGCTGCGCATTGTGGGAATTACCATACCTGTATATACGTGTCTTGAGTTGAGCTACAAATAGGCAATAAATTTAAGGTAAATAAACATCTCAGGTAAACAGATATCTCATAGTAACTCAGGTACGAAAGCAGATATGTAATTCAACGTTAAAATGAATAAATGTTGCAGCATATAAAGAAAGTAGATTTCAAAGTTCATAAAAGTTTTACTAGTTTTAGCAACCTCAGTAAAGGAGAATGGTATACAGCCCTGTAAGTATAAATAAGGTACCGCCCAGCTACAGTGAATTTAATAAAGTATAAATATTTCAACATGAGTAGTAGTCTTACATAATGTTCTTCCTGGGATGAGACCCAACTTGAACTCACATTAAAGAAGCATTAATGGCCAACTTTTATTTGATTTTTTTTTTATGAAAGATTTTCGATTTGATCAAGTTTAATGGATAACTAATTTATTTAATATCTTCTCTACTTTCCTATTATTAGTTTAAATTCCATCACTCGAAAATTTGCGTTTGGGTATAAATAATCAGCGATGTTATTTATTTATATTGCTCAAAGGTAAAAAAAAGTAAAAAAAATACAAGTTTAGTGAATTAAACCGAGACTAACATCTAGTACAAACACTCAAGATAATGGTAGTGATTTAAGCTTTATGTGAGGTAGATCTCAGTCGCATAACGTTTACAAGAGAGGACCGAGCCAAGGTTACCCTAAGCTTTACCAGAGAAAACACACTGGATTGCCCGGGGCTTAACAAATGAAGACTTCGAGTTGGCTTGGGGAAGATTAGACTTGCCTGCACTTGACAGGAAAAGATTTAAGCTACTCCAGCCAGACAATGAAAGATAAAGGAAATGCCTAACCTTAAGAAGACAAGATTAAAGTCCATTACGCTTTTTTAGGGCGCGTGTTTTTTGTATTCTAGATTAAAATAAACTTTTTTTTTATGATAGTCACTTAATAGAAGGTGTTGTATCGGTACTAGTAATTAAACCTTTGCTTGTACCAATGTTTTTGAGTATTTTTTTTTTAATTTGAATTGGAAATAATAGTTTCTATAATTGAATAATATTTTTTTCCATAGGGATTAATTTATTATCCTCATGTCCAGAGACGAGGCTACGGATTGGATAAGAGGGGGATTTTGGGGTGTGAATAAGAGGGATATTGACATCAGCTGACATCTGGATGAGAGAGAGAGAGAGAGACCTGAAATCCGGGTAAGAGCGTGATATGCGGATAAAATAAAGGTTGAGATTCGGATAAGAAAGGGAGGTGGTTTTGTAAGTGCCAGTATTAGCCTTGGGGAGGGAGCTGGGATTGATGAACGCATTAACGAGGAGAGTCAGGATGATAGGCTGATTAACATGAGCTGCTGGTCGATAGTTGGTGAGGATAACGAGCAAAGTTGGCCACCCACCAGTGATGAACGGTAGTAGTAGTAGTAGTAGTAGTAGTAGTAGTAGTACTTGTAGTTGTAGTGATGAATAGGGCTTAAGTCAAGTACTTTAACCATAATAGAAATGTACAAAGTAAAGAATAATGTAAATCTATCTACCGTCAATAGAGCGTTTCATTGTTATCGGATTAAGACGACGAATAAATTGACGGAGAGAGAGAGAGAGAGAGAGAGAGAGAGAGAGAGAGAGAGAGAGAGAGAGACCCCTTCCCCAGGTGAACCGAGACTCGGAAGCACCAAGAGTGATTAAGAGATGAATTATTAAACAGGTGACACCACACTCCTGTCACAACAAGCGTACTGAAGTACATAATTACCTTTATTAGCTTTGGCATTCATAACACTGAGGAATCCTATTGCAATTTCCAGTCGACAGATGTGAGTGTTAGTCGCCGAGTCACTCAGTACACAGGGAATGTATAACGTCGTCTGTATCAGGCTTTGGGTGGAGGGCGTCACTGAAGGCTTTTGGAACTCAGGTTTATCTTTTTTTTGTCTCGATGCGAAAAGATGAGAAAATATGACGAAATATATCTGGCGTCGTCAGGATGAATATATGAATCTGTCTGTGTATATAAGTAAGATAGGTCCAATGTTTTGATGTGAAACTGGATGAAACTTTTGTAGGATTGCATTTTTTAGTAATATCGTATTGCATTTGAGTTTCAGTGACTTTATTTGACCAGATGTTTCGTTGAGACAGTGAGGGATCTGTTTTTATACGCTTGATACTCTCGACTGTCAAACATTAATTAGTTATCCATGACTAGGCAGACAGTTTACGTTATTGGATTATAATTGATTCAGTTTGTAAAGTCATAACATGATTCATCGACTAATAAGAGGATATCACTGCTCGTAAAACTCATTGGGACAACAGGTGTATCATAATTTTTTCAAGTGTTCCACAGATACAGGTGTTCCTTATATGTTACGCAGGTGTTTCATGGCTTTTTATTGGGTGTTTTGTAGATTTTAAACAAAGCCATAATTGACGCTTCCCAGTTGTTTTGCGGTACTTTAAACCCGATTCACATTTGTTTCATACATGTTCCTCGGGCTGTGTCGAGTCTTTGTGGCTTACCTTCACTTTTAACTATATTAAAATCTATCTTACTGGTTAACTTGAACGAATCCCCATAACTCTAACTGTTGTCAGGTGAAGGCCGCTAGTTGGGTAACTTTCTAGGTTGATACAAAGATCAGTTAACAGTAAACAGTATTGTTCTTGATAATAGAGCACTTCTTCCTCTCCGCTTGTCACTAATTGCTTCCTCCTAATTTTCAACCATTGTGGGTCTGAGCACTAATTTCTCTTATAAGACTGCCAGTATCAGCGACCTGGATCACCAAGAGCCCCTCCAGTTACCATTAGTTTTGTTGACAAGACCATCCATTTCGTCGGGGAAATCAAGAATTTGACCTGCTAATTCCGGGCGGAACTCTGCCATGTGGGTCACCGTGGCGTCTACTTTACGTGTTAGTGACTTACGTTATCCATAAATAATAATGTGCTAACCTTTGAGCTACAACTTTTTCTCCCCTGTATACCTGTATACAGTATTTTCCTTCCCACACCTGTGTTCGGAGAAAAGCTTCCTCTTATGTACTGTACCTCCACCTTCAGCAGTTCCGTTGGTTGTCCCTTTAGACATTCTGGAATAGTTTATAACTGTACATATCCATACAGGCTCTCGACCTAGTACCTGGTTTGTGCACAAACGTTAAGTGCCATCAAGTGCTCTGTGTTGAGTCTGTGACAATTTGTCCATTTATTTCAGTGACGAGACAGGGCAGTGTTTTCGATCCGACATTTGTGTATAAATTTGGTTGGTGGATTTTTAATTGTTCAAGACAACTGCTGTCAGTTTAAGATAATTGACTTGTACTTTGTTCATGACGCCTTGATTTTTGGTGATATCTTGATTCTAACTCGAGTGTGACTATGCGAGGAAGTGGAGGTTGTACAGTATTTCTCACAACCTTCGCAAAAAACTCGCTAGCAGGAGCAAACAAGAGCAAAGATATTCTTCATCTTCGTCATTTGCCATGTGCCTGGATTGGTGATTTTTTCTAGCCTCGACAGGCCACATCCAAGCAACAAAGCTGCACTCACCCAACAGTCAACCAAGATATTGATTAGCGTCAAGTCTGTGGTCCTGGAATGTTGACCTTTCGCATTTATAGAACAAATATTCTTTGACCCAAAGTGCCACAGGACCTGACCTCCCCCCCTACCCCCACGACGAGCTGTCGAAAGTAAACACTGTAAATTTCGTTTCGTGATCATGTGGGTGGAGGACACCTCGGCCTGTCACGATCTTCCAAGCTTAATTAAGTAAATACTTAATGTCTATTGATCTTTTGAGCTTAAAATTATCCACAACCAAGATCATAATTTACGTAGATTCGTGTATATGCTGATTTCAGGTTAACTTACCCCAATACCCCATATAAATTAAGAAGGTATAAGGGTACACATGCGGATGCAGACATACACACGTGGACACATATGTTATTGACTGCTCGTCCTTCACACTTAGTGGAAGAAAGAAGCACATCAGCGCAACAGAGCAGACATCTCGCACCCTCCCATTGTGTCGGGAGAATGTCATGCATAAAGATCCTTATTACAGCCATTGTTGTAGGACAAATACCCCAAATAATAGGTCCAGTAGGCCTAGCGCATAATAGCGGGCTTGTCCTGGGCTACTCAGGCCTATTGTCGTTCTCTGTAGCCCAGGCCAAACCTGTTGCAGGGAAAACAGCTAGCACCAGGAAAATCAGAGAGGAAAAATACCCAGAATTATTTAAATTTGATGTGTGTATGTGACTGACTATTGTAACGTCGACCGGGTACACATGACTGGTATAACAATATGGATCTTTGGATATAATGATCGAGAAACATTACAGTTCATATATTTCAAAATTAGAACAATTCGTAGGGGTCGTTCGTATCTCTCCATCTCAACCATTGTCTCTCTATCCTAGTCTTATCTCTTAACGTGTGTGTATCTCTCTATCTCACGCCACCATGGAGATTTAAACACTATTTCAGGATTATGGTACACGAAAAGTGGTTTACTCTCCTTCAGGTCGTGAGGGAATATTCTGGGGTTAATTACTGATAGCGTGACTAGCTTCTCAGCATCAAAGATTCAGTCAGCCTTTTTTTTTTATCTTCTTTTAGCTTATATTTAGAAATCTATTTACGTTAATTGAGGCAAATGACGAAATTAATCCAGTCATTATCAGGTCCGATATTTTGTGTGTGTAAAACTATGTGATTAGGGGAAGGATTAACTAATGTTTATGCTTTAGGTAATATTGTTTTGTTTTGTGACGAAGTTTATTAACCATTTGATAATGATGATAAAACCCTCTGAGTATAATGCCTTTGTACTTTCGGTAATTGGTTGCAATATTCAGGTGATTTGTGACATTGTACTTTATTGAACTCATTGTACACACACACACACACACACACACACACACACACACACACACACACACACACACACACACGGGGTCGACTAATAATAATAAACCATTTTCCGGTCCCCAATAACAGCTTGTTTACATCCAAACACCTGACGGGAATAACAGGGTGCATTGTTTACTTGTGACCCTTATTGACATAAACACTCCTCCCCTTCCCCTACCTTACCTTCTGCCTGTGTTGGTAGGCCTACGAGGTAACAAAGAGAGTGGGAGAGGATTAACGAACGGGGGGGGGGGGATTGAGAGACATGAGGAAGAGGGGGATGAGAAAGAAGGATGATAGAAGAGAGAGAGTAGAGTTAGTGTGCTAAGAGAGAGAGAATAGTGTGAGAGTATAAGGGAAAAAGAGATTACTGGGAGACAATTTGTAGAGATATTATTGCGGGTATAAGGGAAGTGTTACAAGTGCAAGAATATATAATCCGACATCGAGAGGATACAACACTCGCTTCTTGTCCTATGGGTCACCGGTATGCACTCAAGGGGACCCCCAATTTGTACGGTGGAATATAGTAGTGCCTAATACACTTGTCTCCTTGTAAACTAAAAACAGGCTTAGTCTACGCCCTACAGTGTGTTGTATCCGCAGTGCATATTATTTTGATCTTTAATTATTGAAGGACTAGAGTATTCGCGCTAATCTAAAAATAGCCGCTAGTAAATGAGAGAGATAAAATTGTCAGTAAAATAAATTGGAGGTGAGAGAAGATGAAATGAGATATATAGCCGACTTTATCGACGACGGGAGTGAGTGAGAGTGAGTGGGGAACAAGGCAGATGGCAACACCCTCACCACACAACACACCCTCGATACACCTTCACGCTCCACACCTGTAGTAATTGTTAGCGGTTGACCACACTGACATAATTATTCCAGTGTTGAGGGAGGTGGAGTGGGGCACCACCCTTGTTTGGTGGGGGGCGACGACTGCTCTCCCGTCCCCATGAATGTCGGGGGAAAGGAGGCCGATGGGGGGCGGGGGGTGGAGGGGGTCACACTCATTTACAGTATTGTTGCTCACCTAATTTTTGCTAGAAACTTGTGAATCTATCTTTTTGAACCCATGTGCAAGATCTGTGGCAAATCTGTGGAATGCTTTACCTAGTATTCTTAATGTGGCTACTGTTGGGGTGTTCCTGAGGGCCATTACGGGAGTATTAATAATACTATTTTAACACACAGATGTTCCTAATCTTACAAAACGCCTCAGCCATTTAACTCACTGAGACTGGGACTCACTAAGACTGGGACCCATTAAAACTGAAACTTCATAGTGACTTAAATTAATCACAATGACTAGATTACACTCGGTTAGGTTTGGCTGGGGGCCTATAAATGACTGGGACCCATATGAACAATCATTACCAGTCCATTTAACAACCAGTCTAGTCCCCCATCTAACACTCATATTACCTGTGACATAAAACCTCTTCTGTGTGTGTGTGTGTGTGTGTGTGTGTTAATGCTATAATCGTCGGGAAGTTAATTCTATAATCGGCGAAAAATAGAACCAGGAATCTCATCAAAGAGATTAAGGAAAAAAATATACAGATATTGTAATTAGAGGCCGAGTGTAGCATGATGTTTTGTAATGTTCAATGGCAATCCTATAATCGCTAAAAAAAAAATGAAAACACGTATCTCATCAGAGCGATAATTATGATTAGAGATAAAAGTGAGATTAGATTCAGAGTTAATTAAAATGTCATGTTATGTGAAAAGCGTTCGTGTTATTTCAATAATCCTTACTAAAAAAAAAAAAGATTGCTGATTCTAATAAGAGTTTTTATTACTGTTATTATTCGAACTCGAGGCAGTACAGATTGGAATTAAAGATGTTGTTGGCACCTGATGAAGTTGTAGCAGGTGCTATATTGACTAAATGATTCAATGTTTTTTGTACTTAATTATACAAATGAAAATTATAGTAAGAATCAAATAGTAAGGGGATTATTGCATCAAAATTAGTGCCATAATTATATCTTTTTCAGCGATGTTTTTATATAAAGTTATTTAATAACGTGAAATTTATTACTTTTGTTAACACTGCCAAAATAATTATTTTACTCAAAACAAATCTAAAATCAAGACTAATAAGTTGTTAATAATACTTTAAGAACTCAGGTGTTGAGGCACTTTATACATTGTAACGACAGCAATAGTCTTTGGCAACTACTAATTCTATTAACCCAAATTAAACAGGAAATTATTAAGACGTACTGTACTTTAAATACAGGGCCTTCTCTTGAGGTTGTACACGTACTTTGCTGTTAGACGTACCAGTATAGTACACACATAATAACATGATATGGACATTAAGCAGATGTTTTCATGGTGTTAACTTAATAGATTTTAAGTGTTTATAGTCGTAAATTGGTGTTGTATATATGTACAGTAGACATTAAATACTGTAATCATCCTATGAGTTTATATAAATACTGTACTATGATGCCGTAGATATATATTGAGGTTATATAAATATCTCGATTTTACTGACATACGCTGTCGAAGTCACAGTTCCTTCCCATCTAGACATCTCGTGACTAGCGCAGCTACTGAAATCGATGTGTAATTGTGTTTTTTTTATTGTAATTTGGGTAATATTTGCTTTCCTTCCTGTTCTCCCCACCATCCCCTTCTTAGCCCCCCCCTTCCTCCCTCCCTCCCCTTCGTGTTATCGACAGCAATCACCAAAGAGAATAACCAATGCAGGCGAAGAGGGGGAGAAGCGGGTGTTGGAGCTGCTTGGAGAGAGAGAGAGAGAGAGAGAGAGAGAGAGAGAGAGAGTGTTGCGTGTGGTAGCATAAGTACTTCATCGTGCCTCCCTCTACACACACACACACATGTGAGCTTAAAAAATACGCACTTACATACAGGTAACTTCACAAGTATGATAATTATAAAATTGAAATGCATACACGTGTACTCTCACCTTCATAGACACGCGTATGTCCACACCTATACGCACGCTTACGGCCACTTACATTTATGGGAACACCTCACATGCATATTACCGCTCTAATACGGGCACACGCACACACTCAGGAAGGAATTATTACTCGGTGACTGTTTTAATGTGTAATTTTTCAGTTTCATATTTTTTTTTCAGGGAGTAATTAGACAGAGCATAAGTCACTAAAAGATCAAAGTAAAAAAGACCAATTTTGTGAATATTTTTGTTTGTTTATTTGTTCTAAAATTCCTTTACTTTAGCCCAGAGAAAGAGAGTTATCAGCATAATACTAAATCACACACATAACCCGAGAAGATGTATGTAAGTTAGTCATCGTCTGTATATATATATAGTGTCTCCTGAATATATTTTTCTTTTTAAGAACAAAACGAAATTCCGTTTCAAGAAAATTATGGCAGTAGAAAAGGTGAAATACATTCTAAAGGAAAAAAAGACGAAGGAGATTCTTATACCAAAATACGAGGAAGATATAAACACAAAAGAAGAGTAAGAAACATAAAGTATTAAAAGAAGACAACATGAATAAAGATGATGGTTAGTAACAATAGATCGGCTGCCGGCACACTTGTGTATATGACGAAGAACATTGGCAAACAGAAGTAATTTCCGTGTCGCTCTCAAAACAGATTTCATTTTCGATTATATATAGTATGTATTGTCAATATGCAAATTGGTTTATTTGTGCGAGGGTTCGAACTGGGGTTGGTTGTATGACGTGCTCTGACCTCTCTATTGTGTGTGATCAACTTGGGAACGACAGTTAAACAAATGAAACAGCAACAAAAACTAATATTCCTTTGAGTTACCAACACTATGTATCTCGGTTCTCGTCCGTAGATTAAAATTCGTTGTTTCGTCGTCCTCTCTCTCTCTCTCTCTCTCTCTCTCTCTCTCTCTCTCTCTCTCTCTCTCTCTCTCTCTCTCTCTCTCTCTCTCTCTCTCTCTCTCTCTCTCTCTCTCTCTCTCTCTCAATTGTCGATCCAGCTTAGTATTTCACCTTACTCTGTTTCTTTTCTTTTGTGTGACTTTTTCGTAAAATAATTAACACCCAATGATGCTCCAGGTTTCGTACGCCTACACCTGTCCGCTAAACCCACGCCCACCTATAATACACCCACACCCGTCCACAACACCCACTCCTTCTCGCTACACCCATAACTATCCACTACACACCCAGTTTAATGATATCTGGTACAGTTACGGAAATGTGTTCCTGCACCCCCTGTGGTAACCAGTTTCTCCAAACGGCAAACCTATCCACCAATCACGGACGTCGTTACACAACCATTACCCATTCGTTAAAAAATAATGATAATACCACTGTGAAAGATTTTTTTTAAGACTAAAAAAGGGACAAAAGGGTCTTGGGAGAACAGGGTCAAGGGAGAACAGGGTCAAGGGAGAACAGGGTCAAGGGAGAACAGGGTCAAGGGAGAACAAGGTCAAGGGAGAACAGGGTCAAGGGAGAACAGGGTCAAGGGAGAACAGGGTCAAGGGAGAACAAGGTCAAGGGAGAACAAGGTCAAGGGAGAACAGGGTCAAGGGAGAACAGGGTCAAGGGAGAACAGGGTCAAGGGAAAACAGGGTCAAGGGAAAACAGGGTCAAGGGAGAACAGGTCAAGGGAGAACAGGGTCAAGGGAGAACAGGGTCAAGGGAAAACAGGGTCAAGGGAGAACAGGGTCAAGGGAGAACAAGGTCAAGGGAGAACAGGGTCAAGGGAAAACAAGGTCAAGGGACAACAGGGTCAATGGAGAAGAAGGTCAAGGGAGAACAGGGTCGCCTTACAGGGGAGTGCTGAAAGTCACATAATGATTGCGGAATTTTTAAACAAGGCAATAAGATGCTTAACGTGTACAAAGCTGTATCGGAATTTATTTAATCGCTAAGCTGATTATGGAACCATCTTGTAATCGGATCTTGCTTGCATGTCAGATTGGCGTGAGAAGAGAATAACAAACTAAGAGGAATTACTAGGGGAGAATAATGTATTGTTTCATAGAGTTCAAGGTTAAGTTAATTCGTAGACTGAAATTATATGATATATTTTGGTTGATAATATAGTTGTGTTATATAAAGGCGGTTAGAAACAGTGACGTTATTCGAAGGGGTTTAGCAGCATTTAAAGTGTGCTTATTACAGATTTGAGAGCATTTAGATACAGCTGTGTAAAGGGTATTTAGATAACGGGGTGGTGATAAGATACTGTATAGCGAGCAGGTGAGAAAACAACATAACACAGACAAGGACAGACGGTGTTATGAAGCCACAGTTGGTAAGTGAAGAGTGTGAGGCTGCCTAAGGAGAGCCGGATAAGGGGCTTCGAAGGAGAGAGACCGGATAGGGAGGCCATATAAAAAGGATGATTATTATCCTCGAATACCTTATGTGACCAACTCTTCCCAGCTTAAACCATGACGACGGTGGGAAGTTGACATTAATCAATATAACACAGGTCATTGTAGGAAACCCATGTCAAAATGTTTCGCCTCGTTGGCAATGATCTGTTGTGGCCTCTTCCTCTCCCTTTCCAACGCTTGTTCCGTCTTACATATCCTCCCCAATATAAAATTTCTTTGCGGGTTTTTCTTTCTATTTCTTGTAGTGGGAGGGGATTGGAAAAGATGAGATCTCCTGACAAATGCGAACACGTTTGTAGTGCGAATCAGTGACGAGATTGGAAGTGTAGTGTGAAGACCACTCTTTTCTAAGAAGCCAGTGAGGGTGAGAGAGAGTAGAGTAAAAAAAAAGGGTAAGACGAGGGAGAATGAGAGAATGAGTTACGGATCTAAGTATCTTACGAGTCATGGCCGCGCCTCGAGGAAGGTGAGTGACTGGACGATCCTGCTTCCAGATTACTGTAATTTGAAAAGTTTTCTCTCTTTTAAAACTTGATTTTTTAAGGCTTCCGACTTTTTCGGGACTAGTGAAAACGCTGTGTTACCCCATGAGCGTTGGAAAAGAAGCATAATTGCGATGACTAGATGGGAAATAATGGATGTCTCGAGAGTTCGGACGCCGATATCAGATCCAATTCGGCCTAGGCCTATAACCCTTTGAGGAATGAATGTCTTTGGTGATGGGTCCTTGGCTTCCCCCTGGTCGACCCCTCCACACTGATGGACTCTCTTGTCTTCCGGTTTCTCTGGTTGTTGTTTTCCCTCGTGTTATCGGAAACCCTTTCGTGTATTCCCCGCAGCTCCACGGTGTAAGGGTCACCAGCGAGCTTTGTTATATGTTGGTTCTTTCCGTGTTCTTGTGACCCCTCACTCCCCTCAGGAGATAATTACCCGAAGAATTTATTGCCCAACCAGGGGAAATTTTCTGTATCTGTGGCAGGCTGGTGAGAGCAACATACAGACAGACTATGTTATTTTCTGTGAACCAAATAATAAGATAAAGATACATAATATCTCTTCCTCATTACAGGTTTCTTTGATAAGGTTAGAATGAGCTTTATTTGTTCAATACCATTATCCATTCTTTCTCTGCTGATCCTCGTGGCATTCTGTCTTCATTCTGGTATAAGAGATAATCGAAGTATGGTGTTTGTTTGTTCCTCCTTCAGTTGTTTTTATCTCCTCCACACAGTCTGGGTTATAATTCTTATCCTGTCTTCTTCATAAACGATGGGATGAATATGAGCTACATATACCGTGCATCAAAATACCTCTCCTGTTGTTGGTATTGAGAATCTTGTTAGAATCTTATTTAATTTTTTTAATACGTTATTGATATATCAGATTTAAAGTAATAATGACCTTATATGAATCTGTTCAGGTGTTTTACTACTGTCATTATAATTAACATTTCCGAGTTTTACGTAACCTGACCTTTAGGTAGTGAAGTTTAGCATTCAGCAATTATCTTACCCAATTGTATACACTGCCAGTGGAAGTGGGGGGGACACTAATCCTCCACTCCAGTAAGGAATCGAACCTGTGACCAATCACTAACGAAGCTAACGCAGTAACCGACTGACATTAAATAAACATAATCTTCTCATGTTTTTGTTCTGCTAGGCTTATATAACTTGTACAGTCATTACTTAATGCTCCGTAACAAACCAAAGAAAAACAAGTCACAAGTTTGTCAGACGGAGAGATACATACGTTCTTTTTGTTGTCCTAAAAGCAACTCTCTCACAATTACCCAGAGCCTGAAAGGGAAGATCTCACTGCCATTCTCCATCCTTAAAAGACGTAATTCCAGTCTCAGCGGCCGTAAAATAGGGGTCACTCACAGATCTTTTCTTTACAGCAGTAGTAGCACCACCCCCGATCTCTCTCTCTCCATCCCCCCTATATCCTCCTCCTTGCTTCCCTTACATCCTCTACTCTCACATACTATCCCCCACCGACCCCCACTCCCACACTTTCTTTCTCCCCTACATTTCCCTTCCTTTTCCACCTCCTTTCCTTTATTGAACCCCCCCCCCCCTTCTGCTTACCCACATCCCCACAGTTTTTCGCTTCTATTCCCTCACTCCGTCCACTTCCCCAGCCATCGTAAAAAGGGAAACCTCTGTTCGTATGTGTTCCCTACGGAGGGAAGTTTTAGAGTGTGATTTCTTTGTCAACAATGGGAGAGGAGACTCGACGGCTGAGATATAAGTTTTTCCTTTATGTTACGAGTATAACTTGATGACTTCCAAAGGACAGCATTTTTATGAAACCTCTTATTAATCCTCCCTCCTGGAGCATCACTGAGTAAGGCAGAGGACAGCTGACATCAGCTCACTTGGCGAGATAGAGGATCAAAGAGGATAATGTACACGACAACTTCCACATGGCGAGTCCCCGGGAAAGGGGCGCCCTCTTTATTTTAGTTTTCATACTTTTATCACTTATGTTTATTCTGGACGAAGGCTTCAGTCCCGTATGTTGAAATCGTCAATCACTTTCGGGCAATAATGATACGAATCGGGCGTGTCAGCGCCGTTACTACTTATACTCGAGCTCTGTAATGGGACATGACATTTATTCCAATCGTGTGTCATATGTTAGCACGTTTAGGGACGTGACTACTTGTTCAGTTCAGCTGTTCTATGCGGCCAAATGCGCATCTAGAAGTTATATACAATATTTATATTTTTTTTTCTTCTTCTCTAAAACTTGTTAACAGTGACAATTTATAATTCAGCCTTCTTTCAAGCAACTTGTCACCTTAAGTTTCATTCCACCCGTTTCAGGCAGTTCAGAGTGTTTCTACTTCAAACTTTAGTTTGGCAGGACAACTGTTTCGAAGTGAAGGACTTTAGGGTTTCCTATTTTCGATCTGCTGAGAGATGGGCTTAAACATTGAAAGGTTGGCAGCACATTGATCACAATCTATACATACAGTAACCTCATAGTGACTGTCACTTGTAGCTTACTCGCTAAAACTCGTCTTGGGGAAGCTGTCATAGGGGGAATATAAGGCATATATAAGGGGCATATACAGATATTATAAGGGTCATATAAGGCTCTCCCTATCCACCCCTTCGTTCCATTGTCCTCAAGGAGTTGTTTATATTCATTAACTCGCATAAGCTTAGGAGATTGACATGAAATTTATCTGAAAACATCATACGTATCATGAACAGCTTGGTCAAGTTTGATAACCAGCCATTTTACAACATGTTTATCCCAGAGTTGTAAGACAGTTTTGGTCGAAGAATATGGTAAGAGACATGCATAACTTACAAGGGGGTCTAATTCATACATATAACGTTAATTAGTGTGTATGTTGTCTAGGCTGCTCTCAAACTTAGTCAGTATATGTATGTAAGTAGAAAGCTGAATGATATGAAGCTAGAAGGGTATTTTCCGGATGAGTATTTACTCTGGTAGGATAAATGCTGTTGAAAAATGTTAAATATAATAATAAAAAGATTGTAGAAATATTAAAGTATCTTTGAACATTGAATAGGTACACAAAATATGGACTAACAAATAGAAATACACAATACAAAACCGTTTGAAACATTGACATCACCAAGAATCTAGCTAAACCAATAATTTCCACTGGATTAAATATAAATAAAGAAAAGGACTCGTTTCTACCTGAGTGACGCATGCAGCCGATACCCGAATCATGAATAAGGAGAAAAGAGGATTGAATAAAAAAGGATGCAACAAGAACCTCCTTCCTGCCAGCCGATCAGAGACCCGTTGCTCTTGCGTCCCTAATCAGCAGCCTTCCTCCTCCCCCCCCCCCTTTCTTCCCCCACCACCCCATCCCTTCTCCCTTCCCCATCCCCTCCCTTTTCCTCTCTCCTACTCCTCCCTCCATCCCCCTCCCCTTGCGCCAAGCCTCTTATCAACCAACCTCTTCTCTAACCAGATCTTCGCCATTCACATGTAATCAAACTCCATCCAGCCAATCGCCCTCGACCCAATGGCTTCTCACCATCTCCCTGACGCCTTCAATCAGATCCAGTCTCTCCCTCCCCTCCCCCTCCCCCTTCTCTCCATTCCTATCACCCTTCCCTTCCCTCCCCGCCCACTCCCCTCTTCCTCCTCTCACTTCCCTGTACCATGATAAACCAGACCCCTTCAAACCTCTTCCTTCCCTTCAAAGCCTTCTCATTGGAAGAGGCCATTCTCAATAGGTTTACCCCCTCCATCCACCACCTCCTTGCCTGTAATCATTCTTCCAACTCTCTCTCTCTCTCTCTCTCTCTCTCTCATATCACCCACTTTTTGGTACCCTTAGCGATGGTGTCATTGTTGATGGCGGATGTACAGACTCCAGAGAAGCGAAAATATAGCGTCTCATTATGCTAACATCTTGAGTTTTGACAGAAATATAGGAAATACAAGTAATTGCTGCCAGGTCATTATTTTTTATGTATAAACTGAGGTAAAACACAGCTCCTATGAAGTCGACATTAACTATTTGCGTCAGTCTGGTGTATTAACGTCGATATTGTTAACTTGCGTCAGTCTTGTCAACTTGCGTCAGTATGGTATATTAACGTCGATATTGTTAACTTGCGTCAGTCTTGTAAACTTGCGTCAGTATGGGATATTTACGTCGATATTGTATATTTGCGTCAGTCTTGTAAACTTGAAGCAGTCTGGTATATTTATATGGATATTGCATATAGTAAAAAACAAAACATACTTTAGTCGCCATGAAGTCAATATTGTATTCTCACGTTTACCGACTCCCTGACGACCTCCTCCTCCTCCTCTTCCTCCTCCTCCTCACCATACCTGTTGCTCCACCCTTTTCTTGCTTCATATTAACTTGTATTTTCTTGTGCCAACTGTTTCTGTTTTTTCTGTGCATTTAAGATTTTCATTCTCATTAAGCATAGTCATATTTGCTTGTGTGTGTGTGTGTGTGGGTGAGTGAGTGTGTAGGTGTACGTTGGTGCTTGTACAGTCACTCAAAAACTGTTTTCACTTGGGGAGGGGAATGAACACTGCGACTCCTGTTGTCTCGGGTAGGGTTGTGAAAATCGTTCGAACCTTTGTGTTATATTTCCTCAACATAATTTTCAATTGATAGTTTTTTTTTTATACTATACGGAAGAGTCTGTGTGTGAGGGGTTTATCTGTGAGACGAGGAGACTGTAGAAGAGTGATTATACTATGCAGGGTGTCGCAGAAAAATATATACACACCGTCCTTACAGGTATTCGTGGAGATCGTTTGAATGTTTGTATTAATTACTTCATGGAAATTAAAGATGTCGGGAAATATTATTTTTTCATTTAAGAAGTTTGTTTTATTTGTTGTAACATAAACAAATTGTCTGTAGGTTAGGTTAGGTTAGGTTAGGTTAAGTCAAGTCAAGTCAAGTCAAGTCAAGTCAAGTCAGGTCAGGTTAGGTCAGATCAGGTCAGGTCAGGGTGGGTTAGGTTGAGTTAGATTAAGTTCAGATTCGTTAGTACTGATTAGATTCCTTTTTATTTCATTTTCTATTATGTATATGTACACGATTATTTCTCTGTACCCACACACACACACACACACACACACACACACACACACACACACACGCACTAAAGTAAATTGCCTGGCTCATGCAACACTATGCCGTCTAGGAAGCTGAAAACTCCAGTTACTTCGGCGAGGTCACCTGACCCTGGACGCAGTTTAGTAAGGCTGAGGAGGTAGTAAGTGAGGCAGCCCCCCCTGTATATCGCTCTGGCGTGGCTGGCAACAAAACTTTGCCAGTTTAATACAAAACAGATCACCCATGATGGCCAGTGACAGTTATTAATTGCTTGATTAAAAAAAAACTGAATTGAACGTGGAAGAAATTTTAATTCATCAAGCCTTACATATTTCCTGGCTTATAAGATAGAACTATGAAAAAATAGACCACCGTTTTAAATGATATGTACAAAGTATAGAGATTTATTCTTATTTTCCCAGTGTAATTAACTGGTATAGACGTACAGTAAATTCACCCTTATAGCTGAGAAAACTTTGTAAATATAAACTCGCGAAAAAAAAATCACTTAAGATAATCCAAATTATTGTTAGGGAGTAGATTTGAGCCGGAATTTGTGGAGAATATAACTTTGAAAGGTTATGCGTCGAGGCAAGAAATTTTATTAACCTGTTGGAGTATTGTTTGTGAATCGGCTCGTAAATGTCAAGGTTGTAAGTGATGCTGCCTGCCCGGAGGGGGGAGGGGAGGGAGGGGCACTGGAGACGGACGCGGAAGTGACGTAACCCCACAATCAACATATGACTTAACATCGTAGGAATTATACATATTTAATAAACACAACACACAGTATAATTGATGATAAAAGATGAAAGGCAAACACATTAGTTTCAAACTTGCGATGATAGATAAAACAAAGTTGATAGTTTATTTAGGTGCAAACTGTTTATAGTTTTTTCTTATATCTTAGGAATGTTTTGTGAGATACTAGGAAAACTTTTAAATCGACTTTGAACCTTGAATAATAACAGTAACTAGAAGATCCATTTTAAGATAGTTATTTTTTTTTAGCTCTATTTAGGAGGCAAATACGAATACATGAAATAAGTTCAATTCTATGAAAAATATATTATTTATAGAAGGAATAAAGCAGTAGAAGCTACTTATTGTATAATATGCCTAATACAAAAAAAGCACACAATTATTTCGGAACCCTTAAATCGTAAGTTAAGCAGATTATGTAGAGCAAATTGTAACACATTTGAAATAAGAATTACTTATTTAATCCCACACACCATCAACACACTAACACGACCATGACCTATTCTTCATTGCCTTTTAAGTTGTGTTTACCTTTAGAGCCATAACCTGAAGCTGCCTCACCATGATTGTAACACCTGTTGAAATAAGAACTGTAATGTTATATCGTTCTTCTGATAACTTAACCCACTGAGTCTTAGAAGCATCAGTGCCTAATCGAGTCACCATAACATATACAAAGGTGAGAGAGAACGGGTGAGTAGTTCATATTGTTGGGATCGATCCTTTCTTCGTCGGGTAATTTAGGGGAACGGTGCTTGTGAGGATGATTCTGATTTGTTGATTTACCTCACGACATTTGTAAATACGGTTATACTCTGTGTGTGTGTGTGTGTGTGTGTGTGTATGTGTGTGTGTGTGTGTGCGTGTTTTATTTCTGAAGGTGTATACAACAATTACCACCACTTATTTAGTTTTTTTCTTTTCTTTCTGTGTGCTTGCTGTGTATCCGGCTGTGTGCATGACGTGCCTGACTCTGAATGTACCCAGATGTATTTTCAATGTGTCCTTTAGCCTGATAATGCCACCGGATAGTATTATGGAGGAAGGTCACCGTGTCCTTGAGTTTCGGGAGCACAACACCGTCTGTCACGAGCCACCTGCAGGATTTATGATACGAATTTTGCTTGTCGAATTGTGTGGTAAGTGTGCCTGTCTCTCTCTGTTTTTTCGACGACTAACGGGAAATGTGAGAGAGAGAGAGAGAGAGAGAGAGAGAGAGAGAGAGAGAGAGAGAGAGAGAGAGAGAGAGAGACTATTTTCTCTCTCTCTCCATCCTCTTCCTTCTCCTCCCTCCCTTAGTAGCAAGCGCTTGTTTACTGAGCAGGCACAGTACCACCAAGTGTTTGTATATTACCTGTCGATATCTGGCGGTGGATCGTGGCCAGCCTGTGTGACGACCTGTGCTGCCCTCTGACCACTTGTATCCTGACTCGAAAGGCTTAAGTTGTCGAGGGGGAAAAGGGGACGGACGGACGGGGGTGGGGGGGTGGGGAGGTCATTATGTTGTTTGGTGTGGCAGGAAGGGAGGTTTACTGTGTACTGTAGAGAGAATAATGAGAGATTGGCTGATGGATCGATGGATGGATAGACGTGGATAGAGAGAGGTTAGTAGAGGTGATGGATGGATTGATAGACTAGAAGAGTAAGATACAGAAAGATGAATAGATGTTGATGGATAGATAGGTGGAGGGTTAAATATGGAGATAGAAATGAATATATTGAGAGAGAGAGAGAGAGAGAGGGAGAGAGAGAGAGAGAGAGAGCTTTTCCCTCATGCTTTCACCGTAATTGAAAAGGAAAGAAATCGGAGTAATATTTATGTTATACTCGACACCATAATTGTTTAATCATCCGACACCATCTGTATCGTATTGAACACCATTCCTGTCGTACTGAACACTTTGCCTGTCGTATTCAACATCATTCCCGTCAAATTTCCATCACCGTTCCTGTCAGATATCCAGCACCATTCCTGTCGTGTGTAACTTCAGTCCTCACGTATTCAGCACCACTCTTGTCAATTATCCACCACCATTCGTATCAACTTCCGCTAAACAAGGAATCATTACAACACTCGTAACAAAACTTTTACGCTGCACAGTAAAGAGATTTAACTCTTTTTCTTCAAAGTGACTAAAGCAAAACAGTCACGAACACAGTGATATGATAAATTGATGCGTCTTTTAGAGCGTTGGTCTGAACTGCCTCCGTGGTGTACTCTTACAGTACGCATTATTCCTTTATAATCCTGATATACTGCAACCATTTTGAATTGTCTTGTGTACGCTGTGTTTATGCTTGTATCTATACTCTTGTTCCCGGATGAAAGATATAAAGTTAGTTGAGACGTAAATTATGTATTTTTATTAGTATTTTTTTTTAATCCTGTAGAAGGAAGCGCTCTCTCTCTCTCTCTCTCTCTCTAAGGTAAACATAACTAACAAAAGATAGCTAATAATGTATAAATGTATGGAATATATTTCTTGAAGTTTGAAAGAGCTTTTATTCATCATGACATACGGCTATACATCTGCCCTGCGTGAGACTTGAGAGGCTGTTAGGAGAGGGACGCTTGAGTCATTCATAACTTGCAATACTGAAGAAGAATTATGCGTGTTGGTGATGCCAGTGTATGCGTCCGTTATCGTCTGAACTCGGGGTAAACACCTGCTACCAGTAACAGACAACTTTGCTATCGAGTTCCATCGTCGTTGCAATGACTTCCGGCCATTTGTTTCAGTATCGGTTCAGCGTTGGTAAGACCGAGATGGAGAGACCTGCCGGGTTAATGTACCGCCTCGATGCTCATGTGATTGTCATTCTCTCTCCTGCTGTTTACTACTGCTTGAGGTAATACTAATGTTAATAATGTTGTATCTTGTGAATCTGGTTTTGAAATCGAATACATACATACCGCCAAACTCATGACTCTAACTAGAGTGGGAACCCAGACACAATGGGCCCTATTTTAATGGCTTGTTTGGGTGGTTTAGGATAGGGCCTATTATAACACGGACCTATTAGGGTTGATATCTCCACACAGGCCCTGCCACCAAGCAGGATCGGCATCAGCGACACTAGAGTTACCCGTTTTCTGTGTTAGTCGAGAATATATGTTCGGTGACTCAACTATTCTGGTATATGTTCCTCGTTATGATGTAGGTGTGTGTGTATTTAAGTAAGCATATATGAAATTTGAATTACATCTAAATAAATCACATATTACATATTAGTTTTATACAGGAGTATTCTCATATAAACACTTCTGTGAAGACAAATTGCTCTTCCCTTTTACTAATATGAAAGACAATTATGTAAATCAGTCGATGTTAATTCATCCACTGATTTACTTAAAAATATCAGTGGATAGAATGGATAGATGGGTAATTATATAGATAATTAAATAAAGAAATGTATAGAGAGGAAGGTAGTTTAAGTGATAAAAATAGAGAGGAGAGAGAGGTAGAGGCAGAGGGAAACAAAAAGTACTTAGTGACTAATAAAAAGGTTAGCACAGAAACTGGCATTGATAAATAAATAATTAAACATATACATAAAGATAGAAAGAAAAGTAAACGCAGAGATTAATGAGGAAGACAATTAGAAAAGTAAACGAGTCAAGGTGAAGAAAATTACGAAAAATTACACCTAATGGATTAGTCCTCGTGACATACATAACACACAGGTCTTACTAGAGGATGAACACCTTAACGAGGCATTAACTGAGGTGACTGTGTACACACCTGTCAGAGATAAGAAAAGAAGATCTATAGTTGAAGACAGGAAAATAAAGATCATTGGAAGGGTACCACCCACCTCCCCTAGTAATTTACATATTGCTGTCCACCACATTAAAAAATTTTTTTTGCAATATTTGAGAAATAATGATACACTGATGACCACGAATTAGGGTGATCGTACACCTCGAGAGCTTATATAATGAAACGTATTTGATTAAAAAAAAATACATTTCGGGGAACATTGATCAGTGAGACAGCCCAAAACAGTGCGGGAATGCCAAAGTTAATGGGATTTTTTTAATGAAACATATATGTTTATCTATTAAGCGATAACATGAAGGTAAATGTGCCAGTTACTGCGTATGGTGGTGTAGGTCGTAATGAGGGTTTGGGCCATATATAAATGCTGCCTCCAGTGATTTAATGGCGTAATAGATTAGATTTTCAATGATTGTATAAAATGAGAGAGTTTTGGACAAAGGAATAATTTAACATGATTGGAGAAATAATGCATAAAATTTAGACTTGGAGAAAGAAAAATAGAAAAATCGACCTCGACCATCGACCAAGGCCATCAGCCTCTGATGTACACAAAACTGGCGACATAAAACAGAATCACTAATATGTGTTTTGACATTACCTAGACATTAATATTAGCAGTACCAATTCCATTAGCGGAATGATCATAATTTACGACAGCGGACCGAATTTACAGCCAATACGGTATCTGATATTTGACACTGATAGCGTAAAAAAAAATATATATATATATATATTTATATACCTTATAGTTTTTGCAGCTGGTATTTTTTCCACGTGTTTTTTTTTTCTCGACAGCGGGAACGAAATTTCAGTCTAATGAAACTTTTGCCTTTGGTGGCGTAGGTCTGGAAGGCAGCTGGTAACAGAGAGAGAGAGATCCCTTACGCTGTAATTATGGGAAATGGCGTTTGCTTTAGTACAGGTGAAGTTAATTGACCCCCCTCCCCGCTCCCCTCCACCCCGGCGTATCTGAAAATCTGTGAATTTCGGCTGTGATTACAGAAATCAAATTGCGAGCTCCACGGTTTTATGATGGCTCATTAAAGTGAAATTACCGGACGGGGGATAACATTTCGGGAGAAGAGTCGAGTAGGGTTAGCTAGTTAGTTAGTGGCGGCGGTGGTGGTGAGGATGCTTGTTGCCATGACTCGGTGGTAGGGGGGGGGGTGTGCGTAGGAGAAGGCGTATGAGACAATAGAGAAGAGTGCAGGATGAGGGAGAGAGAGGGAGGATAAGGCGTGGGAAAGGCGTAGAGCAAGAGCTAGGAGAATGGGAAGGGTGGAAGGGAAGGGAGGTGGGTTGGTGGTGATAAAGTGAGGTGAGAAATATCAAGCGAGTTTATAAAGAATGTTTAGTGATATGAGGAGGAAAAGGAGGATCCAATAGTGAAAATATAAACTAACAAAGTAACAGGGAAGGAAAAGGCATATGAAAATAAGAAAGGAAAATGAATGATAGGTATAAGAAGAGATGAATATCATACACTAAAAAATACAATAAAGGTGAGGAAACAAGAGGGAAAATGAGTATTTAAGGAGTGATGGAAGAATATGATGATGGTAAAGAGAGCAGAAGGGGGGACACGGGGAGAGGGAGGAGTAATGTATGGTAGAAGGGGGAGTGGATGATGGAAGACTCACCGCCACACTCCTCCACACTCCTGGTGGCGTCCGTCGGGGGTGCAGGAAGCGAGTTATCATGATGGATGAGCCAAGATCACCCGTCCTGGCGGTGATGAAGGCAGAGTATTCACCGAGAGCTGCGTCTCCTGCTAGTTGCATTATTCACCTCCCATCTCCTCGGAAGCGCCGTCAATCTTAGTTATTTCGTTTCGTTTTATCAGTTTAGAAACAACAACAACGCTGCAAGCACTAACACAAGATAAACATTACCCAAAAGCGATACACTTACAGTAATTCGGTCACACCATCTTGTGAATATAAGAAATACAGACTTGGATAAATAATTCGTGTAGAATGTCAGTATTTTCACAGTTGAACTAAAACAAGAATTGTTTTTCTTCTAAACTTCGTTGATAGAACTCAGTTTAATAAAAATCTTGTCCTGCAAAGGTACAAACACATCGAAAATCCCTCATTTACTTCTGTACTAACCACTGTTTTGTGACACTGTAATTGCTCAGAAGTTGTCCACAGTGTTATTACAGTGTGAGGTTTGTTAGTACCCGTCACTTACTTGAGGATTTGTCGTCGATAAAAACATTATTCCGGAAGTTGTAGACGTATGGTGTCACCAGGGTACCGACATCCTAGCAGAGCCCAGTGTGTATGTATTTGTGTGCCCCCTGCCAGGTGTGTACAGTACATGGTGTTGAACACTACTTCTAAGTCTATTAATTCTCAAGTCTATAAATTCTCAAAATTTCACAGGAAGGTCAAAGGTTAAAAGAGTGTTAACTTAATTAGCCTACAGTTTCAGTCGGATTGACTCGAAACTTGAAGACCATTTTGGTATGGTGTAGAGATGCGGAAATTTTCTGGGTGTGACGGTGAGGTGAACTTGAAGGTCACAACTGAAGGTTAAATTCTGGAGCATAACTTTTGTATCCTTATACATATTTGATTAAATCTAAGATGAAAATTGCATCATTTTGAGAAACTATTACCATATTTATACAATTAATTTTAACTTGTTTCCAGACATATTTTTTTTAGCCTTTATCTTACGGTAAAATCAGTTTCGCTGTGTGCTTGGCCAATTTTCGATCAAAATCGATTTTTTATGTCCATCTGTTCGTTATAAAGAAGTGAAAGTTTATCTTCGTCCAATTTCATTTGCTTCCATATTTGCCTTTTATCCTTGTTATAATAAGAACATTTTTACTCTACGACTTAATTATTGTGAAAAATATGATTATTTTGTTTATATAGTTTAATTTTTCATATTCAGATCCGAAAATTTTCTCGGTGCACTACAGTAGTTTGATGATTCTGGATGCTGTTGCTTCACTAATAAATTTGACGTTCGGGGCGAGTGGGCGGATCCCGTCAACATACACTCACAGTGAACTAATATGACGTGTTGTAAGTGCAGTGGTTAAGGATCCACTTTATGTACTTTATATGTAACTTGAGCACATGACTATATATGTGTGTGTTGGTCCTTCTCTTTATCTAATTGGCTTTTTCCTCTCTCTGTTTACATTTATTAATTACCAATATTTCTATTATTCTTCCCTTCCCCTTCTTTCTGGTTTCTGTTTCCCTTTATTCATCTCTCTCACAAATATAAGAACAGAGTAAACATTTAAAAATAAAATTTATCCAACATCACCTGACGTGACTTGACACTGATTTACGTATCGCCTGAGAGAGAGAGAGAGAGAGAGAGAGAGAGAGAGAGAGAGAGAGAGAGAGAGAGAGAGAGAGAAACTACAAGTAAAGATATGTAAAAAACTAAAATAAAAAAGTAATAAACAAAATATACACCAATATTTTAATAATAATAATAATAATAATAATAATAATAATAATAATAATAATAATATTACCTTTTATTTAATTTCCAGAAGTTCATAATAAAATTTAAGTAGTATTCTGAATTAATGTTTAAGCACCGTTCATTTCCTCAAGTAGATCTTCGGTCGCATTTTCACCAATTAGGTTTTATTTGTTCAGATTTCATTTCGTCTTATTTACTCGGTCATTCAGCATTTAGTAATTATATTCGACTTGACGTAGGTACTTTAGTCGAGTACTTGTCTATCTTAATTATCTGTGGTTGTTTTATGATGATTTAATGATGTCTGGAAATTTGACCTCAATGACTATGGTGTGTTAAGTGGTGATGGTGGAGATGTTGGTGGTGGTGATTATATCAAGTGGTTTTGGAAGTAGTAATGGTGATGATGGTGGTGATGGTGTTCGTGATGTGTTTCCACTGCCAGGGGTATTAAACTACACGAGGATGATGGTTTGATAGGTTGATGGTTTAGTTACTTTGGCATGAAGTTTTAATCATTTGAAGATGATAGTTATTACATAATGCTCCTTTAACTAGATAATGGTTCAACACTTTTAGGGTGTTGGTGTAATTATGAACAATATGTTAAACCTATAAGAATAATCATTAATCTCATCGACGATAATGTATGAATCCTTCGTCCTCACTGGATCACCAAACCCATTTAAAACTTACAAAATAATAAGCCTCGTAATTAAGTGCCATTAGTTCTTGTTGTAATAGATTTAGTTGAATCACGTACCAGGGTTATGAAGCCTCGAGCACAAATCATAGCTTCATACAACTCTTTAGAAATACAAACTTAATACAAGACACACACACTCTGAAGGGATTTTTTTATAGCAGTTTATAGTACTTGGTTAAGGCATAAACTACATAATACTAGCTACATTGAAGTTATGAGGAATTAAGAAAAAGTATAAAAAAATAAAAAAATACATGTAAATGAATCATAGTCAAAGTCTTATATAACAAGACCCATCTTACCACACACACACACACACACACACACACAAATAAACTCCCACCGTAAGCTTTATTTATAACGCTCCTATATGTTGAGCAAATTAGTTTACCTTACTATACCTATTGACTTGACCTCCCAATTAGCAGCACAATTGCCCTCCCTGTCACACGCGAAGCCATATTCCATAATTTACGGAGCTTTTGTGTTACGGCATGCAATTCGACACGCATCACGCCGCTTCTCTTCTGTTTCTTCTGAGTAAAGCAATCGTGTGGGTATTGATGTCATGGCCCCTATATTAGTGTGTAATTATCCTGCCTCGGATACATAACACGGCTAATGGTAGTTAAGGTTGATGATTGGTTGGTGTGGTCTAACGTGTTTTTGTCCCTTATAAAATTAATGGCATGAAACGGGTAAATGTTCCATATTACACATGTTAGGTTAAAGGGTTGACAGCTTTTGGTTAAATTTACATGGAAGGTGATTATTATTATTATTATTATTATTATTATTATTATTATTATTATTATTATTATTATTATTATTATTATTATTATTATTATTTCCTGCAAAAGAACAAACGAACCTTGTAAATATTCTGGAGGTGAAAAAAAAAAACCTGGAAATTCAATAGTTGCCACTCAAGGGTGAACTCGGACCATGAAAAGGTTATTAATAGCAGGTAATGCAAGGAAAGAGGATCTCGGTAGTTTGGACAGAGTCTGGTCGATGATAGCGTCCTTGAAGCCAACCTGGAGAACCGGATCTTGTGTTATTGGGGTCCACAGGGCGGGGTGGCGTCTACACATCAGGAACAAAAATCTATGTATATCAAACTAAACCAAATGTCATATAAAGAAAAAAAATCATTACTGCACGATGAAGCAATCAGATTTTCGGAAAGGTTAATCGTATTCTTTTTTTACACGGAGACACGATTGGTCGATTACTGTGCTTCTTAGACTGAGGGCGGGAGATGAAGAGTAATTTACTGTGTTTTTTAAAGTAGCAATTTCTTATATGACTTTAAATTACTGAGATTGTGAATAGGTTAGCTCAGGTTACGTTAAGTGGGGTCAGAAGACTTATCAATAAAAACTACATAACACAGACATAGATAGATAAATAACTATAGTATTACACGTATGAGATAGAAGAACCATAGATGCATATAGTCGTAGTAGTTAATGAAAGATTAACTGCTACATTAATCAAGGGAACTGGAAGAGTATAAGGAATTAGTCAATACAAAAGATTCAACAGTTATCAGTTATAAAGAGGAGTGTCAGTGGATGAATTATTATGGCCGAGTAAACACGACACACACTGCGCTAACAGGCAAGAGGATGCTGCTGTTAACCCATATTGGATTAACAAGCGGGAAGCTGAGGCGAGGTTAACAAGCGGTAATTTTCTTGCCAATCAGCGCCGGATTCTGCTTAGTGGATAATTTGATTGTTTAGGAAAATTTGAGCCTGTTTGTCCAATTACTTGAGTTAGTGCCAGGCATGTCATCCCTCTGTCTTTATCTTCCCTTCTTTTTTTCTTCGTTTATATATATGTATAATAGAGAAAGTTAAACATAATAGAGATAATAGAAAGAAATGAGAGAGAGAGAGAGAGAGAGAGAGAGTTGCCCTCGTGTTTGGGGATCATTTTGCGTGATGTGCTCTGTTATGTTGTGAAAAACGGCGTATCAGACTTGTATAGCGATGAACTACGTTATAAACATCTCGGGCGAAGAATCTCCCTTCCCTCCCCGTCCCCAATGGTGCTATAACGGTATACATGAGAGGCGGTACTGTGTGATAACGGAACACAGGTGATGGCACTATACTATAACGGTACATACGAATACTGACATAATGTTGCGAACTCGGAACAGGAAGGAGTTATAAAATTATTAACCTTGTTTAGAAACACACAAAATTGACTCGGGGGTTCTACCAATATCTAGCGGGGCCAAAGACGTGTTATTCAGTGCTGGTGATTTACAAAGGTCTGGAAATATCAATCTGGCTCTCTCTCTCTCTCTCTCTCTCTCTCTCTCTCTCTCTCTCTCTCTCTCTCGTATCATCCGTCTTCCCTTCGCCCCGTCCTCATTTTCACTTTTATCTCCTCCGTCTCGCTTCACCATCTTCACAGTTCATTCCCCCCTTTGCTTCATCCTCAGCCTCGTCCATGAACCTTTGCCAATCAATACGGCTTTCCGTCTCCCTTTCCCCTTCTTTCTACCCTCACCCCTGCCTCCCCTTCCTAGTTTAACCCTCTCTCCTCATTTCTCTCCCTCTCATAGATAACTCCTCTCTTCCTCATCTTCCTACTTATCCTTCTCTCTCTCCTCATTCTCTCCACCCTCTCCTACACTTATCTCTCTCATTCCCTTTCCCTCTACCCTTTCCTATTGCTCCTCACCCTCCTCATCCCACCTACACTCCCTCTCTTCTTCCGAACCCCACTCCCTTTCCTTCCTCTTGCACACCTTCCTTACACCACGCTCCCTCTCCTTCCCTCTCCCTCCAACCCTCCTTCACACCCCCCACCCTCCCTCTCCCTCCCACTCTCCTCCCCACACCACCCTCCCTCGACCTCTCCCACAGCCCCAGTTACCAGGAGACTAATCACTCGGCTGCCTCCCCATACACTTGACGCCGTGTGTATCACCGTATGCTAATAAACATTAATTATGGCGATTATTTTGAGGGATGAGGAGGGACTAGGGTGACCTGTCTAGCAAAAATAACAAATTGCGGTCGGTGGAACAATTTGGGGTTAAGTGTCTTCCTCGACTTGTAATTGTGGCATTATGTACAGGACAACTTCTGGTTTACACATGTAAATAGTGAGATGACAGAGGGAGAGAGAGATACATATATTTATCATGAGTATCTCGGTGTAGGTTTTGGTTTGTGGTACTGCTCAGTGTTCTTACTTTTCCGACTGTTAACTTGATTATGATCTACAGAGGTTGGAGAGATTAACTTTTTAACCATCATAAAAGACTCGCCTACAAAAGCTTATATACACTTTTGGTGTTTGTTTGGAAGTAAATACGTGGGTATATTTCACTTTGTTTCTTTTAGATGAGATTTATTGACCTTAATTCCATATATTTACCACATTAGTTTGTATGGAAAATGGATTATGTAATATGATTTGATTGGTATTTTATTGATACTCAGTTCTTAGTATTAACCGTAAGTATATTATTATAATTATTACACACACACACACACACACACACACAATCAACAACTAATAATATCAATGACAAGGGAGTCATATACATAACCCTCACAGATCCCAAAGCATGACTGAATAATTTGATCCATAACTCTGGCTCCCCACCCACCCTACATCCAGCCCGAGGGAGGAGGAGGAGGAGTAGAGGGAAGGGGGGAAGACGAGGAGAGGGATAGGGGAGGGTGAGGATGCGTTGGGGGGTGGGGGCAGCCGTAAAGTGACCTGAGACACCCCGGAACTACCCATAGCTCGGTGACAGGCGGTGCTCACGAGGTAAACAAATGACGCTACACGTCCACTACATTACACCCAGACAGTAATTTGTCCCTGTAGGAAAAGAGTGTAACCCTACGTGGTGTAAACATTAGTTAGTCATGACATACATCCTGTGTTACTCCTTAAGAATCTCCAGTGAATTGTGATCGCCTCTGCTGTGATTATGTTCTTTATGAGAGACGATAAGTTACTGCGCGTCAGGAGGAACTTTTCACCTTCACTGTGTTTCAATCTGCTGGCGTGACTGTCTATGCTGTATGAAATTATTCCTTCTGATTAGAATTTCATATTTGGTAGTTCAAAGGCGCAGTTAATATAACGTGATCCGCTGTGTTAGTGCGGTAAGTGTTTATGATCTGTAGTGTGTGGAACTATGCTTATATGTCTTGTCTGTCAGTTTGACGCTTCATATAAAGTATATTGTCCAGTCAGAAAAATGATAAGTGAATATTTCTAAGTTTGTTTATAATCCAATACTTTCACGTAATCATTAAATAACTGTATTTTTTGCATCACCTTAACAATCTAGTTAATGTAAACACCATAATCGAGTGATATTTAAGTAAAATTTCCTTTATTCAGTCTCACATTAAGTTACAGCTTCTTTAAAGAGCTTTTGGTTCGCTTATATTATTGCATCATACACTCAGTATTGAAAACGTCAATACAAGACTTTGAACCCAGAAACAGTGACATCATTGAATGTGGTTTCAGATAATAACCTGTCTCTCAGCAGCCAGTGTAACTCGCCACATGTAATCCATCGTATCTCTCGACCCTCATTATCGAGTCTTGCCAACCTGAAATAAGACATCACAATTTCTCGCCATCAAGCGTATAATAAAACAGTAATTTCGGAGTGTCGGTCATAATGAAAGATATCCTCGACTACTTACTTACTAAGGATGAAGGACTGAAGCCTCAGGAGCCTCATCATAAAACGAGTTTAACAATCGGTTTTATGACGTACGGAGCCTGATCTTAAGTGAGTTTAACCCTCAGTTTCGTGGTGTCCGGGGTTTGATCTTAAACCAGTTTGTCCCCTCAGTTTCATGGCGACACTCGTCCACATTAAAACCTTGAATTGTTGGCCATCTATGACACTCTTCAGGCGGGCTGGTAATTATGGCTGCACAGCGCTGTATATAATGACAGGGGCGTTGGGGGTAAACAAACTACTCGAGACCTGCAACATTCCTGGCCGTGTCGAGTGTATTAAGCCGGGCATAAAACAGAATACACGCTGGTTTTATCGACGCTGGGGACGCCGGGTTGTGGTGTGTGTGTGTGTGTGTTTCTGTGTGGTCAGTATGCTCGCCTCGCAAGTGAGTGGTCCCGGGTTCGATCCCTGGGTTGAGTGAAACTATGGGCAAGTTTCTTTACGCCACTTGCCACTGTCTACCCAGCAGTAATTGGGAACCTGGATGTTACTCGATTATTCCTTGACACACGGTTATATAACTCGTTAACTTAGGGTGTAGGTGTTGTGCTTCTACACCTTAAACAAATTCACACCTAAGGTCTATTTATTACTTGCAGTCGCTCTTGTTGTTGTTAGTTGTGTTCTTTACATAGTGCCATTTACGTACAAACTTATTACATTTTATAGAAACTTAATATTTTCTTTGTATCGTCTCTGTGATCACTTTTCTTAACTACTCCGTACGTAAACATCACTCTGGCAGTTTACGAAATTCAGATTGACGAATGAGTGGAAAGGAGAGAGAGGAAGGGGAAGAGGGAAGCAGTGAAGAAACAACAACAGGTTACCCGACGCTTAACTGTGACTTAACTCCAACTAATTATCTGCAACACGGAATATTCTCCTCACACACACACACACACACACACCCCACCGAGCGTGAAAAGAATAACATAAATAATAAAGGCCTCTACGGGGGAAAATAGAAACATCATTTGCAAAAAGAAATAAAGTTATTTAAAGAAACACAAAAACGACAGTCACGTTCCAGCGCTTAAAAAACATAAGGGAGGGACATTTACCGTATTTAAAACTGTTTCCCGTCATGGTTTTATCTAATAGAATCTAAAGTGCATTCGGAGCTAAGGCTGAAATCTTAATTAAAAATCTGAATGAAGGTCGCATTTTCATTTTTACTCTTACTTAACATTTCCATGCGGGTAAGAAGTACGGTTTCCTGTATGGTGTGGTTGGTGGCGTGTTGCTGCTAGAGGGGGGGTGGGTAGGGGGGGGTGTGGCTGTTGGGGAGGGTTTTGGTGAAGGAGTCGGGTGTTGGGTGACGTGGTGTTGGGGAAGACTTGGCTGAGAAAAGTGAATAGTGGTTGTATTTTTTGGGGGGGGGAGGGATTGGATGAGAGGAGTGAATGGTAGTGATGGTTGTAGTGGGAGGTAGTGTTGGAGATGTGTGGTTGAGGTGTTGAGTAGATTCTGGATGAGGGATTGGCTAGTGTGGAGGGCTGGGGTCACTTGTGGAGGTGTTGGAGAGGGCTGGGTTAAGAGGGGTGGCAAGGTGCTTTGTTGTTGAGGACTCTGGGGTTAGCTAGGTGAGAGGGAGGTATTTTTTGTTGTGGGTTGGGGTGAAGGGGTAACTTGTGGTGGTGTTTGGGTTATGATGGGATGAAGGCGTTGGCTAGCGTAGGGGTGTGTGTTGTTGACTTCTAAGATGAAGGGGTTGAACAGTGTTGCTGACAGGAAGTGTTGACAAGAGGAATGGACTTCAAGAGTAGTATTGGGGATTTGTTTCTGACGGGAGGCAAGGTTGAGAGTTCCCACGGTGTTGGGGATGACGGCCAGAGGATGGTGGGGAGGGCAGAGAGGTTAAATGGGGGAACAACTATTCTTCTCCACTACGCCTCAGTCACGGTCATGCAGTGTCGTGGGTGTAATTGTACACCTCGGGCTACAAGTTATAATTTTTGGTAATGGCGAGTCTCTATTGTTACATCGTACTCAGCGTTGATTAAGTCTGTTCCTCCTCCTCCTCTGCAAATGCTTCTTTCCCCCTTTTTTATGTTTTAATAGTTATTGGATAATAAGGAGAAGTATGGGGAGATTGGTCACACGCACGCACGTACGCACACACGCATTTGGTAGGTCTTGTTGTTCAGTTAAGAGTATTCTTTCGAAGCTAAGAACGACGGTTTAGGAACATAGCGCCACGGAAGATTCTAACTGTTAGATACTAGTAAGTCGGTAGTTTGATGATTTCGTGGTATAGAGTGTACACACCGGACACCATAACTGTACTGAGTGTAATTATTATCACGCATTCAGGCCATTAATTTGGCCTTCAAGTCACCATTACTTCGTTCAACAGAATCCTGGCAGGGTATGTCGAGGAGCCCATTCACGAAGACAAGTTCTGGCCAAAATAATGACAACTCATGTATTACCTGTGCAGTAAATCCCTCGTCATTGTCCAAAGTCAAGAAATGTAAGAAATAATTCATGTGTTACCTTAGCCACTGTCTTGGATTTCAGCGGCCGGATGACACGGAATTTGGTAAAATATTCAAGGTAGTGCACGATAAAACGTTAACTGCCATCTTTCATTGTTTGTATATCAATTAAACCCGCTTGTCCACGCTTACTGAGGCCAGTTACAAACAGTGGACGAACAACGACTCGAAGGCATTTGTCTTGTCTCCTCTCGGTGTATCTCACACCGTTGCTATACTGTTTTGACAGTTTATTTGTTTTTGTTTCATTTCTGTGCCAGTTTCAGTGTGGATTCCATGATATACAGTATGTGCACTATCCTTGTGTCCATATCTATACAGTATAATGTGTGTGTGTAAAACTGGGAGAATGTTCGTAATACATTCCAGGAGACAAGTGAAAGAAAATACTGTCAATCAAATTTCAACTCAGACTTGGTAGAAAAGAAACACACTGTTGGACTGAATTCACTCGTCAACGATTTCAACTTGTCGGAAGTCTATCATAAATCTGGAGGCAACTGCCAACGAGACGCGACACGGCATTTGTAGTCGCCCAGGGAGTGAGTCTCTTGCCAGGGTGCAGCTGCTGCTGCTGGAGTACGACCTCCACCAGAATAGATAAATATGATATATCTTCAATAATGGAATATTGCACTTGGCTATATGAATTAGTACATAGATGCACTGAAATATTTGTTGAGTGAAAATACCCACTCGTTTTTAATTTTCTTGTTACACACAGTACCTCTCGTTTTATCAGTATTTATTAGGTCTGTATTTGCGTTTTTTCATCCGTTTATCCATTATCAGATTATCATAGAACTCTTTTTCTTATACTATATACTTTCCCTACTCTCCTTTTATCAGTTAATCCTTATTATATTTTTATTCTTATTACACTTGTCACGTCTTGAGTTGACGGTCTTCATTTGTTCATCTCATTTCCTGTATTTTCACGCTACATTGTTAATTATTACTCTGGTAATGGGTACTTTCATCTCTCTCATTTCCTCCCACTCATTCTCATACCCTTCACATCTTCCTATCTTTACTTGTTCTCCATCTCCATCTACTTATCATTCCTTGCTCTCTCCTCTTCTTCCTATCTTCCCTGGTGTTCTCTGTCCCTCCACTCCCTCTACTTCACTACTGACATCACCTCTTCTCTCTCTCTCTCTCTCTCTCTCTCTCTCTCTCTCTCTCTCTCTCTCTCTCTCTCTCGCAGCTCTTATCCCCCTCCCTTCCCCTCCACTTCACTCCAATGATCCTCGTTGCCCATAAATTTGATTTTCCCTCACATAAGGCGTCACAATAACATTACAAGTGTCACCGGCGTGTGAGGCGGGACAATGGCTTCATCAATTATAACAATGGCCATTACAGCCTACCGCTTTGTGTAACTCGAAACGTTAGCTTACTAGTACACATGTCTGCTATAATGATCGTTTACGTTTTTAAAGTTATAGCTAGAATCGTTAGTTTACCGATACACTTGTCTATTATAGCATTAGTGTGCATTTTAAAATTATTAGCTGGATAAGTTAGCTCAACTTTTTCAGTGCAGTTAGTCACGTTAGCTTATGCTTTGGGAATGCATCTGAAGACGTTAGCACAACTGAATGCAGCTATAAACGTAAACTTACTAGTATACAATAACTAAAACGTTAACACACATTTTTTGTTAAGTACAGTTGCAAATTTAAGAGTATATTTTGAGAGCGGCTAGCAGCTTCTCTATTAATGTACAGTAGCGTGGTTTATGGTGATGGTTACGTTGCGGTACAGGTGTTGTGATCATTTGGTAATTCATCGGATCCAGTGTGTGCAGATACTTTTTTGGATCGTGTGCACATGCCAGGAGGGAAGTTGGATCACACCTGGAGGGAAGGTCGAGTAGTACCAGGAGTTCGAGTAATATCTGGAGGGAAATTCAAATTAAATATGCATGGAACGTCTAATTAAACTAAGGATAAAAGATAATTTATACCTACAAGGAAGTCGAATGCTACATTGAAGGAAAGTCGAATTGTGCCTGTAGGGAAAGTAGAGTTAAAACTGGAAGGGGTGAGTCGAACTGAATATGGAATGACCATCAAATGAAACTTGTGGTGGAAGTTGAATTACACCTGAAAGAAAGTCGAGTTCTACCTGAAGGGAGCGTCGATTCCTACTTGGGGGAGATCCGTAGGAAAAAAACTAAATAAGAGAAGTAAAGTCGAATTATACCTAAAGAGAGGTCAAGTTGATAACTGAGAGAAAGTCGAATTATCAATACCTGAAAGAAAAGACTGTTCCCAGGTGTCCATCTCGTCTCATTGGTTTCTCTTGTGTGGGAATGTAAGTTGGTCAGGAGAATCAGAGAATATCTCAGCGAGAAGAATTATCAATTTAAATCTAAATTGAATTCCAAAATTAAGTTTGTGGACTTTAATTAAAAAATCGGAAGAGTCCAAAGGAAAAAAAAACTTTGGGTAATAAAATACCTGGGTTCCAAGTTCTTCCTCATTTACATAGCAATCATAGAGGGAAGGAACATTTCTCCGGCAGATTTAATTACTGTCGAGTTCCCCATTGTGCTCCCAAGCCCAGTCCCAGCCCGGCCTAATGGATTACACACCCCGGGAGCTCCGTCTAGCTAGGGCGGAGGCTGGAAGAGGAGGAAGGAAGGAGGGAGGAGTAGGCTGGAAGAGGGAGAGTAGGGGAAGGAGGGCGGAGATGGGGATGGTAAGAGGTGGTAAGGGAGGATTGGGGGAGGAGGGAGTGGGTAAAGGAGGAGACGGCCAAGATATGTTTGATGAGAGAGAGAGGGGGGGGGAGGGAGTTACTAGTTGGACAGAGGAGCAAGTGGGGAACGTGAAAGAAAGGAGGGAGGAAAAAGAGGAAGGCCTTGCTGTTAGGTTGGGGGGAAGAGATTCGTCTTACTTGGCCGAAGAAGAGAGGGAGGTGTGTGTGTGTGTGTGTGTGTCTAGCTAGAGGGGAGAGAGGGGGGAAGAGACGTGTGTAGTTGGGATAGATGTAGGGGAGGGAAAGGAGGAAGAAGGAGAAAGTAAGTAGGATCCGTCTAGTTAAGGAAAAGAGAGACATAGTGGAAAGGGAAGGAGGAAGGGAAAGGAAGGTAGAATATGGTTCATCTAGCGAGAGAGAGAGAGAGAGAGAGAGAGAGTTGGAGGAAAGCGAGTGAGCAAATGCATTGGGAGACATGAGTCAAGGGGAGAGATGTGAGAGAAAGAGGGAGAGAAGGTGAGAGCAACAATACAGTAGAGGGAAGGCAGATGGGATGAGGGTAGAAGAGGAGGAGAGGATCGACTGAGGGAAGTAGGGAGGGAGGGGAGAACGAATGAGGGGATAGAGGGTAATCAGGTAAACTTGGGATGAGCACGAGAATCTGAGGGGAAATAAGTCGTGGGGAATCTGACACGAGCAAGAGGGGGAGCAGAGAAAGAGGGGAAAAGAAAGGGAAGGAAGGGAGCAAGATAAGACGAAGGAGGATTTGAAGAGGGGATAGAAGACCAAGGAATAAAAAAATAACAATAATGTCACAAGAGACACGAGTAAATTATATTGAAAAATTAATAGAAGAGAAAATCATTAAATCGAAAGAAATACTGAATAAATGAGGAAATAGATGAAAAATAATGAAAGAGAGATAAATAAGTAAAAGAAAGGAAAGAAGGAAGAATATTTGCCTCTATTCAGTAAACAAAAAAAAAGCGTGGATAGAAAGTTATAAATCAAGAGGTAATGAAATTTTCACTAAGGGAAATCAGAAATGAAAGTAGAAATTTTAAGGAATAATGAATGAATTAGAAGAGCGAATAGGTTAATAAATAGACACATAGGGAGTATGGAGACTTAATGAACACCACTAATATAAACGAAGGAATAAAAATCTGCAAAACAAAAATAAACACAGATTAGGAAAGGATAGGAATTCCTTTAAAGAAAATCATAAACTACATAACGCATGATAAAGGAGAAAGAGTTGAAAATGGAAGAAAAGGATTAATTATTTTAGTAATGATGAAATAAATACTGACAAGACGAGAATCATTGTGTTGATTATAACTGAATGACGCACAGTGAAGATTGAATGTTAACAAGTGTTTGATATGATAGTGAGGATGGCGTGTAGGAGGGGGAGGAGGAGGAGGAGGTTAGGTAATGCTCATGGTGAAGCCGGGAGCGACAGTGGGAATATGAGAAAAGTTTGGCACGCAGAGGGGAAAGTGAAGGTTTGCCGGGGCGGAGAGATGGAAAGGGGAGATAGATGGAGATAAGGGGGTGGGGAGAAATACTAAAGGTAAGAATAGTAGGTGTGAGAGAGAGGGAGAGAGGGAGAGAGAGAGAGAGAGAGAGAGAGAGAGAGAGAGAGAGAGAGAGCTTCACGTAGATAAGGGTTAAAGTTTGAGTGGACGGAAGCCTTAATGACAGGAATACAAAAGGAAAGTGATAACGAATTTAGGGGGAATACAGATAATTAGATGAATGAGATGTCAAGTGTACCAGAATGAGAGGAGGTGAAGGGAAACTGACGCTAAACATGAGTGAGAGGAGTGGCGGAGGAGGGAGGAGACGTTATACGAAGAAAGAAATTGACTGGTGAAATGACATAAATGAAAAGGAATAGAAATTAGGGTAGAATGGGTGTCAACAGAACAAAGAAAACTGATGAACAATCAAACAGGAGAGAGAGAGAGAGAGAGAGAGAGAGAGAGAGAGAGAGAGAGAGAGCCCTGAATTAGGAGGATGTGGACGAAGGATGAGAGAATGGCCCAAGGGAATCGGAAATTGAAAATGGAATAAAGAAAAGTTGAAGGGAAATGAGAATGGAAGTGGGGGATAAAAAGATTCCAAACTGTAGAGCAAAGAGCAGAGATGAAATATACGAGAAGGAAAGATGGGAAAACGAACCGTAATAAACAGGAAATACATGATTGCTTTTTTATTACCCGATTCATATGCAATTCCATGGACTGAATAAATTACCTTTTGAGGGAATTGTTTATCAGTCTGTCAGAACCCGATGCTCCAAGTTTCCTGCGAGAGACAAAAAGTTTATGTCGTAGACTGTAAATGCGTCGTGTTATCGGGGTCTGTCTGGCTCCACCTATCACCTCGTAGGAACTAACCAGATGATATATAAATACGTCGTTGTCACCATCACCATCATCATCATCAGGGGAAATTCACTCGCCATACTCACCTTGCTCGCCACACTCGCCATACTCGCCTTGCTCGCCACACTCGCCTTGCTCGCCACACTCACATCACTGGCCACACTCACCTTGCTCGCCACACTCACCTTGCTCGCCACACTCACATCACTGGCCACACTCACTACACTCGCCACACTTTGCTCTGAGACACACGTGTTATTTTCTTTTCAACTTTCTCTTCCTCTTCCTTGAGTCTTATATAAATTCCAGAGGGTAACTTTTAACGCTGTTCCCACTACATCTATCAGTACAGCAAAGGCCAAACTTTTGAGCGACTCCTCCTTTCACAGTTCATGTCGTATTCTAGAGAGCTCCCCAACTCTTTTAAATTGTTGTCATCTCTCGGGTCACTCTGCCGGAATTTAAACTTTTTTGGGGGTATGTATTCTTCACATTCTGTCAACAAACAAACGTCGTAGCAGTGAAGTGTTAATCGTCTCACTACTATATTCGTCTTGTTGACATCCAGAAGCGCTCTGTGCCACTGCCAACCATCGTCAAATTGCAATGTTACACAGTTTTACCGCATTGCCCATGCCGCTGTCAGTCAGGAATGGTTGTTAGTGGAAAGTCAATCATATGTGGAAGTGAATTTCTTTTTTCAGGAATGTAAATTGATAAATCCACAGTATTTTCAGTGCACTATTCCAATTGAATATGGAAATTAGCTGGTGATTGAAAAAAGGACAAACCACAAAAATTACTTTCATTAATTTGTTGAGTTATTCTGGATATTAAATGTCACTTTAATGTTTCAGAGAGCATTTGTTAGTCGTGTCTTCTGTTGATGCGACGAGAGGAGATGTTCCTTTGGAAATTCATGTTGCCAACACACAGATACAAAAATGCCAGTCAGTATTGCAGTTGTGTGTGGATTTACTCGAATGATTATTTAAAATATGACTCATTGAAGGGTAGAAAAATATCATATAGTATATTTTACCACACGCCCATCACCACCATCACAACCCCCCCCCCATACACACACACACACAATCATCATTATCACCACCACCACCGTCACCACCATCACTACCACCACCCTCTCTCACCACCATCCCCATAACCAACACCAGCATCCTTAGCAACAAGCATCATATGTGGCCCTACCACTGCCCTCCCACACTCCCCCACCGACCACCCTCACTTAAAACTTTTCCCTTCATTCTTTCGCGAAGGGGAAAAAGTAGACAAGAAAGTCACTCTCTTTCTCCCTGTTTACGCCGGATTCAATTAGGGTTCCTCGTTTGAATGTGTAAGAGGGGTCCCTAACTGGCGACCTCCTGGCCCTTTCGAACTTCCGGCCTCCAAGATCTCCAGGGCCCTCTTCGTCCCTTTCAATCCCCGTACTCCAACGACTTCCGGGTCCTCACGACCACCTGGCACTCCCCGGAACTTTCTGGCATCCCGGTACCTCCTTCGTACCCATAAAACCTCTGGCATACCACACGACTTCCTGGTACTTTCGCGACCTATTGGTACTTTCGCGACCTATTGGTACTTTCGCTACCTCCTGGCACCCTCGCACCCTCCTGGTTCCCTGAGACCTCCTGAAACCCCCCGCGACCTCCAGGTGAGCGAAAAGGGGAGAGCTCCCTTCACGCAATGACTCTCCGACGCGCATCACTATAACAGAATCTAATTAAAAAGTTTCATATTCTTTTCAATGTTCTGATTACTCGGCCGGAAATCTCTTTGGAGTGCCTAATCTCCAATTTCGTGAAGTCGGAGGCCTATATAATTTAACTGGAATTAATTCACACGTTCTCGGTCCTAAGACGACGGAGCCCTCTCATCTTTTGTGTTCGTGGAGAAAAAAGAGGATTTTTTTTTGCTTTATTCTGTAAACTCCAGTTGGTTTTATTCCCTCTATTCAATGTTGTTTTCTCTGGTCAATTAGTTGTCTCTTCTTTTGTTTTATCTTAATTAATTTTGAGAGCAAATATTCGTCACTGTCTAGCGTCATACTCGGGATGAGTTGTGAAGATTACGTTTGAGTTGAGTTAATGTTATAAAGGATGTGTGCTGATTCTGTAGTGAGAGCGTGTTAATTACCTAATAAGCAGGTGGTAATTCTTTAATTAGTAGGTGTTGAGGCTATAATATGTCCGTGTTAATGCTATAATTTGTACCTGGTAATTCTATAATGAGTACGTGTTAAGCCTATGATATATCCCTGTTAATGCTCTAATATGGGCGTGTCAGTGCTATATTATAAACTTGTTAATGGTATAATATGTATGTGCTAATGCTATAATGAATACATGTTAATTCTATGATATATACGTGTTTAATTGTATAATGCCATGCGGTGTACAATAGAACAGTAACACACACACACACACTCATCTGTAACTTTCTCAATTACTCATAAGGGTAAAGTTCATCTAAAAACAATAGTACTACTGTATATCTGACTCGCCTTCCAGTTGTGTACTGTATTGATATTTAGTAAACTTGTTCCACCTCCCGAATAATAATAATAATAATAATAATAATAATAATAATAATAATAATAATAATAATAATAATAATAATAAAAAAATATATATCATATATTTCACAAATTAAATACACAGACAAAGGTACATAAACAACGGAAAGAAGAAAATAGTTTTTATAACCAGTAATAAATAATCTGCGAGGCCCTGACAACAGCCGCATCATAGCACTAACACACACACCAAATGATATATTCATCACAGGCATAGCTCGACGGACGGGAAGTACAGGGAACCGTCTGGAGTGCTCTACCTGTCTGGCACCCGGACAATAATTTATATAAAAGAATATTTTGTTTTTTCTAATATCTCAATGTAAGTTTCTGGAAATTTTATTCTTTGTAATGTCCGAAGAAAATTTAACACTTAACACCTGTAGAATATTCCCCCCAAAAAAAAAAAAATTATAACGCAAGAAGATATTACATAAGTAGATGTTCATTGAAGATTTATTGAAAATTACCTTTTTTCCTCATAGTTTTCGACACTCCTTTAAATTCCTAATTAACACATTATGAGTAACATCATATTATCTATTCTAAACTGTACTACGATTTATTCCCTGAAGTAGGCCTATGTTTCAGGAATACACCCCCAGAATTATTAGTGCTACATAAATATACGTATAGGAGTGTAAATCGTTTTTATAAAGGCTCAGGTCCAGGTTGGAAGAGGGAGCGGAAAGCCCTTATTTTTTTCCCGGTGGTGAGTTTTCCATCAGTGATACAGAGGGCGAGGGGCGAGGGAGACGAGGCTACCCTGTCACCTCCCCATTATGGGATCAATTCTTAAGGTGAAAAATGACCATTGGGGGAAAATAACAAAGCCGGACACTTTTGGCGACCCTGAATCTGATTTTATTTGTTTGTATAGTGCGTGATGGTCGGTGAGGTGCGCCTGAAGATGTATTATCAATGCTTTCTTGTATATCTTGTATCTCTGTATATTCGTATTGTATTTATTAACGTATAATTGTAAGGGTAAATATTATACAGAACATTTAAAAAAAACTGTTATAACAGTGACAACAATATTATCCTTTTATTGAAAGCTTATTAAATCATAGTTTTAACTGGAGGGAGAATCAGATGTCAGAGAGCATTATGTTATAGGGGGAGATGTTCTAAGCATATAATCCAAGGTTATGTTGAGGTTTTGATGCATTTTTGGTTTTAATAGTTTAATAACAAGGTCTTTTAAGCACGTGTTCAAGCAATGTGCATCATGTTTGAACGTGAGATAAGTAATAGTAGCCAACAGCTGTTGTTTCTTTGGTAGTCATCCAGGAATATGATGGGCGGTGCTCAGATGTACAGTCTCGTTCAAGATTCTTCGAACACTGCTGGAGACAGTACCTTTAGGCTTATCTAAGAGAGAACTAGAGTAACGGGAGTAGAGTCTTAAAGTGCTGTTGTGGTGTATGATAGAAACAGGCAAAACTTAACTAGTGTATTTGAGGTAAATCAAACCTCTGGAGGGACTGTCAGGATCTCTTAAAATAAATGTGACGTTTTAGGTGAGGCAGTAACGATGTGTCAAGAAGTAGTTAAAGAGTCTTACAAGAGATGCGTTGTCTGTCTCAATAACTCTCAGCTCTTCAGAGGGAATTAATGCCTCTCAAGGGGTTACTAAGAGCTCTTGTACGGTATTCAGCTCTCTTCAAAATGAAGTTAAAGTCTCTTAAGCAATAGCTGGAATATAACAAGAGTAATATAAGGATTATTTAAAGTATATGTAAGGACTTTGCTTGGAGGTGTGATAATCTCTCAACTTACAGTGCATCGAGAATGTTTCAAAGGACTGTAAACCTCCCTACACCAACAGTTGATGTATAATACACCCTCCTCCACCCTTAACTCAGCTAGAATCCACAGAAGGAAAACTGAGGTTTATCCAAACGCACGTGCAGGGGATACGTGTGTGTGTGTGTGTGTGTGTGTGTGTGTGTGTGTGTGTGTGTGTGTGTGCGTGTGCGTGCGTGCGTGCGTGCGTGCGTGTTTATCGTGCATAGTGGAGGAAGTGTGAAAGTGTTTTTGAAATCATAGCTAAAAGAATTTTGTTTCCCAGTCAAGTAAATTATATATAGATGTTTGTTTACTTAATGATCATCTTCATCAGTTTTTGGATGAAGATGGTTTGAAAATTTTTACAGGAAAACTTAGTACAGTTTTACACATACTATGATTGCTCTCGGCCCAGAAGCGGAGGTGTTGTAATCACGTTATGAGGTCAGAAAGGTCGGAGGTTAAGGCTGAACATCTGCACCCGGTACGTGACTCTTGATGCTTGCGTGACACCGCTGCCTATCTCGCTACTCGCTAATCATCGTGGTCATAGAGCGTATATGAAGATATATTATCACCGAACTGGAAAAAAAAGATATCAGGTTTTTTTTTTTGTAATATGTATTGTTATTTTTCTATCTTTTTCCTTCACCGAGATAAGGCAATTAGGCCTACAACGTCGTAATAACAAGGTGGAATAAATGCAATTACACACTACCCTTAGGCTTCTCTCTTGTCCGCTTAATTACAACATAATTACCGTCGGCAAAGTACGGAAGGTAAGGGAGGTTCATCAAAGCCCTGAGTCACCCTCCCACCCACCCACGCTGTTCACATGATTACTGAATAGAATCACTCTTTATGATATAATGATTGTGGAATGTAATAATATGTGATGATATATTTAATTTATATTAATACTGCATTGTAGTTGTATAATTTGTTAATATATTTCAAGTTTAACCTTTAGTAATGTATTTGTGTTAATTGACAATGTTTTAATTATATCTTTTGATAATATATGAGGTTTGTAAGTTGATGTTATACACTGCTGTATTGTTATAACGGTTATATACGTTGGCCAGAAGAAAAAAAATTGTCGGTCATATTAAGTTGGCACAAACATGTTATCTCAAGGTCTGATGCTCTGAACCGTGAAGGTCTTAGATCGACCTTCAAGTTGGAGCTTTCTTGATATATAATGACACTTTATCAGCCAACAAAATCATTATACATATTAAAGGTGGAAGAATATGTCGGATTAAGATATGATTTATAATGATACTACATATTGATAACCAGACACATTGTACATTTTTAAACCTGCAGAAATGTGTTGGTTTTTGGTGATATTCCTCTAAACCAGTGGTTCTCAACCTTGTTTGCCCCATGCACCCCTTTCACCATATGTCAGAATGTCATTCCCCCCTCCTTTCCAAGATTGTCTGCCTCAAAAAGTGCATTCCAAATAATATGCATATAATACTGACAATCCTTTATTTTTTCCATATTAATATCAGTTTTCCACCCCCCCCCCCTGGTTGAGAACCCCTGCTCTAAACCAAAGGATTCTTTTTTAAGGGTTTATGTCAGGAGGCGTATGTATGTTTGTATGTATGTTGTTTTCCTTATATTTTTTCTACCAATGCCTCCCTACATGATTAAAAAAAAAATTACACCTGGAAACATTTGTGATCAATGATTACTTTACATTTGCAGGTCACGACAACTGGGGAGGTGTGTGTCGTCCGCTGAAAAAGGTGAGTACAAATGACGTATTCTGGCTGTAAGGAAAATGATGGTTCATAGTGTGGGTGTGGGTGTACTGTATGTAGGTGTGGGTGTACTGTATTATTTATTTATTTTTTATTATATAAATTTCTGTATCGGCGGCAGTACCATCGTTACCTGGTACTGATTATTAGCTGAATGACACCTGTGGAGAAGATCACTATCGGTGGCATCATTCCTGTCTCTCTGCGTTATTATCTTCCCTCTCGTTATCACACGTTTTCATCATCATCATCATCATTGACAGCTTTATCGCGGCCATCATCTTCATTACCCATCCTCGTCAATGTTCTACACAGCCGTCGTCGTCTCTCTTGGAAACTGTCGATCCAATATGCATTATATTCCAGGCTCCATTACCTAGGTGTGACATAGCTGCCATTTCTCCCCAGTTAGTCATGTCGTGTAATTTTAGGCGGGGGGGAATTTTGCTTGTGATATTGCTGGCCGGGAATTTTACATTAGTGTTTAAATTATACGGTGGGAAGGGTGTTTTATCTGTGTAAATTAGAAGCGCTGCTGCTACGGCAATTTTGATGGCGTAATTATTTCGAAGTAGCGGTGGAACCTATGTTTCTCATTAGTATATCGTGTTTTCTACAGCTAAAAAAAAAGAGGACGTGATTGCTACTGGATACATTTTCTTGCTTTTAACTCTCAATGTTTATTAGCAATGAAAACTTAAATCTTTATGAAGAAAATTCACGTGACCTCGGCTGGAGAATAAGAGAAACATGTTGAATCATCATATTTCACTTGAGATGATTTTATTGAAGTTACATATTGAAAGATTTACACGAAGTTAATACAGAGTTTTCACGTGAGGACTGAAAAACGAATGTGTAAATACCTGAAAAAGGTCTCACAGTTACCCAGACTTTCAGACTCTGTGTTCTCTACTTTTGTTATACTTGTTGTTAATATTCCCACCAGATATATATTGTTAAGCTGTTTACCAGTGCATATCTGATGCAATACTTGGCTGTCAGCTTTTCACGTCAGTGTTAAAAAATAAATAAATAAAAAATCCACCCCCCCAAGTTGTTAATATTCCCACCAGATATATATTGTTAAGACCAGTGCATATCCAATACAGCTTTTCACGTCAGCATAATCCCTATCTTGTTTATGATACGCTTGTCTATTAGGGGGCGATGAAATATTCAATAGATTTTTCAGTGTGCAAATTATGATTCAAAGGCGGCGAGAGGCAATTGAATTTCCCTGGTGCATAAATCCATTTTTCAATGACTGTCAATGAGATATATCCTGTCCTAAGTCAAACTTTGGGTCGAGTTGGAGTCAATTACATGTGCATGATGTATAGCGTATAGAGGTCTGCGATGTGTGTGTGTGTGTGTGTGTGTGTGTGTGTGTGTGTGTGTGTGTGTGTGTGTGTGTGTGTGTGTGTGTGTGTGTGTGTGTGTGTGTGTGTGTGTGTGTGTGTGTGTGTGTGTGTGTGTGTGTGTGTGTGTGTGTGTGTGTGTGTGTGTGTGTGTGTGTGTGTGTGTGTGTGTGTGTGTGTGTGTGTGTGTGTGTGTGTGTGTGTGTGTGTGTGTGTGTGTGTGTGTGTGTGTGTGTGTGTGTGTGTGTGTGTGTGTGTGTGTGTGTGTGTGTGTGTGTGTGTGTGTGTGTGTGTGTGTGTGTGTGTGTGTGTGTGTGTGTGTGTGTGTGTGTGTGTGTGTGTGTGTGTGTTAAAAGAAACTTTAAGAATATCGCTGAAGAACTTATAGGTAGAAGACTTCATGATCTTTTTTATAAGTGATTTACATTGTTTACTTCAAGAAACGCCAGGAGTACTCTATCCTACAAATGTTTATTCATTTAAGTTCACCTCTACGGGTTGGGTTTGTTATTTTACTGGAGAAAGGTTCTCTTAGTTTCCTACATTATCATAGTTGAGTAAACAGACATGTAAACACACAATGTTCTTCCTAATTAAAACACAAACAAAATAAAACTGAACGGAAATTGATATAAAAAATTATAGAGCAAAAATATGTATTTTAAAATGTTTGTAAACTTCACAGTGGACTAAATCATGCGATATTTTGGATTGTTTAGATATTAACAATTATTTGGTGATTATTTTACACCTTGTGACCTGACTCTTTCTGTTGGGTAAAAGTTATATATAACCAAAGAAAAATAATAATATGTCATAGTTATGTATATTATTTTTACCGTTCTGGTGTTGATAAAGTAACGTTGTTCTTGTCAATTATCTCAAAATATATTGGTGGTTTAGATGTACGATTTTATGAGTAGTTTGGTTCACTGTTGTTATTGCTTTGGTGTAGTTTAATAAATAAAATATATTGGTCGTTTTGGTGTTTATGGTTAACCACTCCGACCTTTAGCATATATATTTACATAGAGTATTAATTAATATTTAACAACTAGAAATCATAAAATAGAACAAAGTAAGAGCAATTACAATGTTATAAAAGGATTGATAACCTTTTATTTTTATTTAAGCTTTTTCATATGATACTATTATCAAATATCACGTACAATATAATTAATTTGCACATGAAAATAACTTCACCTCGTAACTGTGCTATTTTCCTAGAAGTAATATTCAATTTATTCAATATCCAAAATGATTGTTTGCATTTGGAAGCGATGTAATGCTAATTTGTTTACAATAAGAATTTCAGTGAAAGACGTCCCGGGCCCTGGTCACAATTAACGTCACATTAGAATTTAACCACGACAAGCACGTCCAACAGAACATAACTCAAGTGACATCAGGTTACACTTATTAACGTGAAATCCATAGCCTACCCGGCCACCAATTTCGGTACACGTGTCGAATTTTGTTGCAATAGCGTGAATTATGCCGGCAGTTCATCATTGCTATTGTCACATCGATCACCCCAAGCCGCTTCCCTTTGTAATATTAGTGTAGGGACCCGCTTTCACGACAGGTTACTGAGATGTAGTGCTCTAAGGCGCTGGCTGATGGTGGTGGTGATGATGCTTGTGATGATGGTGCTGCTTGTGATGATGGTGCTGCTTGTGGTGATGGTGCTGCTTGTGGTGGTGGTGCTGCTTGTGGTGGTGGTTTTGATGATATTTGTGATGCTACTGTCGGGGATGGGGATTTGGGGTTTTGAAATGTTGGTGGTGGATGTGGTGGTGATGATATGTTGGAGCACTTTTGATTGGTGACTGTGTTGAAGATGCTACGGTATTTGTGGTGGTAATGGTGTTAAAAATGGTGTTTGTCGTGTTGACAGTGTTGTTAGTGATGGTGATTATGGTAGTCTATGTTATAAGACGAACATGGTGATGGTGTTGGAAGATGTTGGTTGTGAGGATGGTGGCTGCCGCTTTGAGTAGTGGCAGGGGTCCATCTGTCACTATGGGCTTCTACTGTGAGGTGAAGGGACTGGGTAGTACTTATTATCTCCATTTTTTTTTAACCGTATGAGTTACTACAAGACATGTGCCATTTTAAACTTGCCATCCTTAAAATATGAGTTAATAAAGAGAAGCTCCATTCATATCTTATCAACTTTCCTTTTCCTTTACACCTCCAGTTTGGTCTGAATTCTGAAATTTTTTGGAAATAATAGTGATGTTGGAGATGATGCTGGTAATACTGCTGCTAGCGATGGTGGTAGGGATTATGGATGGTGATGATGGTACTAGCGCCCAGTATTGAAGACTATAACAATAGTGCTTTATGGGTGTTAACTTTTTATGGAAGAGTATATTATGCAATGCATTCGGATCGAGTGGCTTACAATGCACGCAAGAGATGAAAAACTACAGCAACACCCTCCCTCCCTCCCTCCCTCCCTCCTACCCTTACTCTCTCCCGCCTCGTATAATAATAAAACAGAATCCTCATATTGTTAGGCCACACTTTTTATTACATCAGCGAAGAAAGGAATCCCTCAGTAGCGACAGTTGTTTGCTTCTGGTAACTTTCTCTTCCTCCCTGGGCTAACTTCTCCCTCGTACCAAATTTAGTGTTTCCACCTTTATATCCTCCCTACCACACCCTGGCCTCCCTCCTCCCTCGTACAGTTTTTTATTGAATTTTTTTAAACTCTTGTCCTTTTCTGTTTTTGTTGCCAGTATTTTTACCATGTTTATTTTTTTGTCAGCATGAATACACACATACATCTTGGCATGTGTACACACACACACACACACACACACACACACACACATACACACATACATACATACACAGAAAATATGTTTTATTTTCATACATACAACATACATACACGTGTGTGTGTGTCTCTCTAGAAATAAGACAGCATTGCACAAAAGAAACTGCACCAACTGCTGTACGAGCAAGCATCTCCAACATCCATTACCTCATGTGTTTCCAACCTTGCTTGAAGAGGTCGAGAAGAACCAAGTTGAATAAGAGAGAGAAAACTGGGGTCGCTCCGCTGGGTAACTCAATAGAGGGCGTCGGAAGACGTACCCGAGCCGTTCCAACAGGCCCAGTGGTGTACTGCAGGAAGAGGTGGTGAAAGGAGTTTGTTGTATCGCAGAAGGAAGTGGTGAAAGCTGTACAGGGAGGTGATGAAAGGTGATTTTTGTGGTGCAGAAGGTGGTAGTGAAAAGTGCTGGCTGTAATGCAGAAGGTGATGAAATGAGGGAGTTGTAGAATGAGATGGTGAAACTTGTGCTACTGGAAGGAACGTACACTAAAAAATGAAGTAGAATAAGAAAACATTACTTCAGAGAGAGAAATGTGTGTCGTGAAAGAAGTCCCTGGAAATCAACCATGGGAGAGGTTCATAGGAAGATATTAGTCGGAGATATAATGCAGGGAGACGTGAATCAAAGAGGAGGAGGAGGAGGAGGAAGGAAGGAAGGGAGGAAGGGAGGGAGGAACAGAGTCTTGTGTCTGTACTATAGTTAATTCCAACAAATGAACTTAGAGATAAATAAGAGGATTAAATGTTCAAAGAAACAACCTTAACCATTTCATAAAACTACTGAACAAAAAAAATCAGTATAATTTTAGACAAGGTGATATACTGCCAAATTATGAGCTCTGTAGACAACGATTACTAATTAAAAAGTCTCAGACGTCGATTGAATATAATGCTACGAGAATTAACTCATATGCCACGTGCTATATTTTTGTCGTACGAGTAAAATGTTGCAAACTACAACAAATTTTCATGTCATGTACAGGGTATACTTTGAGAGTAACCTAGTGTGAGAGGAGAGTAATATGTTACAGATGTATGGATGAAATTTTGATATTGTGTTCAACTCAAAAATATTTGTTTTCGGTGAGGAAGATGTAACGTGAAAATGAGTTTTATTTAAAAAATTATAATTAATTTATTTCGCTTTATATTAATCCATTTATCATTTTATCATGTTATGCACTTGTCATTTTCTTTGTTATTGAGTATTTGTAAAACATTTTCATTCTTACCGTAGCTTTATTTTTTTTTTCTGAATAATAAATATTAATATCAACTTACAGCACTTACCCTATCTCTGGCAGGGCTATCGTTCACATATGCTGTAAGATCGTCACTAAGGTATCCTATGTAAACAGGTCTTACTTATCTATGGATTTATTATGGGAAGTTTAAACAGCGAGATTTTGAGACGGTGTAGCCAGCCTGCCAGGAAGGACTGAGAGGTGGGCTGGGGTAGGGACGAGGGGGAGTGAGTACAGCCAATGTGCCTTCGCCTATGATTTGAAAGATTTATTGAGTCATAATTTAACTCTTCATGGAGACTCTCCGTTTAGATTGCATTTTCCAATTGCAACACATAAACTAGATAAATGGCTGTCACAGAGCAATATGTAATCTTACTGAACTTTACTGCAAATAAAGATTTATAACTTTAAAATGATGCTATTTGGTTTTTTATTGCATTCGGTACTGATATATAGCAAGGAGGAGTTGGGATAGAGATATAGAGAGGGGCTTTCTATGTATGTTTGTTAGGTTCTCCTTTTCAACATGATCTGACGGTAAAAGGTTTGGTTGGGTACACGTTCTCTCTGACCTTCTCTGACGACATTGGCGAAGTAGTGAGTGTGTGTGTGTGTGTGTCGTATTGTCCATTGAAGTTTGTAAATAAGACTAACTCAAACTAAAAGAGACTGAACAATAAAACTATTCTCCTTGCAAGGTTCAGAAGTGTAAAAAAAAATTTTCTCGACAAATTAACGGGAAAAAAAACGTAAAAGATCACCATAAATCTTATACTTTATTATTCACAGCTTTATACCCCCCAAAAAAAAAGAGAGAGAGAAAAGATTGAAAAAACGAACAGGTATTTACATTCACAGGTGTTAGTTTGCCGAGTACACTAATCAGGTGAGCACAAGAGTGGGTTGCCTTGTACCCCCTGCCTGCCACTTCTCACCTGGAGTTCGTGCCAGGTAAATAAACTCATTAGCGTGACGACTCTAGTGTGCACTGAGAGTTGTTAAGGTGGGCCCTGGCCAAACACACAACACAAAAGCGATCGCCGAAAAATAAATTCATTGCCGACGGTTTAACAAAAAAAATCTGCAATTAAATAACGATTATTTTTATAAGGTGATATGTTAATACTACATTAGCATTTCTTTTGCTGCCTAGCTGGTGTTTAGGAGTGAGCCTCGTGTAGGAAGTCCATGTGGTTTTTTACCTTAAAGATTGTTCCACTTCTATGTAAAAGTTTCTGACAACTTCATCATGTCCCCTCTGCCAATACTGCTGAATGGGTGGGTGGTGGATACACAAAACTGGGTTTGCAAGTCGGCCAGCTTTCTGACGCCTCGTTTGGTTCGACTTTAAAAGGACAAGGTCATGGCGGGTGAAATGGATCTCTTCTAGAGGATGATGCGGCCTCTCTATGTACGCTTTCCTCACTACATGTAACTTGCTAACACAACCAATGGCCCCCCTAGACACTCACCCAGCCATTATCTAAGTCTAAGAAGGTAAGCTTCCCTGTTGGCCGCTGTAATGATTTTGCGATTCGCTGTGCACACGGGGCAAGGAGGTGCTCAATAAAGCACCCCCCGCGCCTCGTGGGGCAAATCTGAAATCCGAATCTGAAATATGATGCGGCCAGCGGTCCTTAGGTTACTGACCGCTGCCTTAGAGCACCTCAGATGAGATGATCCATTAGAGCACCAGATGAAATCATCCATTTGAGCCTTTAGTTTACATTACCCATTAGAGAGCCTCAAATTAGAAACCCCTTAATATTAAGGTCAATCGGAAGTGGTGCCCAAATAGGCAATTTACTGTACAAAGTAATAGGTGTAGACTAGACCATCACTCATAGAGTAGTTACGGGTAGAGTTCACAACCACAGTACTGTACTGAGTCTTAGTTTTCAGTGTGCTAGATGTGTTTTACCTCTGGAACCAATTTTTCTCTGGTATTGTTACGTGGACATAAACACCAGAGTAATGGAGGATAAGACTAAATATTATTATAACATACTGAAGGATGGTGTCCACGCTGGAGGTAAACATAACGCCTGGATCTTAGGGTAAACAGGTGTACAGGATCCGTGTCTCTGGTCGAAGTAATTGTCTTTAGTTTTCTCTTGAATAGTGAAACTATGTTGTGGATTATTTCTTATAGAAGGAATAAAGTATTTCCTCTTAACTAAGAATTTAAATTAAATAATAGCTTTATTATCTCGAAATTAAAGAAAAAAATTTCCTTATTACTCTGAGAAGCGATTGGAATATTAGTCGAAGTAAACACGTTTTCTGGAAATTAAAAAATAAATTTGCCTTATTATTACTCAAAGAACGATTATTTTAAATTACTGAGCAGAAACTCTTTGTTTTACGCAGAAGACAAATTGAGCTTTAAATCTATTAACACCCAAACATTAAAAAAACGAAAGAGAAGCGTGTCTAACTTAGCAAGGCCATTGTCATATATGATCAAGAATGAATCACTTAATTCATTTTTAAAAACAAATTTCTTGAATACATTAAATCAACAATACAACTAACACCACCAACATCAAAACATCACCACCAACAACAACATCAACAACACAAAGAAAAATGACTAGATATTTCTGAAGGAAAAAAAAACTAGCTTCTTGATAAGATAAAATATCGCACAATAAATTTTGTTAACGTTACTAAGGACACTATCAACAAGGCTCTTATACCACCTTGGCCACGAGGCGATGGTCTGTAGTTCCCCTTTGGCCTCCACCTTCAGATATTCATCACGATAACCTCCTGAAGACCCTGACATCGAGGGAACAAAAAAAAAAGTGATTTGTGTATTTTTTTTTCCAAGTTATTTATGTATGTTTCTGTGGTTCAGTAACCATGGTATGTTAAACACGTGGTCTGGCCAGGTCCATAGCTAAGACAACCAGTATTAGAAATTAAGGAAAGTATTTAGGTATTTCTTTTCTGACGTTTGATGTGCTTTCAGGCAAGAGCTTCCCTTCTGTCTCAAAATGAATGGACAAAAATAGAGATATAAAAAGCATGAAATAAAGAATAAAAATATTAAAAGAATAAACAAGAAGTTTAATAGATGAGTAACTGAATATATATATATATATATATATATATATATATATATATATATATATATATATATATATATATATATATATATATATATATATATATATATATTTTTTTTTATCTTGGTGTTAATCTTAATCCGTCTTCATTGCCTTCTGTATTGTATTTATATAATGTAGAAAGGTGTCGCTATTAGGCACTACCAACTCTTCAATAAAATTTATTATTATTATTATTATTATTATTATTATTATTATTATTATTATTATTATTATTATTATTATTATTATTATTATTATTATTATAGTCGGAAATTGTTAACAACGCTCCTGTTCCTTCTTTCCCTCTCCCTTCCCTTTTCCCCTCCACCTTCCCCATCCCTCTACCTCTTCCCCTTCCCCTTCGCCTCCTCCTTTCCTTCTTCCCCCCTTCCTCCTCCCTTTCTCTCCCCTTCCCACTCCCTGTTCCCTCTCCCTTTTCCCATCCCCTTTCCCCTTTCCTCTCCTCTCCACCTTCCCCACCCTCCTCCACCCCCTCTACGCCTCCAAAGGGGAAAAATACATCAAAATCAGCGAAATTTAAATAACTCTACCCTCACCATAGGAATTTAATGACTTACCCGATGAGTAAAAAAAAAATCAATGAAACTAATCAGAAGGAGAGGGATCCCACCCTATTATCCGGCCACCCATTCTCCCTTACCCCCATTCCCTCTCCCTCACCCCCATTCCCTCTCCCTCATCCCCATTCCTTCTCCCTCACCCCTATTCCCTCTCCCTTACCCTCATTCCCTCTCCCTCTCTCTGTCATCTACCTCGTGTTCATTCGCTCATCCCCTCTCACCCATTGTGTTTCTCCTACGGCTTTACCCATTCTCCTTACCCTCATTTCCTCTCTCTCTCTCTCTCTCTCTCTCTGTCAATATTTCTCTTTCTTTCTGCCTTCTCATTCTTCATGTTTTCCTTCTTCCGTTGTTCTCTTTTCCCATCCCCTTTATCTCTCCGTCTTCGCTCCCCTTTTCCATCCCCTATCGCCCCAATTCTCTCTCCTTAGCTCGCACTACCTCCCCTTTCTCATAACCCCCACCCCCCCCTTCCGTCTAGGCCACCCTTCCCTCCTCTCATCTCATTTTCAATCTACCCTATACCATCTCTCCCTTTCATCTTATCCCCCTTTCACCTATCCCATCCCATCCCATAGTTTTCCATTTTCCCCTCTTTCCCTCTCAAGCCATGTCTCCTCCACCTGACCCCTCTCTCTCTCTCTTCCTCTTCTCTTCGTAGTCTCCTCCCTCCCTCCCTCCCTCCCTGAGAAACGCCAAATAAGGAAGATCAAAGGATCAGGATTTGTTAAGGCGGTCTCGTCAATATTCTCGTGCCCGACCACAGCCTAACTAGTGGCTGTGTATTCATGAGTCCTCCTCCTCCTCCTCCTCCTCCTCCTCTTCTTCCCCTTTATTATTTTTTTATCCTGCCTCCTTTACTTGATCCTTCCTTGTTTTTCCTTTCCTCCTCCTCTTACCTCTTCATCATACTTTTCCTATTTCTCCTCTTCCACCTCACTCGCCCCCTTCCTTCTCATCATAATATATATATATATTTTTTTTTCTGGATATACGACCATAAAAAGTCTATCCTTTCCTACGAATGATCTAAAATGCGTCTGTTTTAGGGTTTCTTATTTTTACAATTGTTTCAGCAGTTATATTTATTCGTTATTGTTGTCATATATTATTTGTGTTTATATATATTTCTAAAGTTATTTCATATACCGGGTCTCTCTTTCGTATTTTTTTTTATATATTATTTTCTAAGACAGTTTGTTGTATTTTTTTGGCTTAATAACTTTTTGTTCATTTTTTTATATGTTGGTCAGATAATTTTAACGTAGTATTATATTTATCTTTTACGGCATTTACAAACGGTATGTATTGTTGGTTTACATTCTTTATATACAGTATAGAGTATATACGTATTTCTTTCTCATATACTTTTGTGTTCTTTCGTAGGTGTTCTCTTGTGTGTGTGTGTGTGCGTGCGTGTGTGTGTGTGTGTGTGTGTGTGTGTGTGTGTGTGTGTGTGTGTGTGTGTGTGTGTGTGTGCGTGCGTGTGCGCGTCCGTCCTTCCGTCCGTCCGTCTGGGAGATAGTTTGGTAGCATGGCCGGGGTCAATATATCTCGGGCGAGGATTGAGGTGAAATCGATGTAATAGTGATGGCTGGTGGGACTGTGTGTGTAGACTACCTCACGGCTCCCACCCACCACTTGTATAACTTGCAGATTTAGGGTCAAAGATTAATTATTCAATTATAATACCAATAGAGTCGTCGGTGACTTGGCTCTGGATGGGAGATTTTTGTTTTATTATTTATATTGATTTTTATTTTGTGAGCGACTGTGTATATTAAGTATTCACACATTCAAGGGAAAACCTTCAATCTGTTTACTTGCTATAAGTAATCCACGTGTAAACTAGGTTATGTTGTTATGCTTTAATGAATCTACTTTTTTTTCCTGTGAGAACACTTGTTTCAGTAATAAGCAACAGACTATTTTGGTCAAGTTTATTTTATTGTAATGATTAATATGACCAATATTCTTCTTACTTGACTCTTATAAGTAAAGCTTTTAATTTCAGTGTTTTGTTGACACTCCATAAAACGAGTAATCGCTTGAATTTATTCACATTAACACTGGCAGCACAGGTGACTAATTAGTAATCACACCTGCCTCCTGCTAGTATCCTAGACCGGTCTTCCTCACTCTGGTAGTAGCCAACACGGATGATAATCAGAATTTGTGTTTATAATAGAAAAGAAGAAATAAATTCCTGTGATTTATTACCATTATTTGAATAACTATTTTTGTATTAGGTAACTGTTACAATTAGATTTAATTAATAGTGTTTCACTATCGAAGCAATTGACTTTTAATTTTCCCTTGACTTTGTTTTTGTGAATGATATCGAAGAGACGTGGTTTTATCATTCAGGATTTTTCGATATTAATTATTATCCGTAGTACTCTTACAAACTATGAATCTCACATAGAATAAGATCTTTTATGATAGCTTTAAATCTATTTTTTTTCTTGCAGCTTAAATTGTTGTACGATTGTTTTTGTTTTTATATTTGTTTCCCTTTATACTCTGTTACATGTTTCTTACGAGCGTTTAGATGTCTACTCATCCCACTCACTACTTCAACTTATCATTCCTAAAACCACCAGTCACAGCTGCACTCGTTTATTAAGGGCCAATTAGAAAGTTGTAGAAATCGTCTCATTAGTGGTATGGGACACGTAGTTTGATGGAGTTCTGTAAGGGAGATCGGAGAGACGCTCTTTGTGTGTGTGTGTGTGTGTGTGTGTGTGTGTGTGTGTATGCGTCCTCACCTACACAATGCCCAGGAGTCTAGTATTGCAACACCTTACAATAGCATCGTCACACACTCATCAGCCGCCTGCGACACCCTACACTCAACCCTCTGTGTACCTCCCACCCACAGTGCAGTGTGTTAGCTTACTCCCTCCCACCCACACTCTGTAAAGCTCCCTGCCTCACTAACACACACACACATAGAGAGGTGTATCCACCTCATAGCCGAGATAATTTAAAGAGCGCTGAAGTTTATCGATGCCCTGACAAGCGACCTTAACAAGGGCGGTGGCTCATTGTAGGCCTATTTCCCCCTCCTCCCACCTCTCTCTTACTTCCTTTACCCTCTCTCATTCCTTCTTTCTCCTCTCCTTCTTTCACCCTCACTCTTTCCTTCATTCTTCTCTTCTGTTCCCTACCTCAAAACTCTCTCCTCCCTCCTCCTCTTCTCCCTCATTCTGGTCATCTCCCTCCTTCTTCCCTCTCCTCCTTCCTAAGTACCAATCTTGTCAATAAAGATGTTAAATTAACTAACCAATTGATATCCCAGTCCCACCTCCCCCCAGTCCCACCCACCCCCACGCACCCCTCTCCATCTCAACCATACCTCACCCTCCCACCTCCCTTCCAGCCACTCTTCTCCTTCCAACATTCCTCTCAGCCATGTCTATCCATCCCTACTCTCTCAGCACACTCCTCCCTCCAACCTCTCTCAGCCACTGCACTTCCTACCACCTCCAACCTAGCCACTCCCCTCCCTTCAACCCCTCTCTTAACCACGTCTCGTCCTCCCTCCCTCCCTCTCCCTCCCGTCGCCTCTCATCATTTTTTTTTTCGTCCCCTCTCCTCTTCTCACTTCCAAAAACTTGAAGCTCCCACTCTCCCCCTCTCACTGTCTTCTCATACTACACTCGCCTGTCCTCTTTCTTTCCTCACCCCACCTCCTGCCACTATTGCCTGCTACTTTTCCCTTTCACTGCGCCTCCCATTTCTTCGTTTTTTCTTCTTTTATCCTTTTTATCTCCACTGGTCTTGTCTCTGCTCTTTTGTTTTAAAATTATTTCCCGAACACTTCTCTCTTTATTTGCACTTGCACGTCTGTTTATTTGCATTCTCTCTCTCTCTCCCTCTGTCTCTCTCTCTGTCTCTGTCTCTCTCTCTCTCTCTCTGGAGGCGGGGGATCATCGCTTTACAGTTTACACAAATGCTTGGAGCGTGAGAAATGCGGAACCCTTGCTGTAGGTCCTCTGTGACGCTCTATATTATAAATGTGGTGGTCGTATCTCAGTGTCTAGTCCCCTGCTCGGTATTCCCGGCTCGTGTTGGACAGTACATGTCATTTTGGCGACACATTATGCTTGACTGTGGTTGTTGTATAGCTTCATCTCCTTCTCCCTGCCTGCTACTGTTGCTTTTTGGATAATTGTGTCTAGTCTGTGTGAATTTCGGTTTTGTGCTTTGTATTGTGTTCTTTCTCTCCTCTGTCATCCTCCTCTTCCTTCTTTTTTTTGTGTAATGTGTTTTAATTTCCCTCACCCTACCCCTTCTCCCTCCTCTTCTCTTCGCTCCTCTTGCTCTTCCCTCAGCCTCCCCCTTTCTTTTCATAAGATTCCGTCGATACAAAGAAAAAATATATTTTGGTTGTGGTGAACATGACATGATCTTTCTCTTACATTCTGACAGGTTACCACATATGATCTGCACAGTTAGTATAATAGAAACTGTTTGGGATTCCCACCTTGTTGAATTTACGGTACGGTTAAAAAAAACAAGTCGTAGATATTGTCAACTTTTAATTGGATTTGTCATTTTCTATAGTTCACATAGATGCTTAAAAATGGTATGTTATTTTATGTGCAATTAATTTTTTTGGCTGGAGTGGAGTTAATGTATTATTATCTCACTACATCCGTTTGTTTGTATCCACCGAAGTACTAGGGGCTTCTTCTTTACTGCTGAGGATGGTTTATACCGAGACGTTGTTACTCAGATACGGTCTATATACTTAGCCAATAGCCGGAGAAATTACGCCCGTCTGAAGACTCATTCCGGTTCACGCGTCATAATCAAAAGAGCTCCAGGGTCAGAGTGTGTGGTAAAACATTAGCTGTCAACGCCCATCACCTGATCGCTCTTCACTTGTTACCCCCATCACCTGTTTGCCTCTCAGCTGTTTAGGCATCATTTGTTTACCTGTCATATCTTCGTCCGTCAGCTGATTCACTGTCCAAAGTGCCCTCCCCTTTGATGTCCTCGACGCGTCTTTGAAATCGTGGTCTCTAATTGAACTCGTTCATGGTGCGACACAATAACCCCAGCTAACGTGTGTCACAGTTACTAGGCAACACCTGTATTGACCCTGGCAGTATAATATACGCTTATTATCTTAATCTCCCCTAAACTCTCGGGTCCACACTGCCAAAATTAGATATTAACTATACAGGTATTTGCTATTATGGTAAAACATTCATTACCAATATTAACACGTAATGCAAATAGGAAACAAAGTATTGCAGGTTCCAGGAGTCATTAAGAGTAGTTTCTCCGCTGTGTTCTCATCAGGAATCGATCTTATTCCATTTGTGGGATAACATGATATCCCCCAACGCACTGTGGACTACATCAAAGATGAATGGGTATTATCGCTCAAAGGCCGCTAAGTTTATCCTGCACACGTAAGCCAAATATATAAGTAGATCTCATGGACGTCACTGGGTTAGCATTATCTACCCCGAGCCGAAGAGATGATTGATAGATGCGAGACAGTAATCATAGACCTTTAGCGGTCCCAGTTTTTTTATGATTTGTACCCAGCGTCCGAAACGTTGACCTGACTTCGACCTCAGAAACCTTTTCTTGCCACGTTGGTTGGAATTTTCGTTGTTGATATCTTATGATTTTGAGATAAATCTTTATTTGCTGATGATATATATATATATATATATATATATATATATATATATATATATATATATATATATATATATATATATATATATATATATATATATATAAACAGTATATGCTGTCGTTACCGTACACTTAAACTAGGACACAACAATACTCTTTATGTTTTACAGCATCATTGTGTAATCTTGAAAAACAAGTTAAGAAAGGAAATGTAATAAACACATATATAGTGCATTATTATCTGACTATTAAGTCTTTCAAGAAGTTGTAATCTTCTGGTCTTAGCTCAGACAAAAAACAAAAACAAAATGGAGAAGAAAAAAGTAACGTAATGGCAACTCATTTAGGCCTAACTCATCGTACACTGGAGAACAGTCATCCAGGTGGTACGCTCAGATGGCTCACGCTGTTTTAGTACTCGTACGGGACAAACGACCTTATGAACAAACCTCCCCCACGCTCCTCTGGCCTCTCGTCTTTAACTTTTGCCTAGTGTTCGGTTCGGTAGCTGGGGATTCTTTTTTTATCGCAATTAAGGTAACATTTCCATAAAAAAAACGGGAAGATGAAAAAGCCTTTGTGTTGATAAATAATGTCTTTATCGGCCAGCCAGTGAAGGGAGACGCGCCTGGCAGAGAAAAAAGGTAAGGTAATTCTACTAAAAAGGTTCTTAAGTAAAAAGTCCTGCCAAATTTGCCTTTAAACAGGGATGTAATGAGAGTTTAAGGGACATGTCGCCTGTCAACTGAAGGCCTTCCTGACGGGGTGATTATGTGTGTGGGCGCCAGTCTCAGGTATTTACTCAATAGATAAATAGGTACAGAAATTGATAGATAGATAGATACTTAGATGGATATGCCGAGTGAGAGAATGCTGAGAGAGAGAGAGAGAGAGAGAGAGAGAGAGAGAGAGAGAGAGAGAGAGAGAGAGAGAGAGAGAGAGAGAGAGAGAGAGAGAGAGAGAGAGAGAGAGAGAGAGAGAGAGAGAGAGAGAGAGAGAGAGAGAGAGAGAGAGAGAGAGAGAGAGAGAGAGAGAGAGAGAGAGAGAGAGAGAGAGAGAGAGAGAGAGAGAGAGAGAGAGAGAGAGAGAGAGAGAGAGAGAGAGAGAGAGAGAGAGAGAGAGAGAGAGAGAGAGAGAGAGAGAGAGAGAGAGAGAGAGAGAGAGAGAGAGAGAGAGCAAACTCATGAAAAACTTGGAAAAAATTATTGAAGAACCATGAAGGGCCTTTGAATTGCTCATAACTCTAGCACAGTGTTACTTTCATGAGGAGGTTCAGAGTTTATCCCAAGAAATCCTGTTTCCATAGACCGCAAACTTGCCATTTTACGCTCAGTAACTTCCAGTTTTATGAACGTCATAATGAAAATGATCCCGACATTAAACAGGAACAGACGGGCATGACATGATACTCAGGAAATGAGAATTCGTGCCAAATTTTCAACTGTGGTGGGAGTCATTCTTTTTGCTATTTATTTATTTATTTATTTATTTATTTATTTATTTATTTATTTATTTATTTATATCTCTTCTTATTCACTTATCTATTCTCACTGCCTGGGAGACTAAACTGAATAACCTGAGTGTCAAGATAGGCTTCTCATACTCTAAGCCTGGCTAATATTCATGACTTTCTATGACTCGTAAACTTTCCATAACTTTCTCCACCACTATTTTTCAATGATTAATGCATTGCACTTACGCTGGGAATCACTTCATGTTTTATGTCTGAAAAAAAAATTATATTGCAATAAAAATTTTAACACTGACATGACGCATCCGACAGCAGGATATAAAATTTTCAGACTGTGACAGACAAGATTATGTAGTTTTTATTTTGATTAGCAGAGAATGTTTTAAAGCTTTGGAAAACAATACTTATTCGACATTTTACATCAAGTTCTTCAGTACTGTATTGAGCACAGAGGAGCTTATCCGCCAGTGAGTGAATGAGTGAGTTAGGGACAAAACTAATTTGCTCCAAAACATAAATCAAGCTGTACTGAACCTTTCCTCCCGAGAAGCTATTCACAAAAATATTTCGTTCCATTTTCAAAACTGTGGACAGACAAGACCCAGACTGGAGAGAAAGTACTGGTAGTGTCCACCGAGCTAAATGTGACTAGTTTTCCTGAATTGATAAGAAATAATGGAACAAGTGTAGTGAGAGGGGCTGGAGCCAGCTTCAGAGTTATCATATATCAAGCTCGGCTGCACGCTCCCTCCCTCTACTACAGTCTACACCCAACGGTATATTCCAGTTGCAGGTTTCTTCAGTATGGTGCAGCAAAACCTGATATCGTTTTAATTATATCTTCTTATAATGATGGTTCTTGTTCCTTGTTTGTGTGAATATATTAATGTAAAGCAATGAATGCATTTACACCAGAGCTGCATGGTGGTCTCTCAGTTAAACTGTATTGACAGTTAGCGGTTATTGATTAAGTGTAAACTTTTTAATCTTGATTTTCGAATATGGAAAATATTTGGGATTAATGAGCTACGAGAACTGCTTTCTTGTTTCTTATACAACATTGGAAGGTTATTTATCCTTGTTTTCGTGTGTGTGTGTGTGTGTGTGTGTGTGTGTGTGTGTGTGTGTATGTGAGTGTGCGTGCTTGCTTGCTGTTTTTATTATAATGTATAGGCATTTCAAACGCTTGAGTCTTCAAGCACCGTCCAAGAAGCTTCAAGTTTCTACAATAGACAACACCTTCTTAAGAACAAAGAGCATCATCAAATATTACTGTGCAAAAAACCTTCAACACTACTATAATAAATCCCCTTACTTCCTTACTGGCTGTCTGGTTCAGTCTTGGGCCTAATTCGCGAGATCCCAGACCGGAAATTCTTAAAAGTTTGACTCTCAGCCAAGGACTGCGAGCTGTGGTCACCGCCCACACCTGACCACACACCTCCTACCACAAAGATCCTATTCAGGCCAGTCTTACCTTTTGCCTTTGGCTCTAACAAGGAGTTGAACTGAAAGAAGGCCGAGGGGTTTTCTTTTTCAGTTCTGGGGTTATTCTTTCAGTTTAACGAGGCAAAAGACCTGAAAACAGTGCGCATATATTGCAGTAAACTTAAGTTTTCTGTAATTCTGAAGCTTTGGTGTTCTTGTTTTTTACATTATTTTGATTGTGAATCAGATAAATCGCTTCGAACTACTTATAGTGAAGTATAATATATATTCATGTTTTCTTACCAAACAAGACAAATGCGAGGCAGGTAGTGTAGCCTTGACAGTTGAGACATCGTAAAAAATAAAAACAACATTAATAATAAACAAAGCTAGCGGGTGAGGGAAACAGGAAGAATCTCGTTTTCTGTGAATCGTTTTGATTGTCGCCAAAATTTTTTTATCAGGAAATGGATGTAAATTCTATGCATGTTTAATTAGGATACCTCTTTGTACATGGCGTAAATAATTAGTTTTTTTTTTCTCTGAGGTAATATCACTCCAGTGAGAATTATTAACCAGTAGTTCGAAAATGCTATTAGATAAACCAATGAGGCTATTTAGTAACATATAACTATTACATAACTTATCTTTCGTCTGTCTTGTGGCTAATTTTGTGATGTAATTTGTCTGTATATTGAAAATTTCTTGTTTGTTACGTTATTGTGGTTACGTATTATACTGATTTTCAAACGTTAATTAAGTAGAATACAAAATGTCATCGTGGTACAGTATAAGACATTCCATGGTACAATATAAGACATTCCATGGTACAGTATAAGACATTTCATGGTACAATATAAGACATTCCATGGTACAGTACAAGACATTTCATGGTACAGTATAAACCTGTTAAAGATGACTAAACGCCCATTTTGCCTCAGAGCTAACACAACAGCTTCACTGAACCATATTACAATGACCCCCGAGTGAGAACTGCTCATTCATGTCTGTTTGGATTATACTCTTGTGGATAACGAATTAACACGGTAAGTACCATCATTTTACCCCTGGAGTGGCACATCTGAGACACAGGAGTAGTATAACTCAGATCGTGGAGTGTGATTACTTTAATACTCGAGGGTGGCACTGTGATGCACGACGGTCGACACTCACTCCAGTGAAAGTGAAGTTGACCCATTAAGTGATTTATACCAAGTTTGGGTTGATATTATCATTGCTGTACGGTTACTTAAGCCCTTTAGTGGGTGATCATTTAAAGCAGTGAGCGGGATGTGTTTATCTGCGTTGAATTATAAGATAAAACACTGAGCTGGGTAAAAAAAATCCTCCAGGTGGACTGGCAGGACTTTTTTCCAGTGACTAATATATAATGACACGGAGGAGAGTTATTTTAACAAGGAATTTCAGCGTATATATATATATATATATATATATATATATATATATATATATATATATATATATATATATATATATATATATATATATATATATATATATATATATATGGGGAAAAAAGAATAAATAATATTAAATCGCCATTCCCTAAAGTTCAATAATATAGTGAGAAAAGTTCTCAACACAACGCTCTATCACGTCGCAGGAGGAAAAAGATTTCTCAGTAAATGCTCCCTCGTGCTGGGTCTTCCTGTTCACAAGCATCGGGCTAAATCCAGCCGCTATCTCGTCGTGCAGGTCTCCTCCAGGTTCCTAGTCAATTGTTGGCACAGCCTTGGTGTGCCCAGATAGCTGGAGTCGGCGATAGTCGGCTGCTCGAGTCTCAAGACAAGAAAGTTGTCTCTTCTTGAGTTTGTGATAAGACTCCCATTGGAGTATAACTATAATGGGAGATATTTAGCTAACTATTGGGTACCTGAGTCCTGGGGTCCTCAGGCTACCGGCTCTCAGAAAATAACGACAGTTTTTAAGCTCATCATAAGATTGCAGGCGGAGATATGTTTCACAAGTTATTTATCGCTAATTTATGTTGCAGTGAAATGAATGATGGTTTATGTTGTCTAAATATAGTTATTGTCCCTAAAATTGCTCTGAGAAATTAAAAGCATTAATCCTCGACCAATTATACAACATCAGTCATATTCTGAAATTGTGCCCCGTAAGAGCAGCGCTGCCGGGTTTGTCTTTGTAAATCTTCCTAATTTACATCCCAAACACTGACATTTTTTCACAAAATATGGTGTTAAGGCAACCCTGATATATACAGAGTAAAATGTATTGTCAACAACGGTAAGCCTATGTGCTATAGGTTGTGTCAGGGTTAATAATAATAATAATAATAATAATAATAATAATAATAATAATAATAATAATAATAATAATCTGTCATTTCCGAAAGCACTGTTTATATTAATTATTTTATGATATATTAAAAGCTTGGATCAATCTGTTCTCTAGAGACCTTTCCCACACGACCTTTAACATCAGCCTCTTTACTTCCCAACGTACAGTACATCTCCTAAAACCACACTAAATTATCTTCCTCTAACACTACTGTATCTCACCCTTACCTTCCAGTACTGAACACGCTACTGTATCTCACCCTTACCTTCCAGTACTGAACACGCTACTGTATCTCACCCTTACCTTCCAGTACTGAACACGCTACTGTATCTCACCCTTACCTTCCAGTACTGAACACGCTACTGTATCTCACCCTTACCTTCCAGTACTGAACACGCTACTGTACCTCACCCTTACCTTCCAGTACTGAACACGCTACTGTATCTCACCCTTACCTTCCAGTACTGAACACGCTACTGTACCTCACCCTTACCTTCCAGTGTATGTATACACACTTATCCTTCATGTTAGTATTAAACCCATTAATCTATATTTTCTGGTTTTTGCTTATTAATTCACAACAGGCTTTCCTTTGGCGTTCACTCACTCCTGTTAAGGTACACTCACACCTGTCCGGCTACACTTACACGTGCAGAGCACAGTCACATGTGCAACAGTGCATTTACATATGCAATAACGCTCACACTTGCAACAGTACACTCAGATGGGCAACAGTACACCCGCTTCCGTACATCCAGCTTACTTGTACACTGGTCCTGTCCTGCGTCCTCGCCACAGCTTCCTGCAGCACTCCGCCAACAATTTGTCGTTCTCTTTCATCATTTGTCTCGTTACTTTTGTTGCCTCTGATGCTGTCCCGGCTTTCATTTTTAGCGCACCTTCCTATTCTCTTTGACTACTAATTCCTCGGTTTTAGCTTCTCCTAGATTTTCCGTTTCTTTTATTAATGGAGAATATTGCAACGGCTTTGCAGTGTGTGTGTGTGTGTGTGTGTGTGTGTGCGTGTGTGTGTGTGTGTGTGTGTGTGTGTGAGTGTGAGTGTGTGTGTGTGTATGTGTGTGTGTGTGTGTGTGTGTGTGTGTGTGTGTGTGTGTGTGTGTGTGTGTGTGTGTGTGTGTGTGTGTGTGTGTGTGTGTGTGTGTGTGTGTGTGTGTGTGTGTGTGTGTGTGTGTGTGTGTGTGTGTGTGTGTGTGTGTGTGTGTGTGTGTGTGTGTGTGTGTGTGTGTGTGTGTGTGTGTGTGTGTGTGTGTGTGTGTGTGTGTGTGTGTGTGTGTGTGTGTGAGTGTGAGTGTGTGTGTGTGTATGTGTGTGTGTGTACAATTTGCCTGATTTAGGAGAGTAACATTCTATTCGAGCCATCATTAGATCCTAACACGGTGTGGCCACGTTACTGCTCTCATCTCAGCACTGAGTGTGGTGAAGCCCTTCTGAATGCTCCCTGACTTTCAACAACAGACATATCTCATATAGACTTGTACAATATTAATACGTGTCCAATAGAAATGGGACACCCTACACAGTATATAAAAGTAGGTCGACGTCTTGTCTTTGTCCTCTTCTTGTCGTCGTCGTCGTCGTTCTCTTCTTGTCGTCGTTGTCCTCTTCTTGTCCTCTCCCCTTCAGAGGATGGCAGGGGCCACCAGGATACGGACAATTATTGGAAAATTTGATGATGTATTTATGTTTCCTTTATGTAAATTAACCTATATATGAGGAAGAGTGTCACCGGGGCTGTCTTCACAAATTGTTTTATTATTCTCACACGTCTCCGGCCGTTCCTCCCTGACATATAAACCTACCCATTTTGCAAACTTGCTTGTTTACCAAATGATCAAACATTCAAGGCTATTATACATAACGACCGGGATTTTGGCTTGGTTGAAGATTGGCCGTCTTTTGCAAAATAACCGACATCGGGGGAAAAAAAATTAACATACATATATCCAATCTAGTAATGATAGACTTGATCCTTGGAGCTTCTACATCATTCTAAATAAACTGGGAGGAACACTGCAGAAATTTTTCAATAGCCTTCATCCCCCCCTCCTTTCTCCATCCCTCCCCCCCCCTCCTTTCTCCACCCCTCCCTCTCCCTCCTTCCCTGGAGTGGAGCCGTCAGAGATAAACTCAAAGTCTTGGTGCGAGTCAGCACTAACCCACGTCTGCAGGAAGGCCCTTTTACTGCCTTAAGAGGAGCAACATTCTCACCCCTACCGACATAGGCGGGTTGTGCCAGGCTGGAGGATGTTTATTGCAGGAAATGTGAGTGTGTGATGCAGAATAAATGCTTAATGGATAGTATATTGATCGTAAATGCCTAGGACCACTTGGGACATGCGTGTGTGTGTTATACTTGTTTATTTGTGTATGTATGCCAGTGTTTTTTTGTGTAATTCTTTCGGTATCTTGTGTGTGTGTGTGTGTGTGTGTGTGTGTGTGTGTGTGTGTGTGTGTGTGTGTAACGTAGTTAAAGTGGTGCACACTGTTTTATACCGGCTCCCCTTTGATCAGAGTTCTGCTTCCGGGTTATTTTTATATTCCGAAAAAGTGAAGTTTGTGCTTGAAATTTTGGGATAAAAATCACGTTCCCGAGATTAACTCATTTTAATAGGACACACACACACACACACACACACATATATATATATATATATATATATATATATATATATATATATATATATATATATATATATATATATATATATATATATATATATATTTTATTGTGATTGGCTACGTATACAATAACATAGAGCTCTTTACGTGAAACAAGGCCCAAGTAATGGAAGAAGGGCTGACTGGGTTCAAAGAGGACACTGCGATTAGTGAATGTCAACACAAGGATTCGGAATAAATGAATCCTAAGAAAAATCATATATCGCGCAACTGAAGGAAAACTGCTGATATAAAAGAGGCGTGGGGTTATCTTTTTTCATAAGAGACTTAATTTAGAATAATATTTTCGAAAGTGATATTATTTGAGATTGGGATGGCGAGGCTGGAGTACGGAATAGTCAGCAAGTATAGGAGCTCCAATTTTATTGACGAACGTTGTGCAAATCCATGGGATCACCCATTGGGGTAAACCAATTGTTGCGTAACATAGAAAAATAAACGAACATTATTTACTGCCTGTTCATATTGTTGTGTACAGTATCTTTTTAAAGAGTTTCATCAAAGCACGATAAATGCACTGTACAATACAGACGTATATAAAGTATTCATTATGCATGTGTATCTGGCTGAACCTGTCGTGCTGTTATTGTTGACACACCACTAGGTTAAAAATAAATACAATGACTAACTCGTTTTAAGGTTCATCTGACCTGGTCTCAGAGGTGTGCCTTACAGCGTAGCTCAACTGTTTATACTACTGAAGATTTGGAGGGTACTGTATTTTCACGTTCTACAAGTGCTTCAATGCTCAATTATTGAAGCAGTAAATCTTCATGAAAGGGTGACGTATACTACAACAATTTCTTGTTGTGGATTTTCCAGCATAGGTAACAGTTGAGAAAGCTTCGAGGGTGTGATGTGTTTCCCTTCCTCCCTGTTGGCATCACATGACTTGTTGGGGAGGCTCACTAGTTGGATATTCATATCTGGGCTACCAAGGTTTTACCAAATGTTTCATTACAGGCACACAGATACACACAGACACACGGATACACACAGACACACAGGGAAATATGCACAACCGATTGAATCAACCATTTTGTTTGGATTCTGTATATCATTGGTGGTCTGTGCCTAGCCTGTAAGTTTAAATTTAGAGGGGTGCACATTTAAGAAACTAAAATTCTCATTCCTAAACTTTTCTATTGTTTGTAAGTGATTATTTACGTCACTTTTACACTTCACAGTTACCACTGTAATCTTTTCACCTATTTTAAAACATTGCAACGTTGAACAGACGCCGGAGAAGAGCTACGATGTTTGTGCACCCACAAATTATCTGCACATTTTCCACTCACTGCACCAAGACGAAGGCGTGAGCAGGTGGCCGGGAGAGAAGAGCAGTTGTGTGCCCCCAGTGAACGCTCTCGCCGTATGATATGTTGCTCTCGTTATCGCCAAGAGTGTTCCGGTCAGTCGTACGTACCACACCTGGCTGGCGAGCACAGCCTCCTGCCACCTACCAGGAAGTCCACCTCCTGTCCGCCCATCTGCAGGCTGGCGTGCATTGTGGCTCGTTTGTGGAAAACCTGATGGCTACTCATGCTTCGGAGTCTGATGAATGTGAGTGTTGTTTCAGCTTGTAGGAGTTATGTAGATGTTAGTTTCGCTTCATCCTTTATGAGTTAGATGGATGTGGAATTCATTTTGGCTCGCATGTTGATGAATGTAAGATTCATTTCAACGTCTGGGTTGATGTAGGTTTCACCGTAAAGCGTATACTAAAGTGGATTTTCTCTGAAAGTGTAGATGATTCGCTTCATTGAACAGGATTTCAAGCGAAGATCAATTTCTTAGCCTCTGCTACTCAAAATAGTGACACCATATCGACTATTTAATTTCAACAGCAATTGGCTAGAGAGAGGATAAAAAAAACGTTTCTTCATTAAATGCAAAGGATTATTTCTCTCTTTCGTTTTAGAACCGTGAATATTCGTTATGAGAATGTGATACCACTGTTGGTTGAAAGGTGGCATTACCATTCAGTATTGTGCGTGTGAGTGCGTGTGTGTGTGTGCGTGCGCGTTACCACAAACATCTTGGGGTCTGCGTGTGGACATCCTAAGAGCGTGTCCGGGTATTCCACTGTGATTTACGTCCTCCACCACTTCCTGTGACATGTTTCCGCTCCTCCAAGCAATATGTGATTTATGGTCACCTAAAGTATTCCAGTGCCGGTGCTTGTTGTGGTGGCGTGTGTGCGTGTGTTTGTTTCTTTGTTTGTCAATGTTTGTGTGTGTACTGCAGCTCTCGTGTCTGTGTTGGTTTGTGTTTGTGATATTTTTTGAAACGTGTATGTGTGTTGAGTTATATTTGCATATATAATTCACTAACGCCTTTCAGATCTGTATGACAACACCCCAGAACTCTTCAGTGACTGGACGACCAAACTCATCATATATTAAATGGATATAATTGTTATTTTCTCTCACATACATTATTTTCAACTTTTTCCTCTTCCCATATTTTCTGATCTAACCTTCATCGCCTCTCCTTCGTGACCTCTTTGACCCCCTAAAGTCACATATCTCAACCTTGTCTGATCGCACCTTGAGTAATAAACAGGTAATTTAGCTTTGTACCTGTCAGAAAGGTTGTTTTACGTCCCACTTAAAAGTAAATTGGGTACCGCCTGAAGGTGTTAAAATGGTGTATCCAATTTGTTTTCACAAGTGTTGTAGATCATCTTTTTTTTTTTACCTATTTATTGTCACTTGAGGACTATTAATGTCTTTCATCCATATTTTTCGAATGCAAAACTTTATATGTCTGTTTTTGTTCAGTGTCCGAGCAGCGACTAATGAGGTGGTACTGAGCCTATGAGCTGATGCAACGCACACTATAAAGTAAGTTCATCCATAATACATAAGGGGCAGTGCTCTCCTCCCCCACCAACACCCCGCATCCCTCCCATTCCCTTTTAGATCCCCGTGATACTAATGGTAGGAATCGTACCCCTGTGGCCTTGTAAGGTAACTTAGACTATCTCACCGATGTACATTACCCAACCTCTTACAGTTATTATCTTAAATAACACAGGGACCTTCTCCTGCCTGCTAATTTTCCCCCTCAATAACTGTACGTTCCGGTGGTTCAATTAGACGCATATAAATAGTAACTCACATCCCTACGTAATCTTGGGTCGTAAATCTTGTAAGTCGATCAAGTTTGGAGTGTGGCAGGTTTAAATGACAAGCAGGATGGTTAGGTATGCTGTAAGGGCGATGCTATCACACAGTCATTACCATAATCTTGACCCTGTGACCCTGACCCTCACCTGGGAGATGGCCACGCCACACCACGCCACACCATGCCACGCCACACCATGCCAGAGATGCCACATTGGGTAACATCCTCTTCATCACATTTATTTTTTTCCAATGCTATTTTTCACCTGTATATACACACTACCGTACTTAACATTCACACAATAAAACCTTGACACCACGGTAAGTTTTTAATAATTCTGACTTTCCAATTGTGTGGCTTAAAAATACAACTATCGGTGCTTTTGTTATAATTTAAAAACGATCAATCTTCATCATGAGTCGTTCTGTTTATTGTTGGTTTACTATGAAAAAGACTGAACAAACACCGGTGGCGAAAGAGTACGGGAGTTCACTCCATTTATTGATGTTTTATTTATATGTATGCATTTGTTTTTACAGAAATAGAATCCACACACACACACACACACACACACACACACACACACACACACACACACACACACACACACACACACACACACACACACACACACACACACACACGGAACAAAACAACACAGCCCACAAGTTAAATTAAACTCCAAGACAAAGCAGACCGTAGGTAGAAAAATAAGGAAAATAAGTAAAAAAATAATAAACCACAAGAGAAATAAATAATAACATATATTTGGTATCACTGAAAGCAACGACATATTATATATAAAAACACAAAGGAATATTGAACACGAAAATGACACCATGATAACAGGAAGCAATTACGATTTTTAGATTAAAATAATTCCTAGTGTTAATTTTCAACGCTCCTCAATGCCACCCGATAACATTTACTATAATTTTTAGCAATATTGTCAGCACTGTATCACTAAAAGAAAGCGATATATTAGATTTGAATATCCTAATTGTCGTGTGTGTGTGTGTGTGTGTGTGTGTGTGTGTGTGTGTGTGTGTGTGTGTGTGGATTCTATTTCTTTATTATTTTTTCCACGATACAATAACCGAACAATTCCCCGAGACCTAATTTAACCTAACCTAACCTAACCTAACCTAACCTTACCTTACCTTACCTTACCATACCTTACCTTACCTTACCTTACCTTACCTTACCTTACCTTACCTTACCTAACCTAACCTAACCTAACCTAACCTAACCTAAACTAACATGGGCTCGACAACGGGGTACAGTGAGGGAAAAACGACAACATTTAATAAAAAGTGGAGTATAATTTATCTGGTACAAAACTCCCTAGGCAAAAGATTCCCTCTCACGCAATGTCGGTTCATGGCCGAGGTCACGACAGTACCTCCGGCGAGAGAGAGAGAGAGAGAGAGAGAGATTATATTGTTATTTTATTCAATACTTTATTTCACCTTTATACTCAATGTCTTATCTCACTCACCGTCTGCTCTTACTAGTTCACAACTGTCCTTATCTCTCTATTTGTCTTTTCATCCGTACACTCTCCTATCCACCTCAAAATTGCATCACATCCGTCCATATATCCACTCATCATTTATCGATCCATCCGTTCATCCAACACCTATACATATACAAATCCTGTTTACACACCTACCAGCCCAGGCCATTATGTTTTCCTGTGTGTAATAAGAGAGGATGTATTTCAACGCTTCATGTCCTTCAGTAGTTACAACTTCAAAGAAATATGTCACTTCACTTTTACGTATATTCGTTTCTGGGTTAGAGTGAATGGGGCCGTATGACTTATGTGTGTCAAGAATGGTTTATTTATCCCATAATATATCGTGTTATTCTCTTTGTGTGTGTGTGTGTGTGTGTGTGTGTGTGTGTGTGTGTGTGTGTGTGTGTTTGTGTGTGTGTGTAGAGATTTATACCACCTGCAATTAGGAAAACCTCACATAGTAATTGTTCTTGGGGGGGAGGGGGTCCGTGTTCTTGATGGTTCTGTCAATGTTTTATAATGGTTTGTGAGTAACTGGTCTCATTAGGACTCGCTCACTCGCTCACCCACTCACTTACTCACTCACTCACTTCTCCATCACCCACCGCATCTACTCATACTCCACCTATTTGCCATTGAATTACTCCAGTTCAAATAGGCTCCCACCTAACCGTAATCTAGCCAGCAGGATTGGACCCTTCAAGCTGTGGGGCCTATTAAGACTTGAGTTTCATTTCAGTGGATTAGATTAGGCTGCGCCCAATTTTCTAGCGAATTTTGTACTCTTTGTTCTCTTTTCCCGCTTTTCTTTTCAGTCCTTCACCCAGTTTACTTCCCGTCTCCGGTACTGATTCAACCCATTCTCCACCCTTACTAATACTGCCGCTGGTTTAAAATTTTCTTCCCTTAACACACATCTTCAGCACCTTCTCCTAGCGCTACAACTCGAGTTTTTTTTTTCCCTTGTCTTAAGTCAATTCTTTCCCTTCAGTTTTCTCAATACCTTTATGCTGTAATCTCAACACCTTGTGGCCTATATAGTCTTTGGGATCATTCTACTTCGGCTGATTCTCCCTACCCCTCGTCCCCTCTCTCTACCCCTCCCCCCTTACGTCCACTTCAACACCTCGGTCGCCCAATATCTTCCTCCTTGAGGCTCCTCACTCCTTCTACCTCACCTCAGCCTCCCCCCTTCCGTCACCTCAATCACAGCCTTTTCCCCACTTCATCTACCACTCTACCTCCCCCTCCCTATCTCTCACTTGAAACCTCTTATCACCCCTCCCCTCTCCCCTTCGATGTTTACTCCACCTCCCTCAATGCCTACTAGTTCTCCAGTCTAGCTATTATGACACCTTAGTTGTCTTTAAATCTGCAGACTTTACCCCCCCTCCTTAGTTGTGGCTCCAAAGTATGGATGTTTAGTCGTTCAGAACCCGTCAGTAAAAAAAAAAAACACCAAAAACATTCCCTTCCTACCGGCGGCAGACAGTACAGTACGACTGACTCGGAATACGGTCAGCCCTGGAGCGAGAGATGAGGCCACTTTCGCGCTAACCAGCCGGGGTCAACATCCTTTTCACATTTATTAAGTTGCTTTTTTTTTCTTATGCAAATCTCCCGCGGGTAGTTTTTGCCGGTGTGTAAGATATCGTCTTGGTCTTCCAGCCACCAGGCCCTCACGTGACCCCGAGAGAGAGAGAGAGAGAGAGAGAGAGAGAGAGAGAGAGAGAGAGAGAGAGAGAGAGAGAGAGAGAGAGAGAGAGAGAGAGAGAGAGAGCATTATGGAGGGGATTGGGATGATAGAAAAGAAGAGAAGGGGAAGAGATGAAAATGGATAAGTATTGGGTAGAATAGAAGAGCGTGGGGAGAAGGAGGAATAGGCGGTGATGTGAAAGGAAGAGGAGACGGAGCGAGAGGAGGAGGTGATGAAATAGGAATAGGAGGCGGTAGAAGGAAAACAAGTAGAGGTGGAAGAGGAAATTGAGGAAGGGGAAGTGGAGGTGGAAGGGTAAATTGAAGAGGAGGAGAAGATGGTGGTTGAGGGAGAGAAGGGGGTGGTGGGAGGGGTGGGGTGGTGGGAGGGGTGGTTTGGAGAAGAGGAGGTGGCGGTGAGAGGGGGAGAGGAGGTGGCGGTGGGAGAGGAGGAGGGTGGGAGGAGGTGGGGTGGGAGAGGAGGGAGTAGTGGTGGGAGAGGAGGGGGTAGTGGGAGAGGTGGTGGAGTCGAGTGTGGGAGGTAGTGCAGGGTGAGGCGTCAGCTGAGGTCAGGGAGTGTACGATGAGAGAGAGAGAGACGCTTCACCTTGCACAGGATATAAGGGGGTGCCCAATAAACTAGCCCCCTCGGGGGCAATCTAAAAAATCTGAGAGAGAGAGAGAGAGAGAATGATTTTTTGGCTAACACTGGTAATCTGTTGGTCGACTTTTGAACTTACTTCCAAGAACACGCGAATGAATACACGACGTCTGCTGGAGAGAGAAAAATATAAATAACAAAAGTACAAAAACATAAATTTAAATCACGTAAAAAGTGAAGGAAAGAGAGAGAGAGAAAAAATTATATTGTAGAGAAACGGAAAAGGCGGAGTAACGTTATGACCAATTTCATTCGTGAAAAGTTAGGTTGTTAGATAAATTGGGGTTGAATACTTATGCAAAGGAACATCGTATTTGCCTGCCCGTAACGCTGTTCCTTGGTGTGTGTTGTGGGGCGTTATGAGGTGTCTTTGTGGTGTGGAATAGTGTGCAATTGGGGTTGTTATTGCATGACCTGGAGTGTTATTATGTCCAGTGGCTTGATTTGGTGTCTCGTGATGTTACGTCATTCAGCTGGTATATGGCGTGTTTAAGAGTAATGGTATTGAAATATTGTCTTTAGTGGGATACTGTGTTATTTTATTTTGTATTTTTTTTTTTTTGTGGCAGTGTGTGACTGAGACCACTTCAGGGTTGTGTGACAAGTATGGTACGTTAGTGAAGGTGTGTTAAGATGTCACAGGATGGTATATAACTTGTTATCTGGTATTGAGGGTCAGGGGTGTTATGGTGCAAGTAACGAAGGGACTGGTAACAATTATGTACTGTTACGGGAGATATAGTTAAGTCTGTTATGACGTGCTGTACTGTGGTGGTAATCCGGTCACCTTGATCAGCCCACCAAAAAAAAAAAAAAAATCGCCCAGGAACTTTACTTATGCACTCACATCATAAGGTCAAGCACCAACGCCCTCCAGGCACTGCCGGTAAGTTTCCCACAGCGAGAATTACAAGAATAAGTGAACTCGCGTTGCGTGCATTGGGTCTGTGTAACCTAGGCGAGGGGGAGGGTTAGCCGCCTGTCGTATACGGCTAATGTGACACGTATATAATCTAGGACATTGCTGCATGTTGATCCCTTCCCAGCAGTGAGATATATACATTTATTGAAGGAGGAGACGCTCGCAACGAATCTATTTTCACTTATTTATATATTGTCATTATAGAGACAGGTCGCGAGTGAATGTGAAAAAAATCTCTCTACCGCTCTCAAAATTTTCTACGAGAATATAAATGTGCAGAACCATTTTGGTGTGCTCTTCAGTATGCAGAGTGAGGTGTCAAGCCCCACCATATATATCGGAAGCTCCTGAATGCTGCGTCCTGTTGTCGTCGTCGTCGTCGTCGTCGCCGCCCGCCCCGCCACGTACACCTGCCATGACGTTGATTTAAAGCCCAAACAATAACATTAATTGTGGGAACAGACTCCACCATAATGCTGCTCGAGGCTTACTTGAAAGATTTTATTTTTTGTTTCTTTATATTTTCATATAATTGGTAATTCATATAATTTTTTTTTTGAGGGTGGGGGTGTTAAAATGAATCGCCACCTAAATACACATAATTCGCATGATCTCTCTCTCTCTCTCTCTCTCTCTCTCTCTCTCTCTCTCTCTCTCTCTCTCTCTCTCTCTCTCTCTCTCTCTCTCTATATATATATATATATATATATATATATATATATATATATATATATATATATATATATATATATATATATATATATATATAATATGCGTTCTCATAATTCTCAAGACTAGATCATATCAATTTTATCTTAAGATCTACTGAGCTGTGTCCAGCAGGCTGCCTCGCTCACAAAGTTCCTCAATCTTTCGCTCAGCCGTACATAACCGCGCAGTGCGTAGTCTCACACTGAGAGAAAAGCAGTCGAAACTCTCTGGATGCTGACACGCAAATGAAGTGCTCAGTGGGCGCGAGTGCTGTAAGAAATTAGCTAATAAAATGTAAAAGCAATGAGGTTACATTGAGGTACTCACTCGGGTGCTGCTGCACGTGATGACGTAACCAAAGCAGGAGAGAGAGAGAGAGAGAGAGAGAGAGAGAGAGAGAGAGTGTGTGTGTGTGTGTGTGTGTGTGTGTGTGTGTGTGTGTGTGTGTGTGTGTGTGTGTGTGTGTGTGTGTGTGTGTGTGTGTGTGTGTGTGTGTGTGTGTGTGTGTAATTGTATATTTATAAATATATATGAAAATTCTTCCTGCGAAAGTAATATAGTCATTAAAATTATTGGTGATTGGATCATAATATACGAGAAATAAACCCCCGCATAAATCTAAACGCCCACAACAGGACTGAAAGTAATAATAGAAGCAATTGCAGCTGAGATGAGTGCAAGAAATAACAGTGAAAATCAATATTGTGAAATCTTCAACAAATGAACATAGTCCGAGTGATGGGGGTTTCGCATCTAACGAACTCTCGATCTAACGGACTTCCCTTCCCATACTGTCCGTTAGATGGCAGTTTTCCAATATACGTTCACAACCGCATAAATAAGAGCGACTGAAGCATCAAAACTAACAGTGGCTTGAGAGAGACTACCAATGTCGTCGCTAACAAGAAATGGCACTTTCAATTGTATCATAGTGGCTTCAACAGTAAACGTGTACAGCGATAACAACATCTGTAGCTGAAGAAATGGAATTAATAAGAGCTCTAGTGGTGGTAGGAGTAACGTATCAGTAGCATCAGTGGGAGTAACGCATCAGTAGCATCAGTGGGAGTAACGCATCAGTAGCATCAGTGGGAGTAACGCATCAGTAGCATCAGTGGGAGTAACGCATCAGTAGCATCAGTGGGAGTAACGTATCAGTAGCATCAGTGGGAGTAACGCATCAGTAGCATCAGTGGGAGTAACGCATCAGTAGCATCAGTGGGAGTAACGCATCAGTAGCATCAGTGGGAGTAACGCATCAGTAGCATCAGTGGGAGTAACGCATCAGTAGCATCAGTGACAGTCTGCTGTAGTCGTCTAAAATCAGTAAAATAAACAGCAGTGACCGTGACAGCGACGGTGTACTACAGCAGTGACCGCTCCAGTACCTCTGACAGCAGCACCGCAACGCACCTCAGCAAAGAGCAAATGTTGCAGCTGTTCGCATGAGAGCAGCTGTTGGCTGTGGAACATTATCCTGAAGGGAGGCCAGCAATATTCTCAGCATATATCGAGGACATTGCCTGCTGGTTGCACGGCGGGCGAGACTTACAGCAGGTGTTGAACATGGCAGTTATGGGGTGCTGGTCGACCTCACCCAGGCTGAAGTATTCTATTGGACTATTTGTCAGACATGTGTACTTTACAATGAGGTAAATTTTACTTTAAACATATTTAGCATAGTGCTTTTGACGTTAGTGATTATACAGTAACTCTTAATTTATTCTCTTGGTCGTAAATGTTTTACTTTATTGTTATTTTTTTTGCTTTTAGTTGCTTCAAGATTTCTTCTCTGTCACAACCATGAATCCGGGCAACAATCCCTCGCTAAGTTCATGTGTTTAGCATCTGAACAAAAAAGATAATCACCATTCTGTAGGAGAAATACTGTATTGACAAAATTCTCCTGAAGGAAAAATATAAAAGTACTTGAAACACTGTGAGGAAAGTTTTAAGAAAGAGCGTGTTTACTATACTATATCACAAAGAAGGGGGCTTATATTCTTCCTGTCTCCTACTGGTTTTATAGAATTGAAAGCACTTAAGAAAATTGGTTGAGGAAGGAGGGGGATGTCAGGCACGGCGAGAATTAAAATTATAACATTTCTCTTCCGTTGTTTTTTTTGTCGGTCTGTCCCCTTTTTCGTGGTCTCTCTCTCTCTCTCTCTCTCTCTCTCTCTCTCTCTCTCTCTCTCTCTCTCTCTCTCTCTCTCTCTCTCTCTGTTACATTCATCTTAAATAGAAAAAGTGGATCGTCTTCCACAAAAGCTTCCACCAACACTCCACCATTATCAAGAATATACTGAGACTGGCTACCGAACTCCTCTGTGTGATCCCCTTAATAAATGTGTATTAAAATCAGATATTTAATTACATCGATGATCTACACAGGCGCACACACCCGCAGCTGAGTCAGATACACTAACGTTAAAAGCGTTTTCTGGATCCAAGTGTTTTTTTTTTTTTTTTTTTTACAAGAATTTGGAGTCACCTTAAAGCTTCACAGGTGATTATGACATTAGGTGATTTGTAAGGTTCCCAGTATATAGTGTTTATGCTTCCCTATCTCCCGTAATGGAGAATTTAGGCCATTTTGAACCCCTGAAGCAGTCTCGCTGTCACCGTCTCGAACGTTTGTTGGCTTCGTAACAAAAAGGACATCCTGATCGCTTGGGATATTTTGCTAAGCGATTGAATTCTGGTACACTTGTAATTCTTACGTTTGATCATGCATAAATGTGTTGCAAATCAGATTCTTTGCAGGGTTGAATGACTCCAGACGTTTTTCGGAGATACCGATAAAACTATCGTCACGCTCTGCAAACCTGGATTTGTTTTCTGTACTGGATAATATCTCTCTCTCTCTCTCTCTCTCTCTCTCTCTCTCTCTCTCTCTCTCTCTCTCTCTCTCTCTCTCTCTCTCTCTCTCTACTTTGTTTTGTTTGTTACGTTTTTGAGAAACTTCACTCGGGTGTACTGAGTGGCTGTATCAATGGTGAATAAACAATGGCTGTTCTTATGCATTTAGATTTACCGATACCAAAAAAGAAACCATTAGAGTTAATGAGTTAGGTTTTTCCTATGGGTAATTGATTCAAAGATCTAACCTAACCTAACCTAACCTTCTGACCAATGAATCGCCTGAGGATAGGGTAATTCCCAAGTGAGAGTTAATTCATTCATTTTCTTTAATTCTGAGGATATTCTCGCGTTGGATTTGTAATGTTAATATATAATTTTTTCCGTATTTTCTCATCGGTATCAATCTATCGAATAAAACAAACAAATAGATAAATTCATTAATCTTGATAGATGTACAATACGTGTTAGTCTCACTTGGGCGATACGTTAAATGCTACACACATAATTATAACAGATAGTATTGGTGATCCTCTTGTTTTGTATTCTTGGTGGCACAAAGTAGAGGCAGTAAACGGAAGAAGAGGAACAGTTCACTACATTATTTTATTCTCTTCTCATTGTATTTCAAAGTGGGTTATAATACATAGTACTTTTAGTAACTAGTCTACGTGTCATGTATCTTATGTATAATACTTTCAGCAACTAAATCATGTGTCTTTTTCATGTAAAGTGTATTTTATATTTATACTTAGGGAACTAATCCATAGGTCCTCTATCTTACAATGGATCTCAGTCAGTGTATCATGTTAGTGTCTCTTTGGTCTGGGGAATCACAGTGCTAAAATTATTACCTTTATTACCAGACAACCGTGACGGTGAACCATGTAACTCTTTCTCTCGTGTTTCTTGCACCTGGTCGCTCAGCCTGACTTCCGCCTCTAGGGCAACACTTAGTATTACAGATTGATTCTCTTTTTGGCATTTAATGTCTTGTAGGATTAGCTTGAAGGCATACAATGATAATTCACCGTTATAATGTCTTCTCTCAAACTCGGATTAATCTTTATAAAAATTTGAGTCCTGTGGTTGCTAATTCCCTTACAGAAAACGAATCCACTGAATTCAATTAAACGTATCACGACTTCAGGATAAAAAAAAAAATTAATTCACTAATCTCTCAGCTTTGAAATATAAATTCTTGTGCACACAAGTAGATTATCCTTTCTGCTTCACTCCTGTCTGGGTGTAAAAAAAAAATAGTTAAAAATGATTCCTTATGCTAATCGTGACGAACGGGTCATTCAGCGAAAACGAAACAGCAGGATATTAGCCGAGGTTCTATTCTTAGGAGTCTGGACTATCAGACCCAATCCCGGTGGCACGGACGAGCCCACATGCCACGTCTGCACGCTATCCCTCAGGTCCTCAGGGCGAGGAGCCAGGTTGACTGAGGGGCCTTGTAGAGTAAGGACCCAGGGTGACTGAGGAGTAAAATAGAATTGGGGATGACGAGCAGAATTGATTAAGCTACGAGAAACAGGACTAGGGACAGAAGAAAAATTTGCTACATGTACAGTCCCCCCAAAAGTATCGTTAGATTTTCCGTTGCTACAATTTGAAACTAAAGACGAAATGTTTTGATATGATCCCCAGTGCATCAGCATAAGTTGGTACTTCTGCTCTCCATATAAGTATCGGCTAGAGATGGAGGTAGGATTGGGGAAGGAAGTCGTCCTTGTATGGCATACTAAATACTTCAATATAACAAGAAATCCATTAAGCCTTGTTAATGTATGTATCGTGCTGGGTAGAAGCAAGGCATATGTAAACAAGCCACTGACTGATAATTGCAATAATGCTGATTATATATACATTAAATGAAAGTGTTTCGGAACAATATAACCGAGACAGACCTCAAAACGGACGTTTCACCATTACGTCGTTGTACTAACGGAGTTTCATTCACACTGAGTTTCACAATGTGCCTACTCGTGCTGTTTACGATATGGCTGATTTATAAAGAATGACTAAGCAAATAGTAATTGATATTAGAGTGAACAGCTGCAGCAATATATAATATATCAGTCTACATGGGATCTGCCATGTTACTGATATGTAACTTGCATTGGTTTAGCACCGAAATAAGGTTTCAAATCAAGGCATTTGCAGGCAACAGAACACCCCGTCCACATTTGTGGTTTAAAGTTTCAGTGTGGCAGCAGTTGTTTCACTCACTCCAGTTCGCCGTGCAATCTCAGCGTTGCGTATACCCTCGTTGTGAAGGCCTATATTAGCACTACTACTACTACTACTGCTGCTGCTGCTGCTGCAACAACCACTAGTCCATGCCTCCTACAGCATCTAATCTTACCTTCATTATCACCAACACTAGCACTCAATAATCCCCCTTAAGTCACCACCACCTCCACCACCCACACTTTATCTACCCCTCCTCGTCCCCTCAGCTCTTCCATGCTATTTTTTTTCTCCCGAGTTATAGCACTCGGCATATTTTTTTTCTCCTGCTGGAAATACCCGGAAGGAGAAAGTTGGCTGCTGTCTCCGCCACTAACTTCTTCTCATCTCTTTACTCCACCTTCGTTTATTTGCAGTTTGTTATCCCCTTTTATATCCCCAGTAAGCCAAGTTAAGTACATATATCTGCGCCGTATTTTACCCCAGACGATTGTTATGAAGATTTAATCAATTGGGTGGGTTCCATCTGGCCTGGTCTTAGAAACGTGGATAAAATGGCCATGAAGGGTCACTGCTCCCTGGACCACCACTTCGAGACGTAATAATGGAATGCTGTAAAACACTCTCGACTTTTATGGCCAAATGTATATACCAATAACAGTCTGAGAAGAAAAAATATAATTTATCTTGCTCACTGAAAAAAAAGCCTTAATTTGTAGAAGTTCACATGTAAAGAAATACTAATTATGTGAACTGTGCATAAAGGCCTTAGCTATTAAAGAATCTTATTACACTAAATCAACATTAAAAACGACAATAAAATAGATTAAACAAAATAAATAATATAAACATGTTATTACTTGATTCTCGTCCCTTTTTGTGTATTAGGTAACGGAGCTGTAATACCTTGCTCGTATAAATTACAGGTAAGACGCGAGGAAAAAAGGCTGGAATGTGTGATAATTGGATATGCGGCGGTGAGGCATATTGTGTTATTGACTTTGCACCGGTAGTGTTTTTTTATGTATTGGCATGTGTGTGTTTGCGTGCCTATGTGTGTGTTTATGTATGTTTATATATTCGTGTGTGTGTATGTTTGTGTGTGTGTGTGTCATAACGTACATAGGCAGAGTGTGGGAGGGAAAGTCCATACACGACTCGCCACCACCAGGAATAGTGTGTTAATATTGCTATAGACAAAAGACTGTTACTGACTACTGCATGCTTGATGGTAGCTCACTGTAAACCTGATATGATACAACCTAGAGAAAAACACCTAATGGATAGTGTGTTGTATCAATATATGACAGCATTTTGGTGTACTTAGGCTAATATATCGTACCTAATCGCTGGGTAAATACTGGTTGGTTTTGGCTGTTTGAGGAGCCTCTTTGTGCCTCGTGACGTAGCAGCGTCAGGCAGGTGTGGGAGCTAGAGATGTTGTACAGCATTATGTCTTCTTATTGATATTTGGAATTTACTCACTTATAATTGACTTGTATTTGGTTATTATTGAGGTTATTACTGCTGTCTGTTTGTTATGGTGTAGGTTAGGTTAGGTTAAAGTAGGAGTAGCTTAGTTCAGGTTAAATAGACCAAGTTGTTAGGTTAGGTTAGGGGTATGTTAGGTTAAATTACAATTAGGTTGGTTGGTGGTGGTAGTGACGTTAGTAGTAGTAGTAAGATTAGTAGCGGTAATAATATTGGCGGTGATTATCAGGTGGGCGGTGGTGATGGCTTTCTGGGTGATGGTGGCGTTGGTGGTTGTGGTGTTGGTGGAGGTATAGTGTTTGTGGTGTTGGTGGAGGTATAGTGTTGGTGGCTGTAGCGTTGATATGAAACAACTGGAGGTACATGACAATATTTGACATTACCCAATGATGGAGTATCCATTGGCTGGGGGCACTGCTTGAGTCCTGGGCTGTCATAGGCTCGTCTTGGTGTGCCAATAAGGGGTATCTAAGGTGTCAATAAAGTGTTCCCAAGGTGCCAATAAGGTGTGTGTGTGTGTGAGAGAGAGAGAGATATGTTAATTAGGCACCGGGGAAGTACCGTCCTTGAAAATCTGTGCGTGTTGCTGGGTGGTGTTGGGCAGTAACAGTGCTGGGAAGTACCTGATATTTCTCACTGTCCAGGTGAGTAGTGTGTTGTACTATGATATAAATTTGGTGGTCATTTGTGTAAGTCTTCTCAGTCTATTGGTTGTACTAGTTTCTATTTTTCATGTAGATGTTTAGTGTTAGGTTCAGTGGTGTGGTTTTCCTTTGGAGAGGCGGTAAGACTTAGAGCAGTGTGTTTATATACAGTTAAATGTCGGAGTTATGGCTCTACTTTCTGATCAGTTTTATACCTTTTGGTGTGATGGAGTACTTCATGGTGTCATAGTGTAACGACTGATGTTGAAGGTAGTTTAAATTCTAGTGTGTTAAGCGTGTCATCGGGTCTTCAAGTTGTGGGGAATTTGTCTACTGTAAGCCTTTGTGACGCCAACGTAGGAAGAGTAAAACTGCAATCATAAGCTGACAGCACTGACTTTTCTCCCACCTTCACCATTTCTCTTTCTCTCTCTCTTATGGGTTTTCTCTCTCTTTTCCCGCCTCCATCCTTCCCGATGAAAGACAAGATCCAACTGGGAAATTTCACAAAAATCTGTCCCCGTGAACACTGTGAATATTGAATAAAGAGAAGAAAAATGGACCCTGGATATTGAAAAGATTTTGTGGCACTCGTTGCTTATTCAGCAAATTCGAAAAACTTGCATTTTAGGGAATATCTGGTCCCATTTCTTCATAAAAGATATAGAAGGTAGGGGTTTATTCTTTCCTGAGGGGAGATAGAGAATGGCTTAAGACCTATCAAGACGTCCCGTACACACACGCGTGGGCTTTCGTTCGTTCGAAAGGAAACAAACGCTCGTAAGAGAATACGAATTTTTCGAAGAAAATTCCGAAATGAAACGGCCGACACATTTACATGATCCCGAGCGAGCTGTGTCGGCAGAAAAGTTATTTGATAAGATTTTTTTTTTACATGCGTTGAAAGCGACCAACTGGCGCATCTGTATAGGCGTCCAGGCGGAAAGTAGGCCAACCACTACAGGTTCTCTGATTTGTATGTTACACGTGATCTATTTTCCTCTCTCTCTCTCTCTCGCTATATATATATATATATATATATATATATATATATATATATATATATATATATATATATATATAATTTTTTTTTGTCAATCCGCTTTGTTACATTTCAACTTCCTGTTTGTAAACTGGCCGATATATCACCCGGACAAGCAAGAAAATAAACAAACGGAAGGAGCCCCGAGGACCTCCTTTAATCTTAATATTCAAGACGAGGGGTGTTGCTTGGCGTCTTATGCCTGATTGTGTTAGAAGACATGTTTCTTGAAGACACAGTGGCTTCTGCGTTTGTAATCAGATTTTATATGCATTTCGCAATGTAAGTATCAATACGTCAGTCAGTTAAGTCAGCCAATCGATCAAGAAGTCCTTCATTGAATTGGCAAATGTTTTTGTATAGGTTACTGTATGTTCCACCAGGGGGGGCTGGAGACGACGAAGCACAGCTGATAAGGAACAGTTGTCAGCATTGTAGTAAGTAACATAGTGTTCTAGACATCAGGGACGGGCAAACGATTAAAAATCCAATGACATCACAGAAAGTCTTGCATAATTATATAGTATGAAAGTGAGTCCTATAATCCTAACGGTCCGTTATGAGTCGTGTTGATACAGTACACTGAAGACTAAAGCCTGTTATGGTACACAAGGAGGCAGTGTGGACGTACGTGCACTCGAACGGCAGAACTTCCCCCAACGGTAAGGTAAAGTACCCATTCACAGCAGGGTGGACTGGGTGCACATTGCGTGTGAACATTAACACGGTATATGATCATTCCTGACTTATACACGTCTAAAAACTTTTTTTCTTAAATAACACCTTTGAATAGTATCTTATTTAGAAGAGAAATGGATGCCTCGAGTTATTAATCATGTCATTAAAGAGATTATGTCGAAAGAGGGGTTCTTTATTCCGCCACGTGAGCGAAAGACTGAGATAATGCACCTCACCAACCTGTCGGTGGCCCTCTTGTGAGCTGGTGCGGCAAGATCATCATTTCTTTTTTCGTCATCAAACACGACATCTCTAAACCACCTCATTGATCCTGGAGATGTTGTTATATCCGTGACAAAAAGTGAGAGAAAAAGTCAGACAGTTCCAAAAATAGTCTGGTGGGTGTGGACGATAGTGATGACAAAGAGGACGACAATAAGAGGCCAAAGAACCTGGCCAATTTCAAGGATAACATCGAGATGGTTATCTACACCTGTTCTCAGTGCCGGTAAGAGTTAAAGTTCTTGACCTTAACAAGTAGAGGGATACACTGATGAAAAACATACTTTATATCTTGAGTTCCATGAGTTTGAGGTGACAGAATCTCTTGGTGTTCCGAATATTGCTGGGAAAATGCCTTTCACACCATGTAAATTCAATAATTCCCAACTATGATGGAAGTCATTCTGGCTACCATTGTCCTAAGAAAAATATAATTCTTCTCAGTGTATATGACAATGTGAAGTAAAACGTAAGAGCGGATTAGTAAATAAAATATACTTCGAGTTGGTTGTACTCTGAAGAGGTCTTCTTGCTCTTCCTTGATGCAGATGTCATATGTTACATTGAGCACTAAACCATGTGAAGTTTTCCACGTAGTATTTGGCGTGTGTGTGTGTGTGTGTGAAGGGAGTAATCCGACTTAATATTAACAACTGAAATAAGGCCGTTAACAGGACTCCAAATAGTGCTTCGCTACCATACTAAAGTGTTATTAGTTTCCTCACAACATTGGCCACCATCGTTGTTGAACTCCACGCTACTTTGTTGATCACACCGTCAGTTTCGTGCACTCCACTGTTAGTTACGTCCACTCCACGGTTTCGTCCACTCCACTGTTTCGTCCACTCCTCTGTCGGTTTCACCCACTCCGCTTTCTGTTTTGTCCACTCCACTGTCAGTTTCATCCATTTAAACATTAGCTTCGTCGATTTTGTCATGTTCAAAGAATACGACACGGGACTTGTTGGAAGCCACACGACAACGATAATGAATACCAAGCAATAATTTATGACAATCTAGATCTAACACTCCTCCAGTCTTTTCATTGTTATATTTTGTTCTACTAGTAGAATATCCTCTTCATTTTCTCTGTTAATTTTCAACATCCTCCACTTAAAATATATATTTAATTTTCTATCCAACCTTTGTATTATTCCTCCGTATCTACGTATAATTACATTTTCATTTTATTTTCTTGTAGTTCCTCCTGGGTCACTACGACATGCGTTTCTTCATCTCGATCTTTTTCTTAGACCTGACCTGAGGATGATCTTCCTCTACCTTCTCGTCCTGTCTTTGTGCTTCAACATGCCTCTGCGGCTGCCTCTGTCACTGCATTTTTAAGGTGCCTCCACGACATGCCGACCTCATCTTGTACAGGTGTGTCGCCACCACTCCTGCACTTCTTATTCAATTTCTTTAGGAAGCCATGCAGCATATTTTCCTTAGAGTAGTTACGAACTTTTTCTTTTGAGTATCGTCCTCACATTACTCGTTGTTAACCATGTAGAACACATCATTAAGTTCACACGTAGGATTATTTTGTTAGTGATTAACTCTCTATCTTGCTTTACTCATTGATCTCCGTATTATTTCTTTCATGTTACTTAAGTTTCATCGTTTGGAGATTAAAACATAAAATAAATGTTATTGGTTGAGAAAATATATATTGAATTACCGCTTAACCATATGGTCTGTTAGATGTCCTGTACAGTGTCGAGTAGTATTGATTCACACCAAAAGAAAATGAGTCATAATTCTTTGTGTTCTGTTATCTCAGTTTCCAAGACGTTGATTTTCTGATAATTTGGGAGGTGTTTTTTGCTGTTTACACTTCACATGTCATCTACTCCCGTCTGTCATGTTCGTCTTTGATATAATTCACCTTTATGACTTGAACTCTGTCAAATTTATTACAATGGGATATTCTAATTGGATGATGGTCCATTGCCCATCACTATTGACTTGCCTCTCACCCATCTTTTCATTATCCGTTCTAGTGTTCTCCCCTTGCCCTCTCCCCAGCCTCTACAGGGATCATATACAGCAGTTGCGTGGATGGTAATTTGTATTTGCATTTTAAAAACATTTGTGTGAATATGAAATCTATAATATTGTATTGATATAACCCTCATTTTTATAAAATTTCAAGAACCTCCTTTATCACATGTTTATTATCCAATTAAATGCTTTTCTCACGATTCAATTGTTGCATACGTATATATTGCTAGACAGGTTCATTGGCTCGAAGATGTGACCTAATCTAACCTTTGAACCAACAAACTTTCGAAACAGTGGGCTTAAGAACCAATGAACCTTCAATTCGTTGAAATTTCGTACCAGTGAAACTCTGTTGAAATATAGACCCGACGAAGACCAGCAATTTGTGAAAATCAGAAAAGTTTTCAGTAAACGTCATTGAATTTCATCACAATTTTTTTTTCTCGAATAGCTGTAATCTTTTTCTTTAATTTTATGAAGAATACCTAATTTAGTTCAATTTTGCTCTGGTAAACCTTTACCTCTGACATTTACATAAAACATTTATACGAGTTCCTGGAAATTAAAGAAAGAAAAAAAAAATGACTGAATAATTGTTAATCCTTGTATCAGAGAGTTACATTTTCTGTGTATTTTTCATATTGTAGTAAAAGATGTTCTTAATTTGACTAATTCCTTTGCTTCTTTTTTATTATCTTCTATGTTTCATCACATTACGTTATTATATGCGTTAATTTATTTAAGTGATATAAACCATCGTTCTAATAGATATACGTAATGTCTGTGCTGAAACCAAAGAGTGCACAAAGGCTATTACTGTAAGTGATCTATAATATCATGATTTGAGTTGAAACATTTACTCCTTATTAATTGCGAATCAAAACAAACACAACAAAAAAATTACAGTAATAAAACAAACTCATATCACACAGACACACACTTGGAGACTTTTGGAATCACCTGTAAATCAGACATCTTCAGATTATTTTACCTGAAGACGAACCACCTTGACCTAACCTAACCTAACCACCTTGGCCTAAGCTAAGTTAACTTGACCCTACCTGACCTAACCTTACTCGTAGCATGAGAATGGTTAATCTTCACGGGAAATAGACTGGGGTGTCTAATCTTAAGGTGATCCAATTTTTTCTTTTATGTTATGTGATGTTATCCCATCCTAGATTAAACTGTTTCATCAAGTGAAGAAATCGGTGAGTTTTTGGGTGTGCGTGTGGGTGAGTGATGAGGAGTCTCCCGCCACCTTCACCTCTCCAAGGTTATCGTGGTGCCCGGCCGGTCCCTCAGCTTGCGTGTTCAGTGTTGCTCGCCCGGTTTGTGGACACACACACACACACACACACACACACACCTAATGAATATAAAGGCAGATATAAGATTATGATTAAAATTCAATAAACTTTTAAGTAAATACATAATATGTGTGGTAACGTAGCCCCCAAAACCTGCAAACTGTCATACGATTAATATTTAACCACCACAAAGAAAAAAAGATGAGAAATATAAAAAAACACGTAAGATTTGTACAAAAAACACGAGACAGCTTAAACAATTTAGACAGATACAAATGACCTTCAAAGACAAAAAAATACCTTTAAAAGTTTAGATAACCAAACACAAAAAACAACAAAAATAACTTGTACAGTTTTTTTTTTCAATATTAAATGTAAAAATAAAAACTTACTGGGATATTTCCAAGTCTATACATATATTTAATAGTTAAATAAAATGAAGAAAAAATGAACAGTGCAAATTGTCTCATTATTTTATTATTTCACGTTTATTCCCGAAGAGGTGTCTTGTTGGAGAGGTGGAATATGGAGAGGTGGAGAGCTATTAAGTGCTAGAGCCGATACCCTGAGTCAGTGGACGTCCAAATTACTCTCTCTCGCTCTCTCTCTCTCCGTATTCCTTCCTGAGTATAGAAACTACCCCTATACACACAGCGTCACTCAAGAGATATTATTATTGCTGTTATTAGTACTATCATTATTCTATCATTATTATTGTCTTTACCATTCTTATTGTTATAATCATTACGACTACATCTACAACTTCTACTACTATTTTTTTTCTTCTTTATATTATGGCCTCCAACCTCCTCTTATGACTATACCTTCCTCACACATTTTATTACTATGAGGCATTTAGAGACTTTTGCCTCGTAGTCCTAGTGATCTTCGTCTGTTGGTTTAATACCGAAGCAGAGCAGACCTGAGCAAGGAGAAGACTAGGCGACACCTCAACCATGTCACGACGTAACTTCTGGGATGCTGCTTCTGTTTTGACAGCACCTTGAATTAGGTTCCATCCCACTTGATGTTGTGAACACCAAATGAGTGAAGTTGTCTAGATTCGCTTTGTTATTGTAGTTGTCGTTGTCGCCATCATCATAATCATTGTCCTCGTGATTATTATTATTATTATTATTATTATTAAGTTCATTATTACAGTATTATAGGAGATAATACAAGCGGCTCCACAACTCCTTTACAGCATGGTGCAACCTTTCATTATTGTCACTACTACTGTTTGTTGTTAAGGGGGGGACGGGGGGATAACCCAACGGAGGGAGACCACCTTAGCTTTACGAGTCCTTTGTTCAGTAATTTTTGAGGCTAATGATGATTTAGCCGTCACGCTCGCCATGTGCTTGACGGACTGAGCTGTAATGGATGGCAGGTTGCGTCTATCAAATGAGTAATAATGTGGGTGTTAAAACTGCATGATAGCCAGTCTCTTAGTCCGCTCGCGTCAGAGGTCGAATAATGAGCCAGGCGGTAAAATCTTTGTGTGAAATTTGAAGGAAAAACATATTCACTCCTGTTTAACATGCTAGTAGCCGATTTAGTCTCCATAATGATAGAGAAGATCGGTATTATTATTATTATTTATCATTATTATTTTGTTCAAGCTTTAGGAGGAGCTACTCGTGTTGCTCATCAATGATAACTATAATTACTTTTCTTTCTTTTTCGATGTCTAACTTCAAAGTTAAAATTGAGAAGGAAGGAGGAGATAGGGGGTGGGGGTAGGGAGTGTTGGGCGTGAAAAGGAGAAGGGCTGTACTTTGAGGAGAGGAGATGTATGGGAAGAGGGGATGTGTAAGGAGTGAAGGGGAGGGTATATGTGAGGGGGGGGAGGCATATAGGGCATTTTAGCCTTGGAAACCACACTCGTCATTACCAGATAAAAACAATACCAAAACCACAGAGCAGTGAAGGTTCTGTTCCTGCAAGCACAAAGAAGCCATAAACGTCTTCAGTTGACGGGTAATGGTCACTTTGTACCTATGTTTTTCCCCCCAAACTCAAACGCTAATGATGAAGTATAAACTACGGGGACAGAGGTAAGATATCTAACAATGTTGGTAATTGACTTCGGATAATACAGTTTTTGTGAGACTTGGTCGAGAGACGGTAAACATTGTGGTATTTGTTTTTCAATGTCTGGATACCGAATAATGCCAGATAGATATTTTTCTTTTTGTTCATTAATGTCGATGAAACGTCAAGTTCTTAAATGAAACGCGGTTACAGTAACTTCCTGAAGCTTAGGTTAGATGACTCGTGTTCGTATCTGGGGAATAACTCAGAAACGTATGGATGACTGAAGGGTTCTATGTCTATTTAACACAGACACGGTAATATTCCTATAGTGACAATATATCAAAACCTTGGTCTTTAAACCCTAAACAAACCTATAATAATTCTAATACCTACAGAAAACCTCCAAAACCATCAATTACTTGCTACCTACACATATACAGACGGCTAAAGCTTATCACTACAGATATATATTGCGCTTAATAACGCTTCTTACCTCTCTGTGAGCGAGTACAGACAGGTGTTGAGATGGTCGTCACACTCAGGTAAGCTGGAGATAATAATGAAGAAGACAGTTCACCTCCCAGGCCCTCATTGTAACATGACTTGTCTTCTCGATCAACCCAAACAAGCATGGCTGTGTTCGTTCACTTTTTGCTTTGGTGAGTTCTCTTGTTTTTTTTCTTCTTTTCATTCTTATTTCAATTTATTTTCTTGTATATTCTTCTTAATGTTATAAAAAATGTATTACTCCTATTATAATTTTCTTGATCATCTTGTTTCTTGTACTTTATTTTTACTGTTATTTATTTTTCTTGCTATTCCGTCATTCATCGAAAATACGGATCTCTCTCTCTCTCTCTCTCTCTGGTATTAGGTCAAGTTGATAATGTTGCCAAGTTTTTTTTTGGGGGGGGGGAGCCTGGAGAGGTCATCTGTAAAGCTTAAATGTCAATGTTCGGTAAAAGGTCAGTAAACGTACTCACGGATATTCAACAGTTGGCGGAAGATGATACCTGTGCAGACAACCAACACCTGGGAACTATCTCACGAGACAAAAAAAATGACAAAAAAAGTAGAGATAGAAGTGAAGAAGAAATGGATAGGCAGAGGAGAGGGAGGAGGAGGAGGGAAGGTAAGGGAGAGAATGGGAGGAGGAGTGGTAATGAAGAGGGAGCGGGAAGAGTAGGAGGAGAGGGATGGGGAGGATAGATAACAGTAGGATGAGAAGGGGATGTAGCGGAGTGGGAGGAGGAGGGGGGATGAGGAGGAGAGGTAACAATCGAAGGAAGGGTAGGAGGACGAGAAGACCTAGAATAAGGAGTAATGAGGAAGTGAAAAATAGATTAAGAAGATAAAGAAAAGGTGATGATAAAACGAGGGAGAAGAGAAACAGAAGAATAAGAGAAAAATAGTAAGAACACACACACACACACACACACACACACGTTTTGAGTCATAATAAAAGAGAATTCATATAAATGTGAAAAAAAAAAATTTGTGATGGATAAGAGGATTAATACAATAGCTTTATCTCTTCCTGAAATATTTACATGTTTTAAATCGGATCTAAGGACTGACTTTTTTTCTTCGCAATTTTGATATTTTTAATTGCAAATATTTTTAATTAGATTACATAGTGAGGACTGATGATACCTGACATTATTTTGAAATGATTCTTCCCTGATATTACCTGAGGTCACTAACAGGTAAGGCGGGGGCTGACGGGACAGTAAAGGCGACGGTGTGAGACGAGATGATATACCTAACCGTCTTCCTCACCCACCACCTCCTTCACCCATCACCTCCCTCACCCATCACCTCCGTCGCCCATCACCTCCCTCATCCAGCACCTCCCTCGCCCACCTCCTCTCACCCAACACCTCCCTCACCACCTCTCATCCAACACCTCCCTCATCCAACACCTCCTTCACTCACCACCTTCCCCACCTCCGCCCCTCCTTCTCAACCCTCACAGCAATTTCCTGTACTTACTGTGTTTCTTCTAGTAGTCCACCTATGACCCCAAAGTACTGTGGCTGCCTCGCTCTTGCCTTGGTAATTGTTACTCACTGGTTAATCGCCCTCCATCTACGCTTTGTGTTGACCTTCTTGGCTTGTAGCGACATTCAGGTGATAGAAACAATGTCTTTACTGTCCGGGTAATTAGTACTTTGTGGCTAATTGCTGACCTTCTCCAATTAGAACTTTATCGGCTGAAATTAGTCTTGGATTCTTTGTTACGTCCAAATTAGAGTAGCTTCGACCATCATCATCTGTTACTTCAGGTTAATTCGATTCCCAAAGAGTGTACGTGGATAATGGCTCTTCGCGTTTGTTCATTATTCATCCATTCACGTTTATATCAAGTCTCTGCTTTCGGTGAACTGGTTAATAAGAATATTTTGCTGCCTCTCTCTCAGTTATGTCCTTCTATAGTTTAGTGTCTCAGTCGGTTAATTTCTATCCTTGTACATGGTTGGCATCTTTCTATACCTGGCTAATCGATATTTCCTTGTACTTGGCTAATTGTCATTGACCATTACCGGCCACACTGACACCTCTCTACCTGGCTAATTGATACCTTGTTATACTTGTCTAATCGACACCCCTTGAACATGTTTAATGGACACGCCCCAGAGGTTCATCGTTCAATTAAAGTTTTTTTTCACACGGTTAATCTCCTGCATCGGTGTATCTCTAGGCTCATTATGTATGGTTAATTAATATTAGTGATTTGCGTTTTCTTCATCGGCTGATTGCCACCCACAGTGAATTACTTCCCCCAGGTCAATTGTTAATAACCACTCCATGGTTTAATGCTTTCTTCGGCTAATCATTATCCCGACCAATCATAGAAACATTTATACCCCGGGTTGATTACCATCTCCCATTAATTGCTACCCTCGGATAATCGCCAACCCGAATAATCGCTGCTTATTGATTCTCACCAATCCGATCGGTAACCACTAAAGTGGTTATCTATTTTACTCTGAATAATCACTGCTCCTGGATCAGTAATACTCGCTCTTCGTATTAATCCTTCTCAGGGGATAATCATAATTCCTTCTTCACTGATACTGAAGGTTAATTTGTACTCTTGGGTTAATTGTTTCCGTCTGGAAAAAAATATTGGATTTGTTGTACTGTTAACATGAGATAATTGTTACGTCTTATTGAATTATACGGATGGTTAACTTACAATATATCCATGGGTGAGTTATGATGTCTCTGAGATAACTGGTGTAGTAAACAGTATGTTGTCGCGTCACAGCTGGCGAACAGTTGAAATAAAAGGTCACCATTTTGTTTATCTAATGAAGACCTTTGCGCTAAACAACCTATATCTGTCTGTCTGTCACTTCGCTTCAAGTGTCTTAATTAAGTGATACTGATTTGCTGTTACCACGGACAACCTCCATTTAATTAACACAACTGGGATGGGAGGTTGGCTGTATGTGTCTAGGACTAACAAATTGGTTGTGAAGTCTTGACTTTTCTTGGTTGGGTGCTGTAACAGTCCCAGCTTGTCAGAGTTTGGGGCCAACTTGTCCTGTGAGGGTTCTTGTTGGGCGTGGAAAGATGCTTTCAATATATCGTCGAAAGTCTGTATTTATCATCAGTCGCCGATAATCAAATAAAAGTACATCTAACAGTTTTGTCACGTGTTGCTGATGAGGAATATATCTTGGATGTGGTTGATAAAGACAGTTCACTAATATTACCCTGAAGTAAGACCTAGTCACTGGCGGCAAACTCTTAAGAAAAGTGATGGCCATCGTTCCCCGTTTTACAGTCTGTACGTGCTCACGATAGATTCCTCCTCTCCACTCGACGGAATGTGAGGTTTTGTGAGTACAACGTTGTGGTCTGATGAGTCGATGTACCAAAGGGTTGATCATGGCTTCCGACACGTCAGTCACAACTTGTCGTATTATGACGGAGATGTTAAAAGGAAAGCGTAAATAAAGTCTGTGTCCGTCTCTGTGTGTGTCTGTCTGTCTGTGTCTCTGTCTGTCTCTTTATCTCGCGGTTCTTTTGTGGTGATGGTAATCGTGGGCGTCCGTAGTTGCCGAGGGAAATGATTTATGTGTGTTTTTCTTCATGGCCTCGACAGTAAGGAGCTACTCATCACCAGCTGGTCTGTCATCCCCTTCAACTACCTCCGTCCTGTCCCCCACAACCCACCTCAGAGTACGCATACACAGGCTTACATACTTGTATCTTTGCTTACGTACATCACACACACACACACACACACTAAATTACTTTTGTGGTGAAAGCTACAGGTTTACCCATGTGAGAAAATCTCTCCTTAGGATTTTTTGGAAAAATTATATTTCCGACGAATCCTTTCCCTATTTTTTTCTTTCTCTCTGTTTTTGTCTTTCTCTTTCTGTCAGTCGAAGAATTTTATTAATTTGTTCCTCGTCTCGATTATATCCCTTACCATGAGTGGTCTTTATACTGGGGTACGTAACTTGAAAGATACATTTTGTAATCTGAAATTTGCTTTTATGCTGTGGAACGGATGTTGATTTTTTATTATTGATGTTGAGGGTAAATAAAGCGATTTTTTTTACAAGAGAATTATAATGACAAATAAATTAGTTTTATGGAAGAAGTAGAGTGATAAGTAACGTAATTCTATAAACGGAGTATAATATTAAGGAACGTGCAAAGGGATTATAATGATAAATAACGTAATTTCTAGCGGACACAATCTAAATGGCGGGACAAAAATCCGTGATTTCATTAATTCTTTACGCAGTCGTGGCGTCGCCTGCCGAGCGTGTCTCGCCGGGGTTCTCTCATCAGTTTCACATTTCTTTAATTTTCCTCGAATCTCGTGTCAGGCTCGGCGAGGCAGACAGAGGACCAATTACTACCGGTAAGTTTTAGACTCTCACCATTCATAATTACACAGACAGGGGTCGTCGCAGGCACGCAATGGACCCAAGGCAACCAACCAACCAACCAACCTTCCCCCCCCAGACTCACAAATATTCTTAACCTGTCCGAGTGATTCTGTGTTCGCGGTGTACGTGTGTGCACTTTAATGGTGGCAAAGTTCTCAGGCTCTTTGTTGTGTCTGTGAATGATGTTGCTCGGAAGACTCTCCTGATATCTCCGTGTGAGAAGTTGTCGTCATCCATGTGTAAGATGAGCCCACAAGGATGCATGTTTTACTTTCTGACTGACTGACATACTGTTGCTGGGTAATGTTTTATACGATCTACAGGTTATTAACACTTTTCACTTCTCATGCACATGTCCCTTCTCGATATTTATTCTTAGAACCGCTCATTTACGCTCATACTTGTACAAATTGAAGGTAATAAAAATTTTAAACCTCATCAACTAAAACATACTCCTTTAAGCATCAACAAGTACAGTACCCGAACTATGAACATTAAGAAATAAAATTGAATTCAATGAAAAGTGAAAACAATGCGAAAACTTTTGTCAGAGAAGAGAACGAAGGTAACGTGCCCATATGTACCTTTAATACTGCAATTATTCTCAGGTTGACAAAGACTACACCCGTTTACTCATTCTGACATTCCTTATGGACAATAACCCGAGACAGGGAGGCCCCACAGCCAGCTCGCATGACCGGAGGTGGAGGGGGAGACGAACAACGTAGGAGGTAAACTCCTGCCTTGTGGTGTGCTCCACAATTACCATTGGGTGTCGACCCCCTCACACTGTCACCCCTCTGGTTATTCCAATTGTCACAAATTCTCGACACCCGCAGATATCATGTGTTATTCAGAAAGGTGCCGATTATACTAAGGGATGGATCTGGGGTAAATGAGGGAAGAGTATAGCTGGTGGTAATGAATATGTCTCCTGGGAGTAGGTCTGGCAGCCGGTGAAGTAAGAAGTTGTTCGCGTGTGTTTGAGTGAGCCCGACGTCAAGTAGCCATTCAAGACGACCTTTCGACCTCACACCAGTTGCTTATTACCGCATTTTATGAGGCGAGTTCCTCTATCACCGCTAACCTTCACGTGAAACCTACACTCTCAACCGCGAAAAAATAGTATATGCAATCTTAGACGCAGATAACATAAAAGTTTAATATTGGAAAAATTTACTTTTTTCTCTGGCAACAGAGGAGGGCGAGCGGACGCTGCTCCCAAGGGGGGGTTTGCAGCGTGACCTGTGACCCCTGTTTCCTGTCACAGCTCTGGGCTATTGGTGCTCTGGGGTCATGTAGGTACTACCTGGAGGACGGTGCCGCAGGGAGGGGCCTGCTGGGGCCCAAGGTGTTGAGGGGAGGGAAGGAAGGAGGGAACAACTGAATTGGAAGGGAAGAAGGGAATTATTATATCGGAGGGAACTGATGGGTTGGAAGGAAGGGAAAAGAGGGATGGAGGAAGCTGATGGGTTAGAAGGAAGGAAGGGAGGGAGAGAACTGCTAGGGATAGATGGAAGAAACTGGGGGAGCCGAGTGTTGAAGGAGAGTGGAAGACGGAGGGAACTGTTAGGATGGGGGGAAAGGAAGGATGGAAAGATGGAGACAACTACTGGGTTACAGGGATTGGGGAATGAAGGAGAAGACTGTCAAGATAAAGAAAATACGTAGGATATTATAGGAGTAGACGAAACAAGAAGGGAGTGGTGGTGGTGGTGAAGGGGGGGGGGGGAAGGAGGATATCTCGTGCAGTCATGGGAGAGGATGCTTGGAGGAGCCTTGAGTGTGGGGAGAGGGAGGTGGCGAGGGATTAGAAGCGGATGTGGGTAAAGGAAGGAATAAACATCAAGGGTAAAATATTTGGATATAAACAAAGATAACGAAAGAAATATAATTAAACCTAATTGAGAGGAAATAAGAAATTTATATTACGTAATGATAGATGCATAGTGGTGTCAGTGTTCAAGTTTGGTGTTGTGTGGGACTCGAGCTGAGAACAATGAGATGAGGTGGTGGAAAGTTTGTATACACGTAGGGCGTCGAGCAGGTTTCCAGGAATTTTGATTAAAAGTGTAGTGTATCAAGCGTGTGGGTGTTGACGGATGGTTGTAAAGGGGAGGTGTTCGGGTGTAGACCTAGAAGATTAAAGGGGCGTTTTGAGGGCGGGTGTGAAGGGAATACAATACTCTATGTTTAGGGTGACAATGGGTGGAGAATGTTTAGGGTGAAAATGGGTAGAGGATGTCTGGGGAGCAGAAGTAAAATGTTAAGGAATGCTGTTGAGGGTAGATGTGAAATGAAGGTGTTGATGGTGTAGAGATAGAATGTTAAGTAAGAGTGTTGAGAGGAAGTGCACTGAGAGGCTCTTTGAGGAGTACAGACATGGGGACTATGAAGGGGAGGGTTGGGATGGTGTTGTAGAAGTATAGTGTGTAAAAAGGGCTTGACAGTAAGGTATATAATATGTACAGATGACTATGAAGTAGCTGGATGAACAGTATATTTCTTCTTTGTTTGTACTACAGTGTACTACTTCAAATTACCGATTAAGTATCACGGAAACGGATATACACGGATTACCCTGACGGTATAACAATGAGTTACTGTTTAGCTACATTACCCCTGATAAGTATACTCATTACTACTGGCTGACACTAACCTCCAGTTTGCTGAATAGTGTCCGACCACACCATTAGCTTGCGGGAAATTAGAGACCAGAAGGATCACAAGATACTCAGTTCAGGTTCATGGTCGTGTCCCTCAGTCAGTCAAGGAGTCGTTACGCTACACGGTTCTCTAGCTGCTCCTTACCCTTCACAATTAATGTTACTAGTGATGTATATACTGTAGTGCTCTTTTACCAAGGATAGTTCATTATTTCTCCGGGTTTTGGGGGAAAGTGGTAGACCATTTAAGTCAGTTTATCCTTTTATTTGGGGAATATCTGAAAAGATTTAAAGTAGTGAGGTAGAAAAGTTGAACATATATATTCTCTGTGTAGGTTATTGAATCACACACCAGAAGGATTTGTTGTGCTTTAGGCGAATTTGTTTTTGTTTGTAAACACAGCAGGTGGTATTTATCAATTTTTTTTTTGGGGGGGGGGGATTATGATGGGGCGAGGTGTTTTGTTTAGATGTTAGAAATACACCTTGGTTATCGCAGATACTAATAATAAAGTTAGCAGTAGCTGGCCCCAGTAACTCTCACATTATGCCTCCAAAGGACATCAGTATAATTTCAGACTATTTTTTTCAGTCCATGCGTGTGAGAGTTCGCCATGTTAGCTAATATGTTGAGCTTAGAATCATTCTGATTAATATAAACAAATCACAACAATCACTACTGGGAACCGGTCTAATAACCAGCACCAGTAACTTGGCTCAGGTTTGTAATCACGTATTCAATTACAGGAGCTTCATCAGGATAATGTAAGCGCCGCGGGATTACAATATTAAATAGGAAATAGGGCTACCCTTGAAGATTGCTTAGCATATGATACATCTACACAGTTACACAAACTGCTGTTGTTTCCTCGACCCTGTATGAAGCTCATCATGGTGATGGTGACACAAGACTCTCAGTTGTGTGTAGTGATTAAGAATCCGAAGTCATGGTAGAATGTAACATCAATAAATGAAAAGTGCCAATACTTTCCTTACTCTATGGGTGTTCTTGCACAGCATCCATCGAGGGGCATAAGGCAACAATTTGACTATCTCATGTGTTAAACTACAATAAATATGTTTAATTCTCTTACATAATTTCCAGATAAAACCTAAAGAGAAAAAAGAAAAGGAATGAGATAAAACGAAAAAAAAAAGCTTAAAAAAAATTATTGCCTGTAAAATCAAGGTGAAATGGTAGCCATGTGACAGGAAATTGACAACAGTTAATTTATTCCTCTTCCCCCCCTCCCCTCCCCACATTCCTGGACCACACAAAAGGACTTCTCTGTCAGGACTTAATGTGTGGGCTTTTTGTTTTTAGCTTGTGGCTGGTGTCAGGTTGCCTGGGCTCTGCACGCCGTCGATGGTTGTATGGGTGAGGAGTTTTCTCCCTCTGAGGTACCATAGTGTTAGCTGCCTATAGTAGTTCTGATACACGGTGCTACACTTATCACTTGTGTTATTGGTGTTTCACGTAGATTAAGATAGTATAACATTTAGCACATTAGTATATGAGAGGCACCGCGTGTGGTTGGTTTAGTTGTAGAGGCATAAATAGTTATAATTCCTTTAGTAGATCTCGAGATGAGAAATTAAACCAAAGTTGATCATTTATCATAATTATAAACCCGAGAATTTATATCAGTATCTCGGATCTTATATTACCCACCCTGTAACTTAGTCAATATACAACTGAAGACAAACGAATATCCACACCCAATTGTCTATTTATGATAACATTGGTGATAATAACAATGACTACTTGATATTTGTCGTCTACCCTTACATATCTTATAACCTTGTTCTCAGATCACCATTTCCCCCCCACGATATTTATTCTCGGTCATAAAGCAAGTCCCTGTATGATGGATAAACATTCTAGATGCCTGTGTTGGTGGTGGACAGACTCTCGTACACACCCTCACACGCCGGATGAAGGGATGTCGAACTATTGGCGGGATTATCGTTCCTAAATCAAGGAAAAAAAGAACGATTATAATGTGATAGTTAAAGGGAAGTTAATGTGTTTATTTACCATTACTGTGTTATTTCCTCGTATTGATATGAGAGAAAGAGAGAGCAAGCGAGCATCCCACTCCCCTTCCTCCCACGAATAACTCCAACCTGCATGTTTATTTCTCATTAAACTACCATGCAAAAATCCAGTGTTTATCGAATATTGTCTCCTCAAAAAGTGTTGGCGTTTAACACACACACACACACACACACACACACATACATATTTCCACTCTCACTTACCACCTCCCCTAACAGATAAAAACTACAGCCGGACTCGAACAGGGAGAAAGAAATTGACACCACATTTTTTTTGGTGTTATTACTATTATTCACTTGATTTTATGGGGAGATAATATCGAAAATACTTTATTTTGGTAAGAGGGATGAAGGGAGGGGAGGGAAGGGCAGGGGAGAGTAATATTCTATTTTGAAATATTTGAAAAAAATGTTACTGTGGAACATTTTTATTTTGTTTTGTTGTTTGATCAACGACTCGATTTTGGAAAATAACATATATATAGAAGCCACAGTTTTGTCTTTGAGGTGTTGGGGAGTAAGTGAGTGAGAGAATATAATACTGTAATTGATGAATATTGATGCTGCCACCATTCTTTCCACGATTTGAGGGGAAATAATATCGAAACTCCCTTTTTCCCGTTTTAGGGATAGGAGGGGTGGGGGAGGAGAGCATGGGTGCGTATGGATGGAGGGTTAAGATAATGGTATGGTTCATGAATATTTGAGAAATCTTAATGAATTCCCTGAGATAATAAGGCCCCTGGCTATCCATTAATGATAATATCTTCCTACTATATGAGCTCATTATAGACTGAAAATGACATTTTTTTTTCTTCTACACTAAAAGCTTTAAATTTGGTAAAAGATAAAGGCTTATGAAGGGATGCGCTGAAGCTGTAATGGAATTCCAGTTCACGTATATAAAATTAAAGAATATTTTTTTCCCAGTACATATTTTTGCTCCACACAGTGACAGGGATTTTCATTTACAGTGTGTGTGTGTGTGTGTGTGTGTGTGTGCGTGTGCGTGTGCGTGTGCGTGTGGGTATGTGCGTACGTAGGAGCTTGTGGGTATGTGCGTGATTAGGAATGTATTGTGATGTGTGAGTGGTTAGAGTGACGAGTGACAGCAGGTCTTGTGAATATGATCATCAGCTCAAGATATATGTAGGTTCATTGAAGTGGTCTTGTACGTGTTTCTTTCACACACACACACACACTATACCTCTTCAACTGATTCATGCCCCCCCACTCCCCGTTTCACGTCTCCGCTCTATTCTACACAACCTCCCACATAATACAATCCCAAGAGAAACTAAACTACATAGAGTGATTAAGGTGGATGTGTGGTGGCTGTCGTGTTGATTGATCGTGAGCGGTTGGCGAAAAGATTACCGCTTGAGCAGTGACACAAGGGGAAGGGGAGGCGGTAATTGTTGCGGTCTTGCTGGGGAGGGGGAGAGGGGGACCGAATTAGTCAGCAATTATGACGTGGTTTCAGAATAACATGTATGTCATTCGTATGTCTCAGTGATAGTGTTTCTTATCCCTCTAGTGTTAAATGTCCGGGTTATACTTGACACCTGATGGGTTAAGTTTTCATGTTGTTAGTGGTGTTTGTAGCAATCGATGATATTGTAATTTTTATGCAGTATTACGTATTTTTCTTATTGTGGTAATGTTTATGATAATTAAAAACAATAATGCCGATGATGGTAATAATAAGGAGAACAATAAACAAAAGAGAAAAGGGTGAATTTGTAATAATAATAATAATAATAATAATAATAATAATAATAATAATAATAAACAAAGACAAGTAAAATAAATTAAAAGTGTTGGTAGCTGTCTCAAGAAAGATAACCTTCCGATGTGTTTTGCATAATGAATCAGCATCTCGACCACACACTCGTCATTTCATACTGTACACCTCACCTGCGGGTCTCACTGCTACGCCTTCCTTTTCTTATCGTATTAAAATAAAAGTTGGAAATTACTAATGATGATCAGTCAACTGTAAGAAACTTTTTACAGAGTTTAATATATGTCGACGTATAGTACAGATGCGGTGAAACATTGTAGAGACATACAGACAACCTTACACAGTTTCTCTCATTCACCCCTTGAAGAGTTTCCTTCAAATCCTTATCATTTTTCCGACGTTTTACCTCAAATACAACTTCTTGGAAATACCATTTCAGAGCCAAGGACGGTGAAGCTGTACTCTATTAACAAGACAGTCGAAGACATGATTCAAGTTGAGAGAGAGAGAGAGAGAGAGAGAGAGAGAGAGAGAGAGAGAGAGAGAGAGAGAGAGAGAGAGAGAGAGAGAGAGAGAGAGAGAGAGAGAGAGAGAGAGAGAGAGAGAGAGAGAGAGAGAGAGAGAGAGAGAGAGAGAGAGAGAGAGAGAGAGAGAGAGAGAGAGAGAGAGAGAGAGAGAGAGAGAGAGAGAGAGAGAGAGAGAGAGAGAGAGAGAGAGAGAGAGTGTGTGTGTGTGTGTGTGTGTGTGTGTGTGTGTGTGTGTGTGTGTGTGTGTGTGTGTGTGTGTGTGTGTGTGTGTGTGTGTGTGTGTGTGTGTGTGTGTGTGTGTGTGTGTGTGTGTGTGTGTGTGTGTGTGTGTGTGTGTGTGTGTGTGTGTGTGTGTGTGTGTGTGTGTGTGTGTGTGTGTGTGTGTGTGTGTGTGTGTGAATATATATCTCTCTCTCTCTCAAATTTAGACAGATTCTCTCGCAACATCACACGCAAGAAAAGGTGAATTCTGTCGCGGATGTAGAGTTAAACTTTGAAAATTACCTCTGTGGGGTGGGTGAGTGGGGGGGTACATCTTTTCGTATGCAAAGGACGCATTAAACTTCAAAAACCAGCCAATCAGGTCACAATTGTCCTGGGCGGTCATCCAGAGATTGTTAACTATTTTCAAGAGAGTTAACCCAACCGGGAAGGAAATAGTCTTGTGCTGCTGCTTCTATATAAATTACTGGCCATTCAAGGGAAGGGAAATTACCGGGCCTCTTTTTCCCTCTCGGTGTCTTTCAGGCTTCCAACCTCTTCGCCAACATGACCGGAAGCTGTAGGTTGAAGGGGAAGATTGGAGGGAGGGGTAGGAGGTATGGGGAAGGTTGGGTGTGGGGAGAGGTAGGGGTTGGGGAAGGTTGGGGGGGTTAATGTCGATGGAGTATAAGTGGTGAAGGGTAAGGAGTGTGGAGAGCTGAGTAAAGGTGAGGAGTGGGAAGATTGGAGGAGATGTGATGATGCCGTCTGGAGGGGGGGGGTGGCGGGGGGATGTCGAGGGAGTAAGTGAAGGATTAAGTTGAGAGAGAGAGAGAGAGAGAGAGAGAGAGAGAGAGAGACAAGAATGTGAGTGGGAGAATGAAAATAGGGTAGAGAAACGTCTATTTTTTATAAGTTTTTGTTAAATGTATTTAGAAATCAGCAAAAATATTAAAAGCTTTTGGTTTGTTATGAAAAACGAAACTTTTCGACCAGGTCTTAATTCAAGCCTTCATGTATATTTCGATGGTCTCTTGAGAGCTGAATCGAGATTAAAATAAAAAAACTTGGAATTTTTGGGAAAGATTTTTTCCGTTTTCAATAAAAGTGAATATATATTTAACACAACAGAATGTGTGTATTCCCTCAGTGAAATGTGCGTGCGTGCGTCGGTGTGTATAAAATTAGTTGCCATTGCACATTGGTTGCCATTCCGGTGAAGGGGTGCGCCATGCTGCAGGGGAGGTTTCTTTTGGTACGTAAGAACAGGAATCGAGTAACAGAGTATTAATCTTCAGGTAAATAATAATTAAACGGTTAATATTCACCATAGTCCTTATTGCTTACCATTTATACCAGATTAGAGACAAACGTTATCAAACATTTTCATGTGAATCGCAGTAAAGAGTTTTATATGACCCCGGTCACACGTCAAGCTTAGCTCGGGAGAATTCCAAATGTACAAGAGTTCTCTAACCCCCAAAACGACCTGGAGAACTGCAAAAATGACCCTGAAGGTCGGAGGAAAAAATGCACTTGTGGGATGACCCCTTTAAACTAGTCCTATCACCTTCCTTCCGCTCTCTATCTTCTACCCATTTCTCCTCCCTTCTTATCACAAACTTAATATCATCTTTACTTTCTCCCCTTCTTACAGTCCCTACCTCCTCCCCACCTCATCCTACCGCCTCCCCACCTTCTCCTCATCTTACCATCCGTACCTCCTTTCCACCCTCTCTCTGGCTCCTCTACCTCTCGTGACTAATACTGACGCTTATGTACCATTAGTGAGCGGGAGATGAAGGTGGGTGAGGTGGGCCGCCGTGCAGCCGTGCGAGGGTTTAACCGGAAGATCTCGCACAATAGCGCTCCATAAGATGTTCTCAAGTGGATGCTTGTATTCCCATGAAATCTAAGTGACTCGGGGGATGATAGTGCTGTGCTCCGGAGCTGCACAAGGTCTAGGGAAGAGCGGGTGAGTGGCGGAGGCTCGTCCTTAAAGACCTGTGGTCCTTACTATTGTCATGCGGGAAGGTGACCAGATTGGCAGGTAGATAGGAATCAACATGATCGGGATTGAATACACATTTTCCCACTCAGGTGCCGACAGTCGCCGGCACCATTGTCCCTCGCTGTCCAATTTCGAGGTGGGACTTGAGAACCAGTGTTGTCAAGGTTGGGCAAGGGTCACGCGAGCTCACGGGGTCTACCTATACCAGGGAGTGAGACTCAACACCTCTGTCATTATAGTACACATATAAAATCATATATCTGAAACATCGCCAGCACGAGCACTGAACATTACCCGGCGTTCTTCTCTAAGCTTGTGGTAGCAACACCAGACGCATAGTTGCTTGTCCTCTGCTACTAATGATACCTCTTTTTTTCTTCTATCATACGATCGACATTGAACCTAAAAGGAATAGCTTTGAAATTATAACTGAATACCTATTGGCATAAATTCAAGTACATTAATTACTTTAATTTTGTCAATCTTTGACTTTTGAAATTATAAACAATGGCGATAAATCTCCAAGGATTTGTGGGTAAATTATTCCTTGATCCGGAAGTCCCCAGGTTGGACCAGAGGAGCACAGTTCAGGCGGGTTCAGGAGAAAAACATTAGTGGTCGAGGTGGCGAACTGGAAAGGATATATATTACGCTTTCCTGACAAAACAAACGTGATTTTTTTCTTGAAATTTTGCGCCAGATTTACAGAAGTAATGTTGAGTGACTAAGATGTAGTGGTTTATGGGTGTAGGTCGGTGGTGGTGATACATTAGTGTATTTTGTGTATCACCTGTTGAAGGAGTAGTGTGGCAAATGTATACAACTTGATTGTTTGACGGTGATGTGTATAATCTATACATACTACTAGATGGTAGTCTGTACAGTACTTGATTATGTATAGATGTATATAAATAATTTTGGAAATACATACATACATAGTTGTCGTCCTCTTCCCTGACATGTACAGTATATAATTATGTACACTGGAATTCTCTCTGCAGCTTTACCCAAAACGGTCGTCCGCGTGTGTTAATGACACAGACAAACTGCAAACGAGAATTATAAACGTACCATAATACATACTGGACTAAATTATTAGATGGATTATTGAATTGAACAGTTCACATCATATCTCTCTCTCTCTCTCTCTCTCTCTCTCTCTCTCTCTCTCTCTCTCTCTCTCTCTCTCTCTCTCTCTCTCTCTCTCTCTCTCTCACACACACACACACACACACACACATACACACACCTTAATGATGTTGCCGAGGTTACAAGTCTTACCAAACGTGGACAAAAAACAGCCTCGAGTGAAGAGTCAAAGTTCAATATAAACTAGATTTTCAGCAGTCAGGGGTCAAGAGGGAATATCTTTTATATATCAATATAAGTCTTAATTTCAAGTGCGGTATAAATGCGGTGCTTCGCCAGCAGATGTTATAATAGAGATGATGTTCATACAAACGCTGAAAGAGCAACTTTTTGGGGGGGAGTTGCAGGAAGGTCGACAGTGTGTGTGTGTGTGTGTGTTGGTTATAACTGTGCTTGTCTTAAAGGGCACTCGCGTGTGAACATGTGTGTATTATTAGAATTGTGCAGCACCTGTTGGCTCTGTCCCAACGGGGAAGTTCATTAATATTACATTTTGTGGTTAGTGCTGACGTCACTGTTTGTCTTTATTATTATTATTATTATTATTATTATTATTATTATTATTATTATTATTATTATTATTATTATTATCGTCAGTCAAACTAACCAGGGTACTGCTGTTGAGTCAACGATCTGAGCCACAAATAGCGGTACTGTCCACATTACTAAGTACAAACACAGAAGATAACCAGACGCGTTTCTCTTGTAGTGTCAACCATCTGATAACCTGCTGGGATCTCTTGTGCTGAATGAACCACTTGGTAGACGGACCGTGTCGCTGTTCCTTCTCAGTAAAACACCGGACTAACGAACCGTGGTATGTCTCTCCTACGTGAGCACCTGAGGGGAGGAGTACCTTTGTGGTGCAGTTGATAGATGGAGCTGCCAGGTAAACTGTTCTCCACATACTCCCTCCGCACCAGTAATGAGGAGGTCCTTGAAATAGCTGACTCACGCTTTTTATTTACAGCAGTACAAGGGCCCAAGGGAACTATATTTTTTGAGGATTTGTTGTGCAGGTCGGGTGAGGATAAACTCTCGAAGAGCGTTACCTCACACCAGACATCAAGAACTTCAAGTGACACTGCTACAAGTACCATTCGGCACTGCCTTCAAGCACCACCATAGACTATTTGGATTTCAAGTGGCACTTTACCCTTCACAACCTTTGGCACCCCTGACTGGCTGACAGTCCAGTCTGTTTGTCGTAGCGTCACCAATCTCGTTTCTTCTGACCCAACAGTTTTCAATATGAGTTCCTCGCACCCCCCAGTGACGGTCAGCCCTGGGGAGGAAGAAGGGAGATACGAACCCTCTGCCAAATTGAGGTCATTTCTTGTACAATTTTCAGCTCCAGTGGACTACGACGAAATGAATAGGACTAAGTGGACAATCAGCGGGGGGTAGTATTGCAAATGGTCTTCGTTTAGCGGTTCTGTTGAGAGATAGGGAGTTAGGGCTACGGTGACGCCAGGGTCTTTGGGTTAAGGAGTCTAAGGATACGTTAGGGAGTCTTGAAGATAGGTTAGAGAGTCTAAAGGGAGTCTTAAAAATACGTTACGGAGTCTAAGGTTGGTTCAGAGTCTTTAGGACAGGTTAGGGCATCTTAAAGAATAGGTTACGGAGTCTTTAAGGGTAGGTGAGGGAGACTACGAATAAACTGTAGTTCTCATATTAAATTTATCTTGTTACTTATTTTCATAACATTAATAATACAATATGTACCTTTGTAGACCATTATTTAATATTGGTATTATTTACTCTCCATTATAATTACAATAATAATCAAACCTCATACGAGCGGCTGTAAACCCTGTACGGCAACTGTTACCATGGCAGGAAAAATATCAAACTAGTGACTCTGTTATTGTGTATTAATTTATTCACCGAAATTTGTTAGAATTGTGCTGACCGTTACCATGACAACGCTTGGTCTGTTTTGGGAACGATTTTCACGAAATAATTATTCTTTGGACCTCTTGTCACGTGTTGACCAAGCCTGTCTCCTGAATTTGGTGCCTATCCACATACTGTTTCTTAATTTGTTTTGGGGACAGACCGTGTAATCATAATAATGATAACATTAATTAAAATAACCATGTGTAACTTCGTACTTCAGTGATAGGACGTTCTCCTTACAAGATAATGGTTAGGTTAGGTTAAGTTTAATAAATTCAGAGTTTGGCTGTTTAGCGATGGAAGTAATACAAGAAATCGCGTCTTTAAAATATTCTATTTCCAGTTATCTTCCTAATTGAACAACCTTATAATATATAGAAACACGAAGAACACAGGACATTAACATAACATCGGTGACAACAGCGTGCCAAACAAAACCTTACATAATGGACACGTAAACAGAGCCAGCACGGGAATCGGACAAATAAACATGGAATCAATACCCTGTCCGCTACACTTCCGCGTTAGCCCAGGGCTACACACCCAGTGCGGAAAATGGTGTGTATTTTGAGCACAACTCTCACGAAACACAACAACAAGATACTCAATACAAAGGAGCCAATTTATTTCTTTTTCGAGAGAGCATTCCCCACCGACCGTGTGTTTCTCCATAGAAAATGGCCACGGGAGATGCCAGATGTCGCCATACATTGTCGCGTCCAAACGACTATGTAAATTACCTGGTTGGGGCGAGAGGGAGAAAGATAGGGAGGGAGAGAGAGAGAGAAAGAGGATAGACGGAGGCTCTAAAGCTTTTCTCTCTCTCTCTCTCTCTGCAGTTCTGATCTCCGTAACATCACGAACTCAAAAGGCAATTCACCAAACGTATATATTCCCTGTCATAACAAATTGGCCTCTTCCCTTTTTTGCGTGTGTGAGAGAAGAGACGTAATTCTCTGTGAAATGTTGGATTTCCATATTATATTTCCCAAGGATGGTATAAGTTACGCGGAACCACGGCCAAGGAAATATACGGACGTCGGAGTAGGCACCCAAAGGAGTATATTTCACAATTAAAATACCCTTTTAGACAGCTTCATCGGCCACCCCTTCCAAGCTCGTGTCTAGTGGGGCGAGATAAGAGTAAAAAATGTTATCAGCCAACCAGAGCTGAAAAACGATTTCTTGCTTTTGATAAACGGAAACTGTGAAGCAGAATTAGAAAATGGAAATGAAAGCGTAATATTAAAGGGGGGTCGTTTTCTGCCGAGGGCCTGTCAGGAAGGGTGGAACTTTCCCGACACTGGAACTAGGGAAGGGTTATCTTACACAACACTGACACACTCACCCCCACACACTCACCCCCACACACTCTCATTCATCCACACTCACTCACCCACACACTCCTTCAATCGTTGTGTATTTTCCTGTTGGATGTTATTTTGAAAAGCTCCTGGAAATGATTTAAGAACTTATATACTACTGAAGGAATAATAACTATAGTTCATCAATAATTAACTTAAACCATCATAGAATATATCGGTCACCTTCCCTCTAAAACTATCAACAACAACAACAATATAATGACTGACCAAACTAAGTATCTACCTGCAATACCCGCCTTCCTACTTATCCACCTACCCACCCACCTTCCTATCTACCCACCCACCTGCCTGCCTGCCTGCCTCCCTACCCAGCCTCAACCCCACCCCACCCCACTCTACCCCAACTCCACCCCACTCCACCCCACCCCTCCCTACCCTACCCCACCCCGGCCCCTCCCTACCCAACCCCACCCCGGCCCACTTACCTGTCGCCCTGCCAGGTATCATATTTCACGCAGATGTAATTTCAGAGAGGACCCACAGACTTCAATGTCCGGTAAGCAATACCTCACGTACACCCACTCACCCACACACTCACTTGCTCACACACACTCACTCGCCCACACACTCACTCGTCCACACAATAGTCTCCAACAAGCAGTGGTAACCAACGACAGTATGGACGTCAACCTCGTTTTTTAAGTTAACTCTTTTTATCTGAAGTTTGCTCCTTGCTTCTCTAGACAGAACAAGAGATCCTAATTAAATTTAGTGGAATGTAATTCGCGGTAACCAAGAGTTTATCTTGAGTTGGGTAAGATTAAGGCAGCTATAATGGAAAGTAAAATACAAGATTTTTTTTTGTGAATGGAGATTAATGCATAAAATCGCACTTTATTCTGAAATCTTGGAAATCTAGAAAAACTACGTTAAAAGGTTGTTAAGGTAAATAAAAAAGGAGAAAGAATAATGAACCCCTGGTCACTCAACCCGTGTTGATAAGGGGTCTTGTAAACAACAACTTGGTATCTCTACACTATGTCGTTTAAACCCGCGAGAAATTTTTATAGGGGATGATGTGTGTTCCAACGTGCAGTCCTGGCAGATAACAGAATCAGTGGAATACCCATTGATCTGGTAATGTTGAGGTTAATAAGATCTCACAATAATTTCACCTCGTATTGTAAGTCACGGAATTAATTTCATGATTAAAATTTCAATCTGTAGAACATTTGTTGTTCTTGTGGTGGTGAGACACATAATGAGTTTACAACCTACTTACTAAACATTGAATTACATGGTTAACCAGGATTTGGAGATAGCTGCATTAGTGCGGAGCTTTATCGTACGTCCGGCAGCTTATATTATAATGAGATATATTTGGAGAAATTTACTTTATTTGGAAGAACAGTTGTCGATGAACCCTCCAGGAAAAGCTTGCATTGGGTTGAATTTAAAAATATTTTAGAAGAGCGAATTGTTTAGTTGCCAGACGCTTCTGTACTGACAAAGGATAAATTATTATTTATTGTTATGGTTATCAGCTGGCGTGATTCACAATATACATACCTCATATATAGTGAACATTATTGATATTATTTACTAGTAACGGCACCATAATAATGACAGGTTTACATAATAATCTTTAAACTACACTGCTCGGTCATGTTTTATGAGACTGTGCTAGTTTCAGGGACAGTCGCCCTCACATGAGCGAGGCCCCACGTTACACCACAGTTATATGCAAGTGGAGGCCAACTCGTAAAAGATTTTCAAGGCCTCGGGGAGCGTCGTCTAATGTGATTCATACTGTCCAGTCCATCATCATTCTTTATCCCGCCCCCTTGACGTGTTGCTCCACAGCGGTACGAGTTGCTGAAAATAATTTTTTTTTTTTAGGTTCCTTCAATAAGTGCGTGTGTAACATAATTCGAAAGTATAATGTGTGGCTTCTTTTGGTGGTGTTTAGTGGGCAAGATAGGCTTACCTGTGCATTAGCGAGTTTTAGCGGTAAGTCAAAGGTCATCCACCCTTTTCTTACCTTGTCCATTCGGGGCTGATTAACAGGGTTGTCACATCCAGTCAAGAGTACTGAAGCCTCAGAAGTCCAGGCACAGGCAGCAAGATCATGGGCTGCCACGTAGCGTAAACTCTCTCGTGATGGGGTAAGTCAGTTACAACTCGATTTGGGAAGGAAGGCGGCGTCTGGTCTACCGCAACAGACAGTGCTAAAAAACCTCGTCAGTAGAACTTTTGAGTAACTTATGGTGATGGTTTGTTTGGGTGTATGTATGTATGTATGTATGTATGTATGTATGTATAAAATCATTGTTTAAAGATAATATAAATTTATTTGTTCTTGTGCTCACTATTAATATACAGTATATTAATACTAGCCTTCTTCCTGCTGGCTGGCTGGACAACTAGTGGGTTACCTCTTGGCAGGGTGTTAGTACCTCCAAGGGTTGTTCCCCCACCGGCAAACACACCCGGTCGTGTACATTTATTGTTGAGTACACAAGATCTAGTGTACACGAAGGGGATCCAGTCCTCCATTTCAGTTGGGAATCGAACCCGTGGCCATTCGCTTATGGAACGAACGCCCAGCAAATTCTTAATCCTGCTGTCTTTAATTAGATCTTGTACGCTGACCTGAGATTCTGGTCCCTACAATGTATTTCCACGAGATTCTAGTATTGTCAGCTTAATCGTGCAAGTTTATTTTCATTATCTTTCCTCTCGACCCTAATACCAGTAAATTATTCTGACATTTCTATTCATAGTATCCAGGATTCTCACACTTTGTACCAGGTCATTTCACCACACTTATTTCCACTGTCCAGATTGAAACCAGGAGAGTGGGCCGTGTTTTGCATTTAATACGGCCTGGGGTGATAGAGGGTGGCTGGTGGTGGTGGTAGCCGCGCTGCTCCTGCTAACTTTCTCCCTACTTGCATGTGGACGGACCGTTGTGATTACTTGCTGAACAATATTTTTTTCTTATTTTGAATGTTTTTTTTTTTTAATACACTGGCAGAATAATTTGTTTTTAAATGATTTTATTTTAGTATAATCGTTTGGCGCACTGCTGAAGGTGAACGAAAGACGATACAGAAGCTTTGAACTATTAAGGAAAAAGTCTTCTCATTTTTTTCTTCTCTAGATTCACGTGATACCAGATCGTTTAATTTAAAGTCTTGAATTTTTACCCGATCCCAAGTTTGATTATTATTATTATTATTATTATTATTATTATTATTATTATTATTATTATTATTATTATTATTATTATTATTATTATTATTATTATTATTATTATTATTATTATTATTATTATTATTATTATTATTAAGGTTTATTCTTCATAGGTTAAAACGAATATTGTGAAGGTTAGTAATTGTGGTGAAGTCTGTGTTAGAAAATAGTGTGTTAGAAGGGAAAGTGTGTGTTAGAAGGTAGAGTGTGTTAGAAGGTAGAGTGTGTGTTAGAAGGTAGAGTGTGTGTTAGAAGGTAGAGTGTTTTTGTTTGCATGTTCTTGATTCGGGCCACACTAAATTATGGAGGGAAATATTTTGGAATTGAATGTTCAAATAAAATGAATATCTCAGCTTAGGAAACATCACAAGACAATTGTGGTCGTCTCGTCTTCGGAAGAAAAAAATAAAAAAGTTGCTTATTCAGTGTGTATAAACCATGAAGGTCGAGCCATGAAGTACCGCAAGTATAAAATGTATTGTTTATCACCATAGGCCTTGTGTTACGACAGACCCATCCTCCTCTCCCCCTACTCCATGCCTTCTCCTTATCTCTTATCTCTCCCTATCAGTTCTCTCTTTTTTGTGAGGTTTATCCAATGTTCTTGTGTCCTTTTCTTCTGTGTCTTATCTGTTATCCGTGTTGCATCCTTCTGTCTTTTGGGCTCTTCGGACGCCACCCTATACACCTACGTTATCACACACATACGTACATACATACATACATACATACATACATACATACATACATACATACATACGTACATACATACTCACCCACTCTTCTACTATTCCCCTACAACTACTCCACCATCCACACCACATCCATACAGCCGCTGCACCACCCACACCAAATCCACACACACACCCACTCCACTACCACACATCTACTCCACCACCCACATCAAATCCATACACCTACTATACCACCCAATTTACCACTCACACCCAACCACATCCACATCTCGCCACATCCCGCCACACCCCGCCACACACCGCTACACCTATTCTAACACGCACCTGGACCACTTACACATTAAGAACACATCCTGGAGACAAATGTGTGTCATCCCCAGAAAGAAAAATATATATCCATTTTCCCTCCAAAAGGACAAATAGAAATATACATATATTTTTTCCTTCCTATTTATTCCGCCCTTTTTGTCAGATACAGCGGCGCGGAAAAAAAAGAATATCCCAAGCCAGACTTTACAGCATTGCCGAATTTGATGCTGCAGAGTCTTAGTTTCAGCATGAAATTTTGGTCACTCCTTGAGGTTATCATTATTTACCGTCACACAGGACACAAGTTCATACACAAGAGGCAATAATGTCTGAACAAGTCACAAGTTTGAGAAATATCAGCGTGGACAAGCGAGTTTAGCATAAGTTATAAAGAAGTCTTGAGGACTGAAACTCGAGGTGGTTACATGACTGGCCTCTAGGATAGTAGAGGTGGGGTGTGAGGGAGAGGGAGATGAAGGGGAGAAGGGGGTGAGGGGGGAATGAGAGTAAAGGAGAGAGGAGGACGATGAAGGAGGAATGGGGTAGGAGAAAGGATGAGAGAGAAGGGGGGAGGCTAAGTGTCACAATATTTTAGAATCTTTAATGCCGTATCACAAGCCTGAAAAATCAATGTAGAAAGGTGAATTTAGGTCAAATATCAAATTATTATTATTATTATTGTTATTATTAGTATTATTATTATTACTATTATCTATTTGTTAACGTTTTTAAAAAGTGACAACACAGAATTGTCAGAATGCTACATAACAGATGGTTTAGCGAACAAATCGTTAAGCAACAAACTAATTTGATGTTTCCTTGCAAATTTCGGCCTGGTTAATGTCTACTCTCGGAGGTAATTAAGAAACTTTTAAAAACTGTGAAACTGGAGGAAGCTAGTGTAAGGGAGCGGGGAGGGTGAGTGAGGGGGTAGGGGGAGGAGGGGGGGAGATAGAGGGGCTAGTTGGAAGTGAAAGTGAGGAAAAGAGGAGGGAGAGAAGGTGGTGAGAGGAGAGAAAGTGGTGGAGGGAGAGAAGTGTGAGGGAGGTATGAGGTAGAAAATTGGGTGGAAGGAGAGTAAGGAGTAAGTGAAGGGGACGGAGAATATGAAAGAAGTGTAAGAGTGGAGGAAAAGGAAGGAAAGCTGGGGTAAAAGGGGGAGGGGATGATAAGAGGGGGTCGGACGGTCATCCCCTGGTATGCATAAGGCGTGACTTGTGTGTCATACTGAACGACCTCACCCCAGCTCTATATATCATAATGATCGCCCTCACCCCCAGCCGTGCATCAAGAGTATTCCCAGTTTGTGACGGCGAATGATACCTTCACCACAATACATTACGTTGCTCTTTTCTTTCACCTTCGAGCTTGTGTTAAAAGACTCTCAGAAGGGGGAACGACGTTGACAAGGTGAGTCGTTCCCTATTTCCTGCTACACTCTGCGGGTGAGGAGGAACTCTGTAACCTTCTTGAAACTCCTGTCCGGAATACGCTTCCTAACTACGTAATGTTAAGTGCGTCAGCAATAAAATTAAGTTCTTTGTTGTTCTTGAAGTGTCGTATATCATTGCTGGCATAAACTGTGGGAGGGGAAGGAGAGGGAGGAGGAGGAGAAGCAGGAAGGGGGAGGGGAGGAGGAAGAGCAGGAAAAGGAGGAGCAGGAAGAGGGGGAGGAGAAAGAGCAGGAAGAGGAGGAAGGTTGTATATGAAAGGGCAGTATAAACACGTGCAGATAAACACGCTTTCCATATACGCATGCTCACTCGATAGAAAAACAAACAAACATATAAACGCTATTTTACCTCTACCTTTGACAGACCTTAACTAGAGATACAGACAGACAATCAGATGGACTGCGAAACAGACAGTTAGATTGACAGACTTACAGATGGATGGATATAAAGTCATTTAGCCATCCCACAAGGACAAGGTGTAGAGAGAGGGTTGAGAGCCTCGCATCCGGCTCCGAGTAACAGGATCAGAGGATGACAATGAAGGCCGCCAGACCTTCCCATTTACGCACCTTTTGTTAGCCTCACAGCGGCCAGCAAAAGTTGTCTCTTTGGATAATGTGCGAGGTTTGTCTCCTAAATATCAACCCAAGGGGAAAAAAAGCATTGGCCAGGGAGGGAGAAAAACATTTGCCAGGGAAGGAAAAAAGACAAAAGAAGAAGGGGGGCAACACACACACACACACACACACCATCTTAAAAACGTTACTAAGGAAATTTTTGTAGGTATGGCTGACGGGTGAAGGTCTCTCGTCACCCTTGGGCATAATAAGGTCATCGTTGTATTTGACGTAGATGTGGTGGGTGGATAATTTCTTTCGTCTTCATGTTTTGAGGTAAGGGAGATATACGCCCTCATCGTCATGTATAAAATGAAAAAAAACAAAACTAGTAGTCAGTAATGTGATCTTTTTCATCATCCTATACAAAGTGAAAAGGAAGCGTTAACCACATCTCCTTCATCATCATGCGTTGAGTAAACAAGGCATCTCCCACCTTGTCACATACAGTATGTAGAGGGAAGGAAAACTAAGGTCACCTGTTTCCTCATGCTGATAATTGAGAAAATACGAGCAAGGTAACAACAGGACAGAGAGAATGTACGAGGATGATGTAAGAAAGATCCATAGACAACGTGAGAAGGTCAGACGAAGGACAGGGACTGGTGGGTGGACAAGGGCGAGTAGAGAATCCCCCTGGTGGTCCATTGATGCGAACTTTGCTCTCCTCCTCTTCCTCTCCATGCCCTATTCTCCTTCTCCAGTTTCCCGTCTCCTCCACTCTCTACCATCCTCCATTTCCAACTCCTCTTCTACCTAACCTCTTCACTCTACCTCTCCTGTTTTTCGCTTTCTCGTCCATCTTTCTCGTATCCCTTTTTCTTCCTCCTTCATTTCTTCTTCCTCTCTCATCCTCTACCTTCCCCTTCTTTATTTATTTTCAGTTTATCTACTTTTTCGTCTTTCTCATCACCCTTACCGTTACCTTTTTCTCTCTATCCCCAAATCTCATCTCATCTTGTCTTCCTCCCTTCTTTCCCTTTCGTCCTCACACCCACCTCATTCTCTGCCCCTCTTCCATTTCTTTACCCATATCAACTCTTTCACTCCCTCTCTTCCCTTCTCCCCACCACATGTCCACACTTGTCTTTCTCCTCCGTGTCCTCTCCCTCTCCTTTCTTCCTCTCTCCTCCCTTCCCTCCTCATCACCCCCCATTTACCATGTTTGTTTCCGGGACTTTATCTTGGATTTTTTTTTCCTGGTGGGTCGGCCTACCTCAAAGGCCCCAAGGACTCTCCAACTTGATGGTTGGCCATAGGTACGGCTGGTGAGAATGTCCTAAAAATAATGTGAGGAGTGAGAGAGAGAGAGAGAGAGAGAGAGAGAGAGAGAGAGAGAGAGAGAGAGAGAGAGAGAGAGAGAGAGAGAGAGAGAGAGAGAGAGAGAGAGAGAGAGAGAGAGAGAGTACTAAGATAATACAGCTTAAGATTTAATCAGTCAGTCAGTTAGTAAGTTAGTTTTAAAATTTAATTAGCAAGACTGAAGTACATTCTTTGCTTCATCTGAAGAGTTGAGTCAGGTTTTGCAGGCGTTGACAAGAATAAAATAATATGTTTGGTGGAGCTCTTTTTATATCAACACTGGGTGATCAAAGACTTGGATAGTGATGAGCAGTAAAGGACGTGGAGGAGAGGATTGGTAATGACAGGTATGACGTTTAATGAAGATTGGGAAACTGATCAACGAAAAAATAAAACTGTAAGACGTGAATCTGCGGGTATCATGTTCCTGTCGTCGAATTTGGTGGTGGAAGAGTCGTTGTTGCGTTGTTAATCATCCCTGTAAGTGTCTTGGTGGAGTCATTGTCAAGAGTCGGGGTGGAATAGTCGTTGTCAGTCGTCGCTGTTAAGTATCGTGGTAGAGTCGTCGTTGTCAAGTGCCGTGGTGGAGTCATCGTTTTCAAAAGTCGCGGTGGAAGCGTCGTTGTCAGTCGTGCCTGTCAAGTGTCGTGGTGGTGGAGGAGGAGTCGTTGGCGTGGGCTTTGTGGTGGACTGCTGATGACGGCGACACATTAGTCACGACAACTCAGGTGATTAACGGCTACCACAGGTAATTAGCCAGCATGATGAAGTCATTAGCCGCAGGAACATGACGCGGACCCGGCGTTTACCTTCCCCGTGAGACACTCGCCTGCTGCAGTGACGATACAAACTCCTTCACCTGCACCAACAGAGAGAGAGAGAGAGAGAGAGAGAGAGAGAGAGAGAGAGAGAGAGAGAGAGAGAGAGAGAGAGAGAGAGAGCATCTACCTATCTATCTACCTGCCTGCCTGCCTAAAGCTATGGACGTGTCTTTATCAATATATGCCATAAGAACCTTTTAAGTATCCTGTAACGAGATCTTTCATTTCTTAACATCAGTATAATGGAGTTTGTTTTTCTTAAGGGGGAGACGTAGTATTATCGTTCACTATTGTACCAAACGTTCAGTCCTCGAGGGGTAAGTCGAGATCTCTTTATCAATTTCTATAAACAAGACGAAAGACTTCTATTACAGCGGTAAGAAAGAATGGATGATAAACTATAAAGGGAGAATAGAGGACTGTGTGTGTGTGTGTGTGTATGTTTTTGTTAAAGACCATCTTGGAATATTTATATGCGGTAAAAAAGACTTGAATAAGATCGGATGAACAATAATGAATGAAGGGAGAACGAAGTGTGCAGGGAGGAGTGTGTGTGTGTGTGTGTGTGTGTGTGTGTGTGTGTGTGTGTGTGTGTGTGTGTGTGTGTGTGTGTGTGTGAAGGGGGGGGGGAGTTCATGGGTGCGTGCAGGAAAAATAACAATAAAATAATGTTCACCCATGTGTTTTAAGTTGTGCCTCTTCCCCTCTCCACTATATGTACCTCAGCTAAAACAAAACAAAGTCCAAATGAGTGAATGACACGTAATGCACCCGGACAAACTATACATGAGACCACATCTTTGTTCCCGGTGTGGGAGACGTCATGACCCCTGGGCCATATATCTTACTGACTGATGATGACATACACTACGTGACTCCTGTTATAGAGCTCAGAATTTATGTTCCTGTCTGCCTCTCCCTCTCTCCCTCCGTCCCTCCCTCCTTCCCCTCCCTCCCTCCCTCCCTCCCTCCCTCCCTCCATCCCTCCTTCCCCTCCCTTCTTCCTTCCTTCCTTCCTTCGGTGCGGCCGCCACGGTGTAGGTGTCGTCAGGTGTGTGAATATGTCTGTCTGTTTGCCTGTTCTTTTACTTTTCTTTTATCCAGTCTTTTTCTTTTCTCTATAATTTATCTCTCTCTCTCTCTCTCATATTTACCACTAATCTGCTTCATTAAGTTCTCTCTTTCTCTATATCCTTCCTCCTCTTTTCCCTCATCCTTCATTCTTACTGGCTTATTTTTTCTTTCATTTAATTTCACCCATTTACTCTCTCCTTACCTTACGCTGTTATTAATTCCTCCTTGAAGGCTGTTTATCACTGCGACCTTATTTTTTTTTAAACTTTTCTCCATTTCCTTCTTCGCAAATACTTCTCCTCCTTCTTCTTCTTTCTTCTATGTTTCTTGTGTTTCTTATCCCATCTCCATCCTCCTCCATCTTCTCCCGTGTTACCCACGTCTCTTACTCCTTTTCCCTTCTCTCTCTCTCCAATCTTATTCTTCCCTTCCTTCTCCTCAATTCTCCCCAACTTCTGATCCATTTTTCCCCTTATTCTCTTCTCCCACCTCCTCCTTCTCCTCTCCAATCCCACATCCCTCCTTCTCCTCCTCCTCCTCTCATCCCGTCCGCGTTGCCAGCGTGCGTCAGGGCGAGTATGGTAATGAGAGAGGCGTTAAAATCCCTTGCTAACAAGATAAGGATTCGCCTCTCTCTCGCACCATACCGTAAATTACAGCGACTTTCAGTGTCTGGTAAGTAAAATGTATTCAGACACATTTGCATGCATTTCTTTGCTCTATTAAGTCCGGAAGAACCATCCGTGTGTGGCGCACTTAGCTGCAACACTTTCATTATCAAATCAACACATGGAGGGGAGTGGGGGGAGATATACACACCCCTCCCTCCCTCCCTCACACACACACACACACACACACACACACACACACACACACACACACACACATGCATACATACATACATAAGCACACACAGCGCATTTTATAAGCCTTCAGGGTAAATTGAGATTTTTCTTTGAATATGAGTTTGTTGTTGGTTACCTAAGTGAGATTTATGCTTATGGTCTCTCTCTCTCTTTCTCTCTCTCTCTCTCTCTCTCTCTCTCTCTCTCTCTCTCTCTCTCTCTCTCTCTCTCTCTCTCTCTCAGAGCTACCCTTTCTTTATCTTATCTCTTTCATCCTCCTTTTTTCCCTCTCTATCACTCACTCACTTTCTTCTCTCCACCCTCTTTGCTTCTTTCCCTTCCTCTCTATAATTTGGTTTCCTCTTCATTCCTTTTCTCCTTTTCTCTTACTTTCTTAAGCCATCTTTCCTCTTCCCTGAGCACGGCAATAAGCGCGTTAAGACACGCGGTTGATGTATTACTGTGCGGTGTTGCTGGGCCTGTTCGGTGCCTGTTTGTACTGAGCAGAGTAGGTAGTGTGTTGGTGTGTACTGAGCGGTGTAGGTAGTGTGTTGATGTGTACTGAGCGGTGTAGGTAGTGCTCATGCTGTTGCACCTTTGAGTCAAGGAAGCTGATTACTCTCCTTTCATTTTAGGAGAATTTAATCAGGAGTCGCTCGCTTAATGATAGCGAAAGTAAAATAGAGGCTTATGTACATTCTTCAGAGAGGGGTGAAGGGGGAGGATAAGTGGAGGGGGAGACAGAGAGGGGAAAAGGATAATATAAGAGGACGTTGAGGGGGAAGGAGGGTGTTAGAAGGAGAGGGGAAGAGGTAGAGAGTGAAGGGAGGGGGTAGAGGGGAAGAAAGGGTTGTTGACGTTGAAGGGAGGGAGGGAGAAAAATGAAAGGGGGGGAGAGTTGAAAAGTATAGGCAGAATAACAAAAATGAGAGAGAGAGAACAAAATTACAGGAATAGGAAGAGAAATTGGTAGAAACATTGGAGGTAAGGAAGAGGAGGAGGTGGAAAAGAGATAACAATGCGAAAAGAACTGGATAAAGACGCAGCGAATACATGGAGAAAAGAGGAAGAAAGGAACGTAGATAAATGGAAGGGTGAAAGTGACTGAAGGAGAGAGAAGAAAAAGTGAGAAAGGAGGGAAACAAAGGGAGGGACGCAAATTAGAAGGGGGAAGAGGAAGTAGAAAAACAAATTATGAGTTGTAGAGAAACGTCAAAAAATAAATAAATAGAATAAGAAGAAATAAAAAAGAAAAGAAAAAAGTGGCGGGCTAGAGGAGAAGGGAGAAAATTATACAAATAGTGAATGGAGAATTGGGTGAATGAAATTAGAAAATTGGGAATAAAGGAACGACAGCAAAGGTAATAATAAAGTAAGTCACGAATGAGAAGGTGAAAGAATAATGTGGGAGACAGGAGGCATCACATTTTCGCTAATTAGGGGTTCCCTTAGTGCTGCCAAGTTCACCTGTTGAGGGAGGGAGAGGAGACCAGACCAGATACACCTGTAGAGGAAGGTAGAGGAGACCAGGACAAACACATCTGTAGAGGGGGAGAGAGAAGACCAGGCCAGACACACCTGTGATAATTATATGCATTTTGTAATAAGCCCTGAGTGATGGTTAATGAATCAGGTGATTTGCCTCGGCAGCGGGCGGATGACAACTTGGACTAAAATAAATACATAAGAGATGAAAATCATCTCTCAGTTATCATTATTTACAATACCCCCTTCAGTAGAGATTTAGCTTCGCTCTGCAATATTGGTTATATATGGCTCTGGGGAGGGGATTACTTACTGCAGTCCATTACCACAATTACCTGCCTACAAACATCAGTACGCTAAACCCATTAATATACATAAAACATTCAGTACCGATATATTTGATTTACACCAGAAAATATCCCTAATTGATTGGTTATGCATCAAAGACTAACTAACTTGTTTACTAATGAAATGTCGGATTACATTTGTCAAGATCTTTTTTGGGGGGCCTTTGAGGTGTTACCCGGAATCAGCTTTAGGAGAATTCGTAAAATTTCGCTCGAGGTGATAACACTGGCTCTTAATTTAACGGTACAATTTTGTTATGCCTTAGTATCAGGAGAGGAACGCCCAACATGTATTGCTTTATAATAGCACAGTGTCTCTTTCATTGAAAAGTTGAACTTGAGCCCCACAGAGCAATGACCCACTCGAGGCAGTGTGGATACAACGCACTGAACACTAACCGTTCGATGAATAAGGAGTTAGTGTGACCTCATTGCACTCTACTACTTTTCACATCCCAGCTGTAAAGTTAAGTGTCTATTCAGCAGCTGGGTTGACTAGGGGCGCCCCTTTTAGTGGCCACAGGACTTTTAAGAGCCGGTGACTCAGGGGTAAGGAGGCAAGCTCTTTGTCTATTGGATAGCAACACCTGTTTGTTCAAGTATCACCAACTTAATCGTTTATTACTTTTTTATATTTTCTGTTGCTTACTCATTCATCTATCATGCAGGTAGTGTTAAATTTGAATACATTTGAGAGGCTTAATTAATTTTACGGAACACCGACATTATCTGAAATAATTATTGAGAACAAGACTCGTGGCGAAGTGCATTATCTCATCATATGGATATGTTAATTAATGTTCAATGAAGGCGGGAACATATTCCTCTCCTTAATTTCATTCTCCGTGCATTAAACTGTTTTCTCTGCGCTCTTCCTCTCTTCCATCAACTTGGAACAACTTACATGAAATTATTGGTAAATGTTGGGAGTGATATCCTTTGACTGTTAATATATATTTTTTTTCATATTTCATCTCCTTCCCTTTATAATTTCTGTCATCAAACTCAGGTATTGTATAAAAGGTTCATTGATCACCTGCAGAGACTATTCAGTGTGTTTGTCTGTAGAGAGTTATACAGAGCTGGATTATGGCTTCATGGGTTGGATTACCGTATTTAAGCTGCTAGACCGTTATATTTATGGAATTAGGTTATCATCCTTGAGCATCTAGATTATACTTGACCGAGGTTGTTGGTCGAGGGTCAGGTATTACAAAACCTGGTCTTGAAGAGGTTACGTATTGTCGTGGTTGAGTCATCATGGTATTCAGTGGTTCAGGTCCTCGTATTGAAACATTAACACATCGTCCTGAAGGTCTTAAGTTATCATCTTCTTAAAAAGTTATAAAAACACAATTAACTCCTCAACACATGCATCTCTTACCTTTCACTGACACACATAAACTATTTACGAGGGTAAAAACAGTAGGAGATCCGCCGGTCAAGCTCCTTAATGCATTATGTACGAGTAAATGTAAATGCTCTTCTAGTCATAAGTGAGCGTTGAACCCTCTTTAAATTTTTTAACCTTAACTTCGAAGACCAGTGTTCTTATGTAGCTAAAAGGTTCAGATGCTATGTCATACTGAGATAATGGGTGAACCAGTAGGCATATATAATTACAAGGTTTTGCAATGGACTTGAGAAGTATGTATAAAGAAAAAACTGATAATAGGTTCCAATAATAGCAGGGCGGTGACGCTTGAGAAAATGGCTAACCAAAGTATGAAATATGAGAGGTCGTAGAAGAATTAATATTCCCGATGTTTTGGAGGGTTCTTTTGGCGATGATAAGAAGAAAGGAATGGTGAGAAATAACAAAAGAGGGATTTTGAAAGGTATGCAAGTGGGGAGAGCGCTGAGGAAAGTTATGAGAGTTAAGACGGTGAGTTTTGTAGGTCAGGCAGAGTCTATGAGAAAGAAGAGTGTGGGATTGAGGCCAAGGGTGTGTTTATACCACAAGGGATAGGATATTTGAGGCAATGGTTATTCAATATTTGGATGTGGAATAAGGAGAGCAAATAAAGTGAACGGAGGGAGAAGGAAGAGAAGAAAGGAATCATGAGAGAAGTTAAGGGTGACCTGTAAAGAAAGATAATTAAAATGGTATGGTCAAATAAAAAAAAATACGGATTACTTAAGATAGATGAAGAAGAAAGTATGTTTTGACGTAAATGAAGAGTGAGAAATGTAATTATAAAAAGAGATGAAAAATAATGTATGTTAGATGAAGAATGGAGAGGAAGAGCACGACAGGTATAGTGAGCTGGAGATACACAGGTGTGATTCGTGTCGTGTAGTTCTGTGTGGTTCTGATGAGAAACATGTGATTGTCTATCATTCTGACGAGACGATTGTGGTTTCCTGTATCCTACTCTCTGGTTCTGAAGGGATACATGCGGATGGTTCATGATGTATCCTTCACTGTATCCTTCACTCTATGTCTGAAAGAGACACGTGCTGCGGGTGTTTTATGACGTGTCCTTCACCGTATCCTTCTCTCTGGTCGTGACTAGAAGTATGTGTTATGTCGGGTGTCCTGCACGTCCCTCTAAGCTCAATTTATATTCATGGACACTGACCAGCTTGGGTGCATGGTCGCTTACCACCTCAACTACCTGCTGAACTGTAGCTGTACCTGCATCTCACGGGCTGGGTGTGTGCGTGTGTGTACTGTATGTCTGTCTCTGTTTCACCCTTTGCTTTAATCCTTGCTCTTCTCTTTGTATACTTTCCTGCTAGATTTTCTCTCCTTCGTTTTATCTGTGTCTGCTTGCTGTCTGTCTCTTTATCTTGTCTCTTTACCACCTCGTCTCTTTTATCTATCCCTGTTTGTTTACCTGCCTGTCTCTTTTATCTACCTGTCTGTTTTATAATCTGTTTATCCCCTTGCCTGTCGCCTTAAGTTAGTGCTGAGGTCAACTCGTCGAATATTTTTTTCTTAAGTTCTTACTCATGACTTTGTGTCGTATTTCATCCCTGTGTGTTTACATTTTCTTCCGTTTAAATTGACTGGACTCTTTCGTAATTGATTTATTTTTGTATGTTTGTCTGTGCCTGTCTGTGTGTTTGTCTATTCACAGCTGTGCGTGAGGTGAGGAACATGAGTCAATCCTGTTTTGTATGCCTGCCTGTTTGTTTGTTTGTCTGTCTTTGTTTGCATGTCTCAACAATTATGTTTACTTAGAATTTTACCTAACACTTAGTCTGTCTGCTTGTATGCCTCTGCTTCCCTGCTTATGTTCTTTTTGTCTTGTCTGCTTGTTTGCCTCTCTTGTTGTCTCTTTGTACACGGTAACTTATTTGTTTTCTGTTTTCCTTCTTGTTGTCTTCGGAAGTTGAATTAGTATGTTCGAAAACTTTAGGAGAATGGACATGTAATGATAATAATAATAATAATATTAATAAATTCATGATCACGGCGTGTTAAACAAGCCAAGTAAGATGCTGTGTCTGCTGGCATCATCCTGGACATCCATGTTCTAACTTTCCCAAAAGTTTAAATAAGGTTAAAATTTGTTTCAACTTTGATCTTGCAAACTTACAAATTCCCTTTGATGAAATTATGGAATGCCAGTTGCAAAAATGAAAGAACAAACAAATAAAAAATAAATAAAAAGTATATATATATATATATATATATATATATATATATATATATATATATATATATATATATATATATATATATATATATATAAATTTTTTAAGTGGCTTTAATGATGATTACTTCAGAGAAGATGCGAAAGCTGGTGGTCGGAGATACTACAAATACTGTATCCCAGACTAGATAGAGAAGTATAAACATTCTCTCTCTCTCTCTCTCTCTCTTCAACCAATAAATTATCTCGTATTGGTCTTGCAGTAAAGCACATGGCAGGTCTTTGAAGCAAATTGGGATGTGATAAAGGACGCGGAAGTAAGTCCTGCGTGTGAGTGAGCATAACGATTTCCACAAATGAATTACACATCATCGTTGCTGCCTCAACCTGTGGCAACATTTTCATAAATAAAATGGCGTGGGTCTTATGGACATTGTCACACTGTATTAAAGTCTCTGCAGTCAGACTAGATACAGAGTCAAAATGGATGAACTGTATGATACCCATTAGAGATTCTGGTGTAACATGTGTATGTTTTATGATGTGCCTTGCAGGTTAAAATTAGATAATATATTAGTTTGTTTGGCGACAAGATATTCAAATTCTCTCACTTGAAGCTGAGGTCTACTGACGGGCCAAGTGATATCCTTATATTTCTGACGATAAAAATATAATTTTGGAATGAAATTGTTTTATGTATGTTACACTATGAAAGATAGCTTCCTCTTCACTTCTGTCTGTTCACGATGTTTGTGTGTTGCCTACACTGTGTCACACTCGGTTATCCCTCATCAATTCTTAAGCCGTGACGAAATCCCAAATTTCTGACCTTGACCCGGCCATTCCTTGTTGCATATTTTCTCGAACAGTATATCAAGTCTAGACCAGCTCATCTGTTTCTTAAGTATATCTTTGGAAGTGAGGGGTAACCTAGTATGTTTCAAAAGCTTCTTCCTGAAGTTGTTGACATAACTGCTTCTGTGTGTCGTGGAATTGTGGCCCCGGTTAGTGTGAAGTGCTGGTGTCCTGTGACCATGTTCTTCTGAAATATGTTACCTGTGTTTTGCTTCTTGTCTCGACAATTGTGAGGACTATGACAAAGTTTTGCTATAAAACTGCGACATCCAAAACCTTTCTTCATGCAGCCGTTGGTAGAAACTTGTCATATAAAATAACTTACCCGGCTTTTGAATACTTTTGTTTCCACTTTGAAAAAAAATATATTAACTCTTAACATGAAAAAAACAAGTACATGTTTTGTCTGGTTTATATGATTATTTTACGAAAATTTCTTTTTTTTTTAAGGAAGCATTAAGTAAAGTTTACGATCACACAAGAGAAAAGTTCCACACCACTTTCCACGTTAGGATACTTGGCTATTGTCCTTATACTGTACTTAAAACGGAGTGAGCGAGTGTTATTCTAACCCGGCCTCCCCGCTGCAACAAAGCTTAAATATACAAAACCTCCAGTCCATTACCCGGCACCGCTCTTGTTCGCCACACTCTTACCATTTCTGAGCCCGCGGGTGTTTGACCTGTTTCTCAAAAGCCATTTGGGGAATTTCAGGTCGTTCATTGTTTATACTCTCACTTGGTAGTTGAGCGTTTGTGTCCGTGTAAAAGAAAATTAAAGCAGAATTGAAAGGAAAGACTGGAGGATGATTTTATATTATAGAAAAGACAAATTGTAATTTAACAAGAACAACATTATAATATCTTACTTGCCGCAACAGTAAGAGTTTGTACTGTGGACAAAAGTCCTGTATCGCAGCATGGGTAAATATTGGAATAAATCTGACTAATCTGTTGAATATGCAAATTGAAATCTGCAACTGTGGAATTGAATTCATTCTCTCCGTTGACGGAAGAAGGGATTTCAGTAGACTTATAATTAAAATCATTATATATATATATATATATATATATATATATATATATATATATATATATATATATATATATATATATATATATATATATATATATATATCGTGTATTTGTTGGAAAATGTGAAATCAGTAACACGTAGCCTTGGATAAAAAAACAATAACAAGAATAATGCGAGTCTTGGAGCTGGCTGGATTTATTTGATAGAATGTGTGAAACTTTTAAGACCAGACTTTTAAAGTTCTGAGTGCAAAATATGCACGGTATAGGAACGAGGATCTTCTGCTTGTGCTAGGTTTTTAATGAACTACGGTGGGTGTCAAGAAAGTTCAAGGTCATAAAAAAGCACAACTTTTGTATTTACAGTATTTGTCTGTGCATGATACCTTCATTGTGAGTCAATCTTGTGTTCCTTGGCAGCCTCCGCGGAACGTTGCCACAAGCATAACGGGCACTCACACCACCCAAAAACATATTGTCCATTGATAATGCAAAGGGCATAAGGTCAGTTTTCTGAAGACATATTCGCGGCTGCTAGACGACACGTTAGGGATGATGGTAATATAGTCTGTTTCTGTACCTCTGATACAAGACATAATTGTGATCAGGAAATAATCACAGTCATCTTGGAAGTTTCCAAAGTTCCGCAGTCACAGCTATGAAAGTTGTTTGTGATATAATAGAAAGGGATGGTTCCTCAGACAGAAAAATTACTCTCTCAGAGAATTGATGGATCGACCATATAAAAGTTCGTGGGTTTTAAGGAGAAACATGAACATTGTGTTGACTTAGATCATATCGTAGGGCTTGATGGTTTAGATCTATTAATACATTCTAATAGTTGCTATACTGGAGCATAGCAGCACGAGGAACACGACCTGTATTCTGACCTATCCTTAAAGTTAGTTACTCGTGATAACTGGCATCAGAACACTTCAGATCATTTTAGAGCAGCCGAGAACATGAAAATATTTGAATTGATTCAGGCGAAAAATACTGAATGGGAAATGAATAACTAAAGGAACTCCATCAATAACTGAGATACTATAACTGTATATTCCTCTGACAACGATGAACATTCCAACAGAGATCAAGTGTGTATACCTTGTGTCGACTCTTTCGTGATGTCAGGCACAGAACCCTCCCCTGAACCCGTACCCGAGATGAGTCATATCATTAAGTCATGAAACCTAAATTATTTAATCTCTCTCAAAAGTTCATCTTCTTCAGAGATATCGATCATGATCCGTTATCTCTGTAGAACAGTTCAGGACTTCGCCATGTAGGTGCACGTTCACTGGCCTCCATTACAAGTCTCGAAGACGTCATACTTGGTGATTGTAAACACAAGCCCACCTTGACGTTCCTCCGTGACATGTAAAATTTTTCAACAATACTTAGGGAAAAAATAATACGTGAGTCACGCCCTTAGAGATATAGAACAAGAGTGTGTGTGTGTGTGTTTGTGTGTGTGTGTGTGTGTGTGTGTGTGTGTGTGTGTGTGTGTGTGTGTGTGTGTGTGTGTGTGTGTGTGTGTGTGTGTGTGTGTGTGTGTGTGTGTGTGTGTGTGTGTGTGTGTGTGTGTGTGTGTGTGTGTGTGTGTGTGTGTGTCAGAGGTATTGTGAGCAGTCTGTCATCAACTCTCGGATACTTCAATCGTTCTACAGAGCTGGGAGTGAAAGCGAAGCATCACAGAAGAGGGAGAGAATTTTTTTCTTCTTCAGAGCAGTGGACAAAGAAAGATAAATTAAAGAGAAGAAAAAATGTGATTCGTTCTATTTGTGATGACAACAACTGTGGTGTTAATCTGCTCTTGACTAATTGAATTGAATTTTGAACTCGCCCTGTTGACGACGATGTTTGGTAACGATAATGGTTAGAGTTGGAAAAAAAAGAAAATGAGAAGGCAGACGAAAGAGGAAGAAGTAATATTATAAGGTCAAAAAAATAGAAATAGAAGTAAGAAAAGAATAAGAAATATAAGGATAAATAAAAGAAGAAGAAATAAAAGAATGATAAATAATTTCGAAGACGTATCATTAAAGAAGACTTAAGAGAAATAGAAGAAAACTTGAAGAGGCAATAGAAGGTGTTGAAGGTGACAACTAAGAGGATAGTGAATAGAGTTGGGGTGGTGGCTGACACAGGAACAGGTCATGTGAACCAACTTCATCCTTCTACTGCTACAGCCTTTCACACCCACACTCAAAAAAACCTCCGTCAAAAGAGTGAAATTCTCTCTACCCCGCGTGTGCAAGCGAGCGCACAAACACACGAGTGAAATACGTCTATGCGTACTGAGAGAATGAGTGCTCTACTGCATGTGTGTGTGTGTGTGTGTGTGTGAAAAGTGTAATATCCAAGACCTAGATGTGCAGGGAGCTGGAAATGGCTCCCAAAGGAGGCATGGACAAATTGAAAAGATGAATGAACATCGCCTCCATTGTAAGGTTGCTGGAGGTTACAATGGTAGAGTGAGCGTCGAGGGACGGGGGGAAGTGAATAGGTATGACGGAGAGTGTGACTGGGTTGAGATTGGCCCTTTGAGAGGAGCTTAGATGAGGTAATACACTGAAGAAACTGCACACCTACACCCACTGGGAGATGAAGGAAATGTGTAACAATAATTAAATAAAAGAGGATGTGCGTGAGAGTGAGGATGACGGTATGTGAGGGAATGGAAGACTAGAGAGAGAGAGGGAAGGATTAAAGGTAAAAGGAGGGAAGGATTAAAAGAGAGAAGATCGAAGGACTAAAAGAAAGAGGAGGGGAATAATTGATAAAGAGATGAGGAGGGAAGGAATAAATGAAAGAAGAATCGGTTTCATTGTTTAACTGTTGTCACCATATACCTAGTATGAGAGTTAACCGTACCGCTCAGAGCCATACCATGATATACTGTAGGTGTTTTCATATTATAATTCTAACGTCTTCAAAGGATAAAATTCTCAGGATCGTGCTGGTGCGTCTACAGCTTAGTGGCGACTGAAGAAAATTTAAAAGAGCGTAACGAGATTTTGTTTTAATAAATTAATACACCATGATTAACAGAGCCGAGTTTATCTAAGCATTTCAAAATAGCTAAAAGAGTTAAAAAAAGGTTGAAATAATTAATTTCACTTGTTAATACTCTGTAAATAAGTCAGTATAAATACACATAGGTAGTGAGAGTCCCTTCATCTCTCCAACATGATAGAAAAAACACACACACGTATATATATATATATATATATATATATATATATATATCCGGGGCGGCGAGCTGCTCCCTACAGGCATCTGTCTCACGTCTCGTCTGCTAATCCACTTTATTCGCTCTAAATAAAGGAAGAGCTAAACCGTTGACACCCGGAACGTAATATAGAGTCAGGAGTTGGGCGTTTTCTCCAGTTGACTTTGAGTTGAGATTGAGTTTGTCTTTGCGTCGCCAGCCGGATAATGTCATTTGGCGAGAACTTCGTCGAGGAAGGACACAAAACCTTGACTATGATGGCTCGAACTAAGGAGAGGCAGAGGAGTGGAGGGTCTGAAGGATGAAAGAAAAGAAAGAGACGGAAATGGAGTGACGGAGGTTCGGAAAGGCAGAGGAAGAGAAGGGCGGAATGGTAGTGGGGGTCAAGAAAAGAAATGGCGGAAGGAAGGAAAAATACGGGAAGGAGGAAGGGTAGAGGAGTGAAAGGACCAAGGGTTAAATTGCGAAAAGAGGGAAAGAGGTAGATGTGGAGGGATCAGAAAGGGAGGAGGAACGGAGAGGTAGAAGTATATGAACACGGGAGGTGAGGAGAAGACTGGATAACACAGGGTGTGATGCGCGGTGACGTGAAGAGGAAAGACGAGGGCGACGAAGAAAATCAAAATGGACACGTGGGAGGGGCGGGGGGGGGGACCAGACAGTGAGTAAAGTGGGGAAAGAAGAGAAGTGAGGAAAGGGAGATGAAAGACTGAACGTGAGTAAAGGAATATAATCATGCTGCTGGTGTAGAGGAGGTCATCGTGGGGTGGAGGGTAAGAGGGCAGTGTGTGTGTGTGAAGTTTTGAGGTAGTGAGTGTCCTAATTCGCTTTATCTATCCCAATTTTTTCATGATAATTACCTAAGGTTCCTTTAGAATTTCACACATGGGATAAATAAATAGGAAAAACTACGTCTACTCGTTGTCATAGAGTTCATGCTGAAAACTAAGCCCTGGAACACATTGTCTGTCACTCCTTTCTTTCAGTCTCCTCGTTGTTCATTTCCTTTCTCTGTCTGTCTGTCAAACGCGAACAGGTGACTCAACTATCTTGCCTCAGAGCGATGTAGCAATAACAACACCAACAGAGCTACAGTAGGGTAGTATCCCCAGCTGTCGGCCGGAGGATCAAGGAGGCCGACGACGACGCTTGAGAACACAAACTAATATCGTAATGGACACCGGTATACGTCCTGAGTAATTCTTTTATTTACTACCCGCACCGAGTTGCACCTTCGCCGTTCTTATCTTGGACAGTATTTCCACTCACTCTAGAAGCCGCATTTTATTTCCTATATGCAGTATGAATGTTGCCTTGTATCGTACTTTCCCTCTCACAAAGACTATCGTGTTGGTCAGTTGGGAAATAATACCTGAGCGTTATTGAATTATACTCCGCATCTCTAAATATATATTTCTCTATTACGTAAATTTTCTCTGAGTATTGTGTACAGCTCAACCGTGGAGATTACTAGAGTAGGATTTTTCTTTCGTTTCAATCAGTTTTATGTCGATTGATAGTTCCTATATCGTGTATAATTTTAATCGCATTCATGAATATGAAATGCCAAGTTGCGGATGAATACAAAACTATACAACAGTTTATTTTAATCACAAAAATTACTCTGTATAGCTCGGATGGGATTACAATACTGTACTGTACCTCACTATACCGTGTGTTGGTATTTGTGATGCCGACCCGCCCGGGGGCAGGCGTAAGACTAGGGAAATTACAGTCATTGCTGCAGGTAACAGAAGCGAGGTGGTGAAGTGTTATTACAGGTAAGCTTCCGGGTGTTGGGCTTTTCCGGAAATTTGACGACTTTGTATATTTTGATATGTATTGTATGAAGTGTGTGTGTGTGTGTGTGTGTGTGTGTGTGTGTAAGCTTATATATATATATATATATATATATATATATATATATATATATATATATATATATATATATATATATATATATATATATATATATATATATATATATGTGTGTGTGTGTGTGTGTGTGTGTGTGTGTCTGTACATATGTGTTGCGTGCTCATGTATCTATATGTAAGCGAAGAAAATAGTGTATGACTTACTTATGAAATAATACACAACAAATTCAACTCAGTTCCCATCGTGCCATTTCACCCCTGGAATAAACTCTACACAACCCGAGGCATTCATTACATAAAAACATCTGCGGAAACTCGTCTTTGTAAAACTTTGTACAGCTGCAATTCGCAAAGAAGCCGCTTATATCACAAATTATTTCTGTGTTGACCATTTTCACAAACCAATTTCTGCCTCACTCCCGAGAGAGTATGTCTGTAGTTAAAATGCTTCGCCGCTTTTTTAATTAAGTTCGTGTCCGCTTCTATACATGTTAGATGAGTGTCGCAATACTCAGGAACAAAAATGATATATTTGTGTCAGAAAGAAGTTTACTTCTCTCAAAGAAATAATACATCAAACAATAAAACTACCAAGCGTTGGTACATAACTTGACAAGTCTTAGGAACACCCTGAAAAGCATAAGTACACCGAAACGTTTTATGTTACAATTTAAACAAATATTGATAGGACTTTATATCCATTTACGTCTCAAAAAAGATTACGTAGCACTTAGAAAATATAAGCAACACCTTAGAATCGTTTTAGGAACTCCCGTAGAAAGTAAGAATATAAAAAGTTAAACAAACTTTTCAAGCTTTCAGATTAACAGTTTTAAGAAACATTTAAAAATAATTGAAATTGACCCCTCAAATTTTTTATTACTTCATCGATAGAGTTAAAATAATTATTGTATGATAAGGAAGTTTACTTATACGAACAGATTAACCATTATCCTACTGGAGTGATCATTACGTCTTTGTGGTGAAAGGATTTTATCATAGTAATAAAAAGAGTATAGAGTATAATCGTTCCAGGAAGATCATAGCATCGTATTAGAAGGGTTCAGTTATTAAAGGAAACATTATAACCTTACTGGAAGGATTTATATCTTTGTACCAGAAGGATTAATTCTCTTCGGGGAAGGATTATATCATCGTGTGGACAATAAAAAAACTAACCTAGAATTTGTTGTACTGTACTTCACACAAAAGCTGCTCCTTCGTCTTATTCTGAAGCAGCGGGAGCCTCCACGGGGGTATACTGTATTATGGACTGTTGAGATTTATTCATAGCCTCGCACTCTCTAGCTGGACTCTACTTGAACGACCACATTGTTGGCACGGTCTAACCCCAGTCGAAAAATATTATATACCCCCTTCCCTATTTTTATCTCTCCTTAATTGATCCTTGACTACATATTAATTTCTCAAAGGAACTTTTACTCAGTTCAAAAAGATTTACTTAAAACTACATGATAAATTACTTGATTATATTGCCCTTGTTTGTCTAAGTCAGAAAAAATCGGAATAAGTTATCGTGCTATTATGGCTATTAATGCAGTTATTTGATGCAAGGAGAAGAAGAAATATATTTGGTGGAGATGGAAGTAGGTTTATCGACATTTAGAAAAAATCGTATATTCTTACATATCACTTTGCTTTCGTACAATACCAAGTGCAGAAAAAATCTCGCCCAAATCCTAAAGATTCGATTTACTTCTCAGCCATTGATGTATACTATAAATTATTCTTAAATAATAAATTATCACCAAAACTCCTTCCTCCGCATATTAAAGCAACGCGTTAGGCACCACAGTCCCCCGCAAGCACACAGCCCATGTCATAACACCGCCTCTGACTTATCACCAATCTTACCTCACCACCCCTCACCACCAGCCCCTGACTCCTCACCCTTATTCTCCCCTCACCTCGAATTTCAGTAACCCCCCATCCGGGCTTTCCTCCTTCCCCAACTCATTCTCAGCCCTTACCAATCCACCCCCTGTACTTCCCACTTACCTCCAGGTCCTCATAACCCCTCACATTCAACCCCCTACCCTTCTCCCCCCCTCTCTCTCTGACCCTCCCCAGACTCATTCTCCACCAGCCTCTGTCCCCAACCCTTCTGGTTAAGCCTAGAACAAATGGTGATTGTATGCATAGGCCCACATTATAGATTCATGGTACAGGGACACCATGCTGAAGCTACCGCCGCCGCTTTGTTTATTAAGATGTAAATTGCACGGGGAATGGGTCCCGTCCGGCGCTGTATTCTCCTTTTTGCAGATTAATCTAGGGTCCCGATATGCTGTAAGGGAGAGGTTAGACTGATCTAAGGGAAGGTTATGCTGATGGAAGCTTCCCCTCAAGGATCATTCGTCCCCTTACACCAAGTGGTTTGTTGCGTCGCGAGGAAATTGGCTGGGTCGAGGACCCGCATAATGCTAAGGAAGGAGTGTGAATATGATCTTTGTTGATGCTCAGACGAATGGATGGGATGGTGAGGGCTCTCTCTCTCTCCGGTTGTTGGTAGTTGTTGAAGATGAAGGTGTTGATGGTGGTCGGGGATTTTTGCTTGTTTGGGCTAAATAGTTGAAATGGTGGGGTAAGTGATGTTTAACAGCTGCTGTCTGCCTTTTCAGTACCAGTTCGTGTAGTAGACAGCTTTATGTAAATTTATTTTGCGATAAACGGAGGGGTTCAATTATCAAATGTCGTTCAGACCCAACAACAATCAGCAAACTGTAAAGCCTCAACGGTTCCTCTCCAGCTCTTCTCGTTAACGCAGATTAAACAAAGCTGGCCGAAGACATTAGCCCCTCCCTGACCTCTCACAATCTCTCCTTCATTAGTGCTATCGCCGCCCTGGTCTGGCCTCGGAGCCCTCAACACCACGGCCCAGCCCATACCCTATCATCATTAACTACTGTGGTCCCCCTGGCTGACACCCCCACCATCCCTCACCCCTCTGATCTGACCCCGATTATTCCCGGTGGACGCTCGTTAAACGGGTTATAATTACTCCTGATTACCTGTTATCTCTCACTCGCGTTGATCCCCTCTTTTGGTGCTCAAGAAAAATAGCATTTGATTTTTTGTCTGTTATCAAGTTTTCGGGATGGTGTGTTATGGCGGTAGCAGCTCTCAGGTGCGTGAAGAAAGTTGTCTGCTCTCTTTTTCGCCACATTGATGTTGATGTGTTAACTTATGGCGATTTGGAGAATGATATCGTCCATTCATAGTTGCCAGGATGGGGTTGTCATTTAATTGGGTCTTGGTACTTATATCACGAATACAAAAGCCACTGTAAGAAATATTTTGTATTCCACCTCAGGAGTGAAGAGATTATTGCAAGGAACTCGTTATTAGGGACCGACGTGCTATTATAAGAAGCATGGTATTTCAAGGTGTAAGTTTCTTATCATAGAGCAGTTTATAACACACAGTACATTATTGCAGAGATCATATATTCAGACCAACCTACGTCTTTTAATATAAATGCAAATATTATTACCTTTAAATTGATAAAGCCACAATTTCTTCCAAATACACCGCGTTATTGTAAAATGTTCACGTATATAACAGTTCTATCTCCGATCTTAGACTTATTACTTATACAACTTAATAAATTCCACTGAACTGGTTTGCTTCTTTGTGTCAGGAGAACAGGCCTAAGGTACAGCTTCGGTAACCTTGGTAATAAATTTCCACATTACAGTCATTATCTTCTGCAGTGTATTCATGGCACATGGCCCTGCACTTTGCTTCCTGAGGTTCACCCTTCCCTTCTCCGGGAGCATCGCTTTTTACTGTTCCCTGTCCACCAAGTAGCCTACGGTGGTCGAACTTCTGTTAAATTAATTACTTCACGTTATTTACAAGAGGAGATCAACATGTTGATTACCTTCACTGAACCATAAAACAGATTTAGCAACAGAGTTTCTGTTGCTAAAATTAACGAAGAATTCAAACTTTCCAAACCTTGGGTGAAACTCTTCACTCCCCTCGATTAATCCTGAAGATTTTCCGCTAATTAACAAACGTAATTTCAAGAATGAAGGAGCAGAGTGTCGTACATTTCACACGAAAATTGTTGCTATTTATGTCCTTTAGTATGCTGAATTAACCCCCTGACCACAGTGTCATTTTACTTGACGGAACAGGTCATCATACTCAGAGAGACTCACAATGTACTCCAGGGGTTAAACCTTTTCATTAAAAGGGTAAAGTCATCGTACTCAACGGGTTAAGTCATCGACTCAGTGGACTTATTCATCATATTTAATGGAGGGATAAGTCATCGGACACAAGTGGCTATGCATGGCAGGCAAGATGAACAAGTTCTTTACAACTCACAAAAAAGCGTGACATTCAAACTGTCCCCTATTAAATATCACCTAAGAACAGTAATATCTCCAGTCATGACTCGTACGAAAGTCCAAGTACAAGTCGTTAGAAGAGGTCGATGATCAGAGAGCTCAGAATATTCGAGTAAATATAACCAATAGATATCTGGTAAGTTTCAACAATTAGGAGACAGCATGATGCACTCAAGGAATAGTTCCGGGGAAATAAATATTATAGATTTCATGCTAACTGGTCATTATGGTTCAAAGCGCTTTAGTGTGTGCATTTCCTGCCCACGTCGAGGTTTTGAATAGCAACTGACTCCAAAAAGGCGACGTTTGAGAGAAAAGACTAACTCATTTTGTTTATTGTTGCTTGAAAAATATGTTGAAAAATAATCGAATAATAGATAGATAAAAGAATAAATAATAATATTTTCTAAAACATTATAAAGCGTCAAATTAAGACTGTTTACGTCTCGGCGATACAGTGACTGTAATATTGTTTATTGAATTTCAAGTTTGTTTCTCTGATAATTTTATAACACCTACAGTGCCATACTAGTTGCATTTTTTTGGGGGGGGGGAGGGGATGGGGGACTTTATCATTTTCTTACGAGTACGTCAAAAGTTTAACAAAATGATACAAAGAAAAAATCGACAAAAGGAAAATGAGAATCCTCCGAATATCAGATACGAGATATATCCATTTACTCCATTCATCCTCTCTTCCTTTTCCTGTTCCTCATTCTGTCGATAAAGCAGAAAATGACTCGGTGAGAATAAGTTCCACTAACAGGAAGTAAATTATAACTATTTTTATTTTAATTATGTTTGGCATGTGTTTAATGTGGGTGCAACAGACGAAACGTTTATGGTGACCTCCCTGGGCTGAGACTTGGTATTGGTACATGCCTTGGCGTCTCGATACATACCTTTTCTCTCGACGTTCATGACTGGTACAGTTCTCCGAGTTTAATGTTCCATGTCCAATGTGGCAAGCTCACCCTTCCATGGCCTCGTTTTACTTTGTAAGGTGTGTGTGTGTGTGTATATGTATGTATGTGTGTGTGTGTGTGTGTGTGTGTGTGTGTGTGTGTGTGTGTGTGTGTGTTTTGTCGTTTTGGTGCGTCTTAGAGCGTTCTACCAGTGCAGTGGCATGTAATTAAGTATGTGGTGTAGTGCCGGCATAAGTGTGATAATAGATAACTAATGAGTACCTGAGGGGATGAGTGGTGACTTCAGTAATAGTGGTGACTTGATATATGTTGTGTTACTTCTATTACATTGGTGTATTATACGATATATTTCTACACTTTGTGACTGAGTTTTAGATAGTTGAGTTTCACTGTTAACAAACATCAAGCGGAAAGGGAATGTGAACGCGAATGTCAGGGAACGTGTTGGTTGTGTGGATGGCATGAGGTGAACCAGGACAGTGCCAGCAGGAACAGAGTATATGGCAGGATGTAAAGTCACTCGTCAGACAGGTTAAGAGTGAGTTCTGAAGATTTTAAATTGAATAAGACAGAAGAGTGTGAAAGAGACAGACTGTGGCGTTTGTAAGCAATGGTACGGTGGGGTTCGTTTTTCAAAGAGATACAGTTTGTCAAGACTTGGGTCCGGATTCACAATGATTCTGCACGTCATGTCCTTAAATTAGGCTTAATTGAACGTATCTGGTAAACGTAGAGTCTTCGTGTATATTTTATAGCATTTTGGATGTCATTTTCATGTTTAAAATTTTAGGGAGTGTGTTAGATGAGTTTGTATGACTTCTGTTACAAGGCTAAACCAACGTACGAATCCTCGAGAGTCTAGCTGCAAGTGGTGTGTGAGTTGTGTGAGGTGATGAAACTTTTGGCAGAGGGAACAGGGAAGTAGAGCGAAGATGTAGGACTCTGGTCGTTGTTAAAGAGCTGGATAAAGAAACTTAGGAACACGGCGATGCACAATAAGATTCTTTCTCTCATGTCTCGTGTCGTCTCGTCTCAAGTAACTCTGTCTGTATGACTGTGTCTGTCTCTCTCTGTCCGTCTGTTTGTCTATCTTGCTGTCTCTGTATATATTTGTAGGCATTGTGATTTCAGTGTTGTTAATGAGTTGAAGGATTATAGTGAGCCAACTGGTCCCGGGAGATCCTAGTGGTATTATGACTGGAAGTATGCGTGTCAACAGGTCTAGTGAGGGTAAATAATTAAGGACCTCTCAGAAATTAGGATAATATATGACACGGGGCGTTAGGTAAGTGCTGACACCTGAGGTCAGGAAGGTGTGTAGTGTGTAAGACTTGCGGATTCGTAATGTTATTAATCATTTACCTGTGAGGAAAATTCTCTCACCTACCATGCACTCATAACAACACCCAGGCACTCATTATATACACGGACAGGGTGATTCAATCGCTGGTAGCCTACTTAAGGAACAGGTTTACCAAAATGAGCCTCGTACCATCGATGATCTAAAGGCAAACATTCTGCCGGGGATTGAAACCATTCAGGAGGATTAGTTACTGTTAACGATCACTGATATGGAAATCGGTTCATAAATAACAGCTATATTACCGAAGACCTAAGGCTACCACATAGTATATATATATATATATATATATATATATATATATATATATATATATATATATATATATATATATATATATATATATATATATATATATATATATATATACATACACACTTTCAAACACAAAACACACACACACACACAACTCCCTCAACACAAAATCCTCGGACAGTGAGTTGCCACCTTTCATATTTTCACCTCTCTTCGTTCACATCTAGCAGCTGTGCCACATCACCATGTTTATAATCTTGAAAAATGGGTCTTTAATCCTTTGATCACAAGACTTGACACACTTAGGGAGGAGAATTTACCTAGAGCGAGGTCATTTGTCCCGGATTAGCGAGCACTCGGGGACGGGTTTGCATAAAGCTGGCTAACGCTGGGGTAACTCCCTCGTCTCACCCCACCCAGAAAAATGCTCCCTCATTTGCACGCCCAGGACATTAAGGCAGCCTTTAAAAAGCATTTGGAGAAAATTAATCACGTGGAGGTTTTATCCCTCGAGCCATTGAGTTAATCAGGCGAGTGTGCTAGAAGCTGTAAACGTTCATAAGTAGGATGGAAAGTTAGAGAGACCAGGCTGAGGACCCGCGCTGATGGACACTGAGTCAGGGGCGTGAGGCTGGTGAAGACGGCTGTGTTGACGCCTTTATGACGAGCCCAGGTGATAACTGTGATTTATTCTCCCTTGTCCGGGTATATAAGCCTCTGGGCATGCTTTTGCGGATTTACTGCCTTACATATACTTATCTTTTTACAGCGTTTTTGTAGGATTATGCTTATTAGCCTCAGACCGAGTATTATGGAGCGGCACCTAGGAACATGGGACGTCAGTTGTTTCCCTTGTTATGTACCTCGAGGTTTTTTTTTTTTTCATGAATGGAAAAAAAACATGTGCTCTTGGGAATAACTGCATCAATAATTTCCAAAATATTTACGGAATAGTTTATTTTTATTAAAAACTCGTTACTCGTTTACTGACATGAATAGCCGAATGCAAAATAGAGAAGCTGGGATGAATAAAGAGCGTTACTCTATCTCTGAGAATAGAGTCCATATGTACTGATGATACTAAGGCAATGGTGAATTAAATATTGGTAGAATAAGAGCCCTATTATTATTATTATTATTATTATTATTATTATTATTGTTGATAGGTGATCATACATGGTAGCCTCACGTGTCCTTTGTATAATTATCATCCCACGTTTAAAGAAAAGTTACCTCAAATAACCAAAACACGAAGGATTATTATAAGTGATTAATGAACAAGATGATATATGGGACTTCTGAGTAAACACACACCCTATTAACCTTGAACATTGCCCGAGTCATGTAACTAATGATCACCGATGTCATGGGCGCTACATCATCCAAGGCGGGCCCTGTTTGTTCCCTCACCTGGGTACACGGCTCACCTGCCACTCCTCTCGCATAAGTAAAAGTATAATCTGAGACTTGAGTACACAGGTGCTCATTGATGATACAGGTGTTGGTGCGTGCAACAGGACAACCCCTGACGTGATGTGTGTGTGTGTGTGTGTGAAAGAAGGCTATGCACACGGGCTATTGATACTGCTACATACTATGGTCTACGTTGTATATGTAAAAAAACTATTGCTATTTTTCATGGGCTTTTGTGCATATAAAGAAAAACACACACAAACCTACTAATGACTACACACCTTTTGTCTTCGTTACTGAAAAAAAGAGGTAAAAAGAAAAGATATCTAACTTTAAAGTCTTATTCCCTGTCAAACAGTGTACGTTCATTAACCTGAGAGTGTGGCCGGGGAAGGTGGGGGAACTCTCTGAATCACTGGAAAATCATTGGTTCTGCGCCAGGGCTGAAAAACGTAGAAGTTGTGCCAAGTTCGCGGCGGACAGAAGAGAGCTGGTGATGGTGGTGCTGGATGGAGAGTGACGCGTTGTCTGTTTTTTCCTGGGATTTCTTTGTAGTGTGTGTGTGTGTGTGGGCGGAGTAGGGGGGTGTAGTTGTGTGTGTGGGCTGGGTAGGGGGTGTAGTTGTGTGTGTTGGCGGGGTAGGGGGTGTAGTTTTGTGTGTATGGATGAGTGAGAGAGTAGTTGTAATTGCGGATGTATGGGGTGTAGGTGGATGAGTGGGTGTAGTTGTGGTTGTGGAGAGTGAAGCTGTGTGTGTGTGTGTGTGTGTGGCGGTAGCAGCTGTAGTTATGTATGTGGTAGGGTGGGTGTATGTGGTGGTAAGGAAGGGGGGGTGTATTTTTTTTCTTTGTATTGTTGTGCGTGTATGTCTAAGGAGGGAAATGTTTGTGTTTGAGAAGAGTTATAAAGATAAATGTTTATGTACGCGAACCTTCACTCTATAATCTGACAACATGACAGAACAGCTTCAAAGTGTCTGAAAGCTATAGAGGTTTAACAAACACTCAAACATAGCCGACAGCTCCACATACGTGGCAAAATTATTAAACCATGCCAAAAAAAAGTATTATGGAATTTTAATGTAAAGGAATTTAATTATTAACATTCGCGTCATACTCAACCTAATGACAAAAGTGGTGTGGGAGGGTGAGTGAGTCGGGGTGTCATTCCAGGGACATTAAGAGGGTCATCGGACGTGGCTCGAGGTAATGAGCATCAGAGTAGCTACATCCTCCTCTTGTACCTGCCTTAGTAGGTTCTGTTTGGATACGTTCTATATGTTTATACACTCGGTCGCTTTCAGTACAGTGTGACGGGAAGAGTTGTCCCCCCTCCCGCATCCCGCATCCAAAATCTTCACTCGTTTCCATTTAGGAATTATCCACTCTACTGTATACCCTAAATATCGTTTTATTTATATTGTTTAGTGTCATCGATTTATCCTTCTTTATCAACTTTTATACGGTTTATCGGTCATTTATCTACTTATCTTTTATTATTCTTCATTGTTCATCTGTGTTGTGTTTGTGTTGTTTAACCTCGTCACTGATCGGTAGCGTGACGTCGTTAACCGAGATGTAATGTTACTGGTGTTGGGAGTAGGAATAATATTGCTCAGAGGGATATAGACAGGGTATATTACTTTAGGGATATAGACAGATATGACACTTTATTTAGGGATATAGACAGATATGACACTTTATTTAGGTATATAGACAGATATGGTACTTTATTTAGGGATATAGATAGATTTGACACTTTATTTAGGGATATAGACAGATATGACACTTTATTTAGGTATATAGACAGATATGGTACTTTATTTAGGGATATAGATAGATTTGACACTTTATTTAGGGATATAGACAGATATGGCACTTTATTTCTTTGTGTTAGTGGTTATGGACATTTTCCCACACAAGTGTAAGGGCGAAGAGGCAAAAGTCAAGGCTCCAAAATTATTTATATGAAACGTTATATTAACATTATTTTTTATCATAAGCAATGTTTAAGACACAAAATATCATATTCAGGAGTGAGTTGAGGCCTTAGGAGTCAATATCGGAGTTCCAGATGTTGATAGATGGTTAGACACACCAACGTTAGGCTGACAGGTTACAATTTAAGAAATTATGTAGTGGTATAAAATAAAGTCTTATATTGTAGTTCACTGTAAATTGTTAAGTCTGTAAAGCGAAACATCCTTCAGTAGTTTTGTTTCATTTTGATTATTGTGTAGCCTTCAGGTGTGTGTGTGTGTGTGTGTGTGTGTGTGTGTGTGTGTGTGTGTGTGAACAAGAACGTAACTTAAAAAACATATAAAATGCGTTCTCTATCATAATCCCCCAGATATGTGGACGACTCATTAAGACTTTACCTGTTGAAGCACCGTGATACATTAAAATAATAATAACAACAACAACAACAACAACAACAGCTCTTCATAACATCCCCCTCTTTCTCCTGCAGGAAAAAAGATTCATGAATATGATTACTTTTCTCCGTTATTAGCAATTTGGTCTTTGAATGAGTTTCAAATTGAAAACAAAATCGGGATATGAGATAAACATTCTATGACCTCCAATGTGTTCAATTTGTGGATACGTCAGCTTTGTCACCCCAAATCTTATGAAATATCGAAAAATATAACCCTGTCTGTCTGTTTGTGTCTGTCTGTGTGTCTGTCTGTCTGTCCCCAGTGTTTCCCCTCCCTTTGGTTATCACAACATAAAGTTCCCTATCCAGTGGGTGTCTTGAAGAGGAAGTGTCGTGAGGAAGGTGGGTCCTCGGGGTAAAGGGCTGTTCGAGTGGAGACCCCTCGCTCGGCTTAGAGAGAGAGAGAGACTCGCTATGGTTATGTTTTCCCTCTGTGAGGTCCCACTGAGCGTTTCCTGAATGTGCAATAGTGGTTCGTAAGTTCCATTAACTCAACTGCTATTTTTTTCATAATTTCCTGAGCATAGGACGGTTTTATTGTTGTTTTCATCGTAAGCCGCTGAGCCGTGGAGTGAAGCTGGTTGCAGAAATCACAAAATATTAAAACAACTTATGGATACGAAACAAACATTTATATATCTCGCCACGTCTAAACTTGTTCTATTCCTCGAAGTCACACGTTTCCTGTTTAAGATGAAAGTTTAAGTTTTGTCTAGCAAAGAAATCGTTCTTATTGTGAGTGCTGCTGTTGACTAATATATATATATATATATATATATATATATATATATATATATATATATATATATATATATATATATATATATATATATATATGTATATATATATATAGTCACACGCGCGCGCGCACGCACGCATCTTAATGATTGAGTCAGAAGCGGTATATCTCAAAACAATATAGTGAACGTGTAGGCTGGTGAGATCCCCGGAGAGCGAGGTAAGACTCAGGCAATAAACCTTACAGTGCGGGGAGTAAAAAACTTAGGAGGGACTGTTGGAGTTGCTGGAAGACATAAAAAAGCGGACAGAATGCGAGAACAGCGGGATATGAAGGTACATTGCTATCGACCATATGTAGAGTATTGAGTCTTGGGTGGGGAATGACTGTCGTAAAAGTCAAGTATCAGGAGCCGAGTGGAGTTTTCGGCGGGGAGTGCGAGGGTGACGGACCAGATCAATAGACGTCGCTCTGGTTCACGCTGGCTGGATGCACTACTGTTCCCCATATGAAGGGAAATATAATATACTTTTCATAAGGTATAACGGGATGGTTACTTGCACAACGTTATCAATAATTATATACAGTGTTCGGTGGATAAAAATATATTATGAAAGTGGAAACAGAATACAGTTCATAAATTTAATTGATAAATTTTTATGATGAAGATTGTCCATAACCTAATATTCAGATTTACATTCAAAATAACACGCGTATTGAAACAACTGAGACAGGCAGAAAATGTAGAAATTTTTTCTCTCCTTCTAAAGTGCTTTGAACACACACACACACACACACACACACACACACACACACACACACACACACACACACACACACACACAAGAGCCCGCACCGATAGATATAAGAATAGCACCATCCCATCTATTGTTAAAATAATAAACAACGCCTGATTTATGTACTGTACAGCCCTGTAAATGTATTCAATGCATATTATATCATTACAGATATGTCTAAATCAAATGTAAGTGTATATTTTCACCCACCGGCTGCAACTCTATTAATAAACCGTTTATTATTATTATTATTATTATTATTATTATTATTATTATTATTATTATTATTATTATTATTATTATTATTATTATTATTACTACTATTATTATTATTATTATTATTATTATTATTATTATTACTATTATTATTATTATTATTATTATTATTATTATTATTATTATTATTATTACACACACACACACACACACACACACATACACACACACACCTCAACAAGTCAACAAAGAGTGTTTGACTCCGCTTCGCTCCCATAAGAATAAAAATTAAGTTATTCTGTATATAAAGTCCAAGAGGAGTCATTTGGTATTAAGAGATAAGAAAGAGTGTTCGACATGTAGCACACAAACAGGACCAGTATTAATGTAGAGAAATACTCCTCCAATTGAGTAACGACTTGCTGTAGGGAGAAGTCGAAGGCTGAGTAACACTTGGGTGAACAATAACATCCTCCTCCTCTTGTGGACCCCTTCATCAGCTCATCTATGTTCCCCTTCTTGGAATTCCATTGAGCCTCTAACACTCACTTCGTCCCATCGTCAGGAGCGTTCCTTAATACTCCCCTCGCCCTCCCTCATCTTCCACTGATGTTCCTCAGTCAGCAACTATCCATATTACCTTCCTCATCATCGAACCATGTTACGCCCTCATCACCCATCCAACAGCCATCAATATTTCATCGATCACCCAGCATCCCACTGTGTTTTCTACTCGACATCAAAGCCACACCACCTTGTCTCCGGGATGAAAGAGGATGAGCCATTTTTCGTCATCCCAGAGTCCTATCCTCTCCCCCACTATCCTTACACTTGGGTCGCAACTTTATTCCTAACTCCTCGAACCATCATCCTCCCTATTCCCTGACATCCCGTTCAACCCTAACGACTTCCACTGTATTCTTATTAATGCCCCCCATCCTCCATTACCCCTCCCCCATCACCACAACTGTTAACATTCTTTTTGTATTTTGAGGTGAGACTTTTGGCTTTTCTGTGTGAATGTGTGTGTGGTTTTAAAAGTGTCGATCCGTAGGGACTGAATGACTTTCGGATCGGTTCTAAATTTGCATCATTTTGCTTCCGGTCTCACCAAAAGTATGTGTGTTTGGTTTGTGCTCTGTGGAGTGTGTTTTTGTATGTTGTTGTTTAAGGTTGCGTTTATTTTTTCTTATTTAATAGTTTTGTTTCTGTGTTGCGTTCTTCATGATTATGCTTTTGTCGGTGTTCTCTAAAATTACTTAAAATGTTATTAAAGTGTTTTTTTGTGTGTTTTTAAACTATGTGCTAATTTGTCTGTTGCTTAAAACCGTGTTTTGTTTTCTGTTCTTTATAAGTACGTCCGTATTTTCATAATCTATAAAGGATGTTTTTCTTTTCAGGTATGTGTTCGTTTCGTGGTCGTCAACAGCATGTGCCTGTTGGGTATGTGTTAATTCGTAATATCTGTATTAGTAGTCGTTTGTAGCTTCCTGAAGCGGAGTTGTTAGGACACCATCCTAACAATTTATAGCATCGGGATCGAGTTCCTGCGATATCTTTTTCATTGTCTATGTTATCGCCGCTGGCTTCAACTACAGTGCTGGCGTTGCCTTACCCGAACAAACATTCAATCTATCATCCTGAGACCGCCCCCCCCCCCACCCACGCGACCTGCACAAACAAGATGCCCTGATTCTGCAGAGTGGTGTGGCCGCCTGGCCTGTATGATGCAGATCGCCTTCTCAAGTGATGCTGTGAGGACCATGTAGCCACCAGCCCTCTGTGGTAAACACCGACTCCCAATCCTGGCCGAGTTTTGTGCTGGGACAATTTACACAGTCCCTTGGAACACCATACTGGTTCGCATTGACCCGCACTTGTAAGTACAGCCAAAGTGATGACATACCCCTCAGTACTGAAATGTTGTGGACTAATTATGCCTACTCGTTTCTGCCTTATGTGGTGAAATAACTAGCTAATTATGTATCAGATAGATCACCATGTAATACTAATGAACGCCTTGTTCTCTGCAGGTTTTGACCACATCAATAAATATTTAATGCGTCAAAAGGCGAGTTTCAATCATTCCCTTCGACTTGCCCGTCACCTGAACGTCCTTAACCAAGGCGTTTACAGTCAAAACAATACGGGAGGGCTGTCGATGGGAATTCTCAACTACCATGAGGACAAGAGGACCATGGGACGCGCCACCAAACGCCGGGAGTTCAGCGTAGGTCGTCAATCAGCCACCCACCCACAGTGGGTGGGATGTCAGCACGGGATACAGTGATAGGGAGTGTTGTGTGTTTGAGTGAAGTGTTTTAAATACCCGGACAGTGTCGTAAAGCTTCGGTCTGCGCGTACGGGGCTGTGAGCTTTCGAACAGGCCAGTGAGCGAAGGTTTCAGAACACCCGGACAGTGTCGTAATGTTTCGGTCTGGGCGAACGGGTAGTTAGCGTTCGCTCGGACCCGCACGCCAGTGATTATATGGAACAGCTGATCTGCCTATACCAGTGACATAAGATCATAAGAATGGAGGAAACTGCAGCGGGCCTATTGGCCCATACTAGGCAGTCCCATTTACACCCAACCCCTATTGCTCATATAAGCATCCAACCTATGTTTGTACCATAGTATATCAAATATCACCTAAAAAAACTATGCTAAAATTAAAATATCTTACCTCAGATTATTTGCAGTAAAATAATATTTACTTTTATTGAAATTCGGCTCCGAGAATTTTTAAAATTCTTATTGACATTATATTGATATTGGTAGTTTATTTAGCCAGAAGAACACAGATAAAAATTAATAATAATAATAATACTAACAGCACTAATAATAGTAATAATATTTATAGTAATAACAATGACAATAAGGAACCAGCTCATTGTGAACATACATACCTACAGTAGGTCCTTCTCACATTCAGTCTCAAATAGTGCAGTTTTACAGCCAAAGTGATGACACCCCCCAGTACTGAAATATTGTGGACTAATTATGCCTACTCGTTTCTGCCTTATCTGGAGAAATAAGACAATGCGGAATGAAGTGTAACTGATTAATAGAATTATGAACTTTGTATCATGTCACTATGCTTAATAATCAATTGTAATTAAGATGAAATCGTCTGAGACTAACTAATTATGTATCAGATAGATCACCATGTAATACTAATGAACGCCTTGTTCTGGGCAGGATTTGACAACATCAATAAATATTGAATGCGTCAAAAGGCGAGTTTCAATCATTCCCTTCGACTTGCCCGTCACATGAACGTCCTTAACCAAGGCGTTTACAGTCTAGATAATCATGTAGTAAATGTATTTTCACTAAATTCAAGGTGGTTTACTTCTGGTCTAAAGTCTCATAAGCCTTAAGTCTTTATAGAAACGTGTTCGAGTCCCTGTAAGATCTCTGTCCTCATTGGCTAGGGATTCGTGTGGTAGATGAATATCAGGTCGTTGAAG